>NC_065590.1:3036842-3340526 GCF_024542745.1 Macaca thibetana thibetana
GAAGTGAGATTAATTTTAATGCTATATTTTGTTTAGCCCAATATACTCAAAATATTATGTCAAAATCAACATAAAAGTTGGGATATTTTATAATCTTTGTTGTACCAAATGTGTGTATTTTAGACTTACAGCACATATCAGTTCAAACTAGCTACATTTCAAGTACTCGATAGCCACTAGTGGACACCATATTCGACTGAAGGGTTTTTTTTTTTTTTCTATTTTTATTTATTTTTAATCTTTTATCGCGTCTTTTTAAATTTATTTTTTATTTCAATAGTTTTTAGGGAACAGGTGGTATTTGGTTACATGGATAAGTTCTTTAGTGGTTATTTCTAAGATTTTGCCATACCCATTACCTGAGCAGTGTATATTGTACCCAATATGTAGTCTTTTATTCCTCACCCTCGTCTCACCCTTCTCCCCAAGTCCCCAAGTTCCCAAAGTCTATTGTATCATTCTTATGTCTTTGCATCCTCATAGCTTAACTCCCGCTTGTAAGTGAGAACCTACAAGGTTTGGTTTTCCACTCCTGAGTTACTTCACTCAGAATAATGGTCTCCAGTGCCACCCGGGTTGCTGCAAATGCCATTATTTTGTTCCCTTTCATGGCTGAGTAGTATTCCATGGTGTGTGTGTGTGTGTATAAATTCCATGGTGTATATGTGTGTGTGTGTGTGTGTGTGTGTGTATATATATGTGTATATATATTCCATGGTGTATGTGTATATGTGTGTGTGTGTGTGTGTGTATATATATGTATAAAATATTTTCTTTATCCACTCATTGGTTGATGAGCATTTAGGCTGGTTCCATATTTTTGCAATTGCAGATTCTGCTGCTATAAAATGGGTATACAAGTGTCTTTTTCATATAAAGACTTCTTTTCCTCTGGGTAGATACCCAGTAGTGGGATTGCTGGATCAAATGGTAGTTCTACTTTTAGTTCTTTAAGGACTCTCCATACTGTTTTCCATAGTGGTTGTATTAGTTTACATTCCCACCAGCAGTGTAAAGGTGTTCCCTTTTCACCACATCCATGCCAATATCTATAATGTTTTTATTTTTTAATTATGGCCATTCTCACAGGAGTGAGGTGGTATCACATTGTGGTTTTGATTTGCATTTCTGATAATCAGTGATATTGAGCATTTTTTCATATGTTTGTTGGCCATTTGTATATCTTCTTATGAGAATTGTCTATTCATGTCCTTAACCCACTTTTTGATGGGATTACTTCTTTTTTCCTTGCTGATTTGTTTGAGTTCCTTGTAGATCCTAGATATTAGTCCTTTGTTGGATGCATAGTTTGTGGAGATTTTCTCCCACTCTGTGGGTTGTCTGCTCTGCTGACTATTTCTTTTGCTGTGCAGAAGCTTTTTAGTTTCATTAAGTCCCATCTATTTATCTTTGTTTTTGTTGCATTTACTTTTGGGTTGCTGGTCATGAACTCTTTGCCTAAGCCAAGGCCTAGAAGAGTTTTTCCAGTGTTGTCTTCTTTTGGTCCTCTTTAGATGGTGGTTTCATAATCAGCTATAAAACTCCAACAGGTGTTCTTAAATGCAGGTTTCTGATAACTTTGGAGATTGTGATGTCAGAAAAGAGGAAAACTTTCAGGACCCACGGAGAACTGAAATGTTCATGAATATCAAGCAGAACAGGAATTAATTGCATGGACTAAACTAACAGAAGTCTGAAATCATCTTTTTAAATTGTGCTTAAAATGTTGCTGATCCTTTGTTTTGTTTTTCAGAGTCAAGAACAGTTTTAAGCTATTTACAGCTTTTAACAGTTGAGTAAAGTATACTCCTATGAACAAAATTTGAAGCATATTCATTTCTCTCTAACTGATTTCCCCAGAACTTGGAAACTATTTGTGGGTGTTTTTAACCTATGACAATTTGTTATTTACATAAGTGCAGTAAGAATCTGTTTTATGTAACAGGACACAATTGGAGAAACTGGTTATTTTACCAAGGCTTTGACAGGGATGGTGTGCTTTCCTTTAAGGAATCAAACTTGACTTATGGAGCCAATAAAAGCCCCTTGGAAAAACTGACCTCAGACCTTTGTCTACACAGTCCCTCTCCAGGGTTCCTGACCTGTGGCAAGTAAAGAATGTCACTTTCTGACAGGCCCAGGAACCCCAAGTTTATCTTGGGACCTCAAGAGAAGAGGAATTTACCCAACTCACAGGTATTTGAGGGTACAAATCCATGGCTGGGCTTGGATTTTAAAAAGTCTCATCTGAGATTCCTTCTATGGAACAAAGTTCCGTCAAAGCCAAATTTATAAGCCTATGTAAATATTTTTGCTGCACTGTATACAAATAATTGGGCCAAGTGTAATAAAGCAAACCAGTCCTACCATGATTTATCTTTAGTAAAAATGGGAAACCTGAGAGAAAAATTATGTTTCAAAAACTATAGTATACCTGTTGTTCAATTCTGGTCTTCCCCAATGTTTTTCAGTTTTTATTATTTTCTACTGTTTGGACTGAATTCTAATTTTTCTTGGCTACAAGTCTTCACAATAATGTTTTCATTTTTTTCTCTTCTTTTTTCCCCCATTTTTCCTAATTTGGAGTCACTGAAAACTAAGCTGTGCTTTCCTGTGAACTGAAGCCAGACAACTTAAACCTCAGAGGAAAATAACAGCAACTCGTGTACATACATAAGCCACTTTCATACCTGCCCACTGACTTGTGGACTTCAGACTTGTGTGGCCTATATCGATTTGCCAGGATTGTTCTTTTGCTTGTTGTTGTTTTTCTCTCTTCTTCCCCCTATTTTCTCTTCAAAGGACATAAGACTTCACAACCTTTTAAAAATGAGCTTTCCTAATAACTCAGGACCTTCCCATCTAGGAACAAACCATCCTAACCAGGAGAGATCAGATGAAACCTGAGACCACAGACTCATTTTCTTCTAAAATGCTTTCTCCAAAAGATTTTAAATAAGAAAAGCAGGGAAATATGAAAGGAAAATTTCTTGGGTCCCCAAAATCACTAAGCTAAAGAGAAAAGTCAAGCTGGGAACTGCTTAGGGCAAACCTGCCTCTCATTCTATTCAAAGTCACCTCTCTGCTCACTGAGATAAATGCGTATCTGATTGCCTCCTTTGGAGAAGCTAATCAGAAACTCAAAAGAATGTAACCATTTGTCTCTTATCTACTTATGACCTGGAAGCCCCCTCCCCATTTTGAGTTGTCCCACCTTTCCAGACAGAACCAATGTTCATCTTACATATGTTGATTGATGTCTCCTATCTCCCTAAAAATGTATAAAACCAAACTGTGCTCTGACCACCCTGGGCACGTGTCATCAGGACCTCCTGAGGCTGTATCACGGGCACATGTCCTCAATCTTGGCCAAATAAACCTTCTAGATTAACTGAAACCTGTCTCAGATTTTTGGGATTCACATAATCAACCTTCTGAATTCTTTGGCAATTCAGAGATTTCTTTTTGGTTTTGATCCACTGCTGGAGAATTAGTGTGATCTTTTGGAGTTGTTATAGAACCTTGTTTTGTCATATTACCAGAATTCCTTTTCTGGCTCCTTCTCATTTGGGTAGACTATTTCAGTGGAAAGATCTAGAACTCAAGGACTGCTGTTCAGATTCTTTCATCCCATGGGGTGATCCCTTGTTGTGGTGTTCTCCCCTTCCCCTAAGGACGGGGCTTCCTGAGAGTCGAACTGCAATGATTGTTATTTCCCTTCTGGGACTTAGCCACCCAGCAGGGCTACCAGGCTCTGGACTGCTGGTGGGGAATGTCTGCAAAGAGCCCTGGGATATGATCTGTCTTTAGGTTTCCTAGTGAAAGATACCAGCACCTGCTTGGACTGGAGAGTTTTAAATAGTGACTGTTAATGTGAGCTTTTGATGTTCTAAGGCAAAGGTGTGGCCTAACATAGTTTGTTTTTTTTTTTCTTTTCCCTGTCTATGGAGGGAATATTTTGGAGTATGTGAAATTGTGCTATACTAGGTCATATCAGCTCCAAGCTCCCTTGAAGCATTTGTCTTAAGCCTCAATTCAAACCTGGCTCTGCCCATAACTGGTTGTTTGACCTTGAGCCACTGACTTAACCTCTCTGGGCCTCTATTTCCTCACCTACAAAACCAGAATACTAGGACATATTTTCAGTACTTTTGTGTGAGTTAAATTTAATATTCTGTATAGGGACCTATCACTGTGCCTGTCCTATATATCCACCCTTCAACAACAGCAACTCCTGATTGCCTTCTCCTCCCTCTATGCTGTTCAGTCATGCTCCACCTTCTATGACTAGATCAGCCTGGCACATAGCCACCACTTGGGGAGGAGAAAAAGAAGTGACCTCCTCAGTAGCCCCTGGACATCCATGTAACAGCATACCCATGACCACCTGTGCTGGGTTGAATAGAGTCATTCTGAAACTCATATCCACCACTAAAGTGAATGAGTGTGACCTTATTTGGAAACGGGGTCTTTGCAGATGTAATCAAGATGAGATCCAACCAGGTTAGGGTGGGGCCTAGATCCAATGATTAGCATCCTTAAAGGGAGGCCAAGTGAAGACACAGGGGAACACATAACAAAGCCTGTGTGATGATGGAGGCAGAGATTGGAGAGATGTGTTTACCACCCAAGAAGTGCCAAGGATTGCTGGCAACACCAGAAGCTAGGAAGAGGTGACGGGTGATTCTTCCCTAGAGCTTTCAAGAGTATGGCCCTGCTGGCACCTTGATTTTTAATTTCTAACCTCTAAAACTGAAAGATAATACATTTCCATTGTTTTAAACCATCCAGTTGGCAGTAATGTGTGATGGTGGTCCTAGGAAATGAATACAGAAGAATAGTCTCTCACTATTTTTCCCTCTTAGGTTAGTTAGAGAGTGGACACGTGACCCAGAGAAAGCAGCAGGAGAGGTACATTTTGATGGAACAAGGAAGGTGTTGTGTGAGAAATCACTGGTTCTGCCAAGACCAGCTCAGTGGTGGAGACCCTAACCCAGTGGTGCTAGAGGAATTACACACACACAAATAGAGAGTGCAGAGTGGGAATTGGGGGCTGACAGCCTTCAGAGCTGAGAGCCATGAACAGAGTTTTACCCACATATTTATTGAGAGCAAGCCAGGGATAAGCATTGTTTCTATAGATTATAGATTAACTAAAACGGGAAACAAAGGGATGGGCTCTGGCTAGTTAACTGCAGCAGGAACATATCCTTAAGGCGTAGATTGCTTATGCTATTGTTTGTGGTTCAGGAACACATTAAGCAATTTTCTGCGCTGAGTGGGTCAGCTGTTCTTGCCCTCGTTCCAGTAAACCAACAACCTTCAGTGTGGGCATCACAGCCATCATGAGTATGTCACAGTGCTGCAGAGATATTGTTTATGGCCAGTTTGGGTGCCTGTGTATGGCCAGATTTGGGGGCCTGTTCCCAACATGTCCCCCTTTTTGTTTTTGCAAGACAATAAAAGCAAAGGCAGCTTTATCATGCTGAGCTACTTCTCGCAGGAGGTGGGATCCACATCTGCAGACTATACAAAGGCAAACAACACAGATTAATGACATGATCATCATTGAAATCACAGAGCATCCAAGTGTTTTTATCCATTTTAATGGGTTAATAGCTGCTAATCCGTCTGCAGCTCCTTCAAGCCCTCCAGTTCCTGGCATTAAGGTCAGGTATGCCTGGGATACTTTAAATATTTGTTCTTTTAATTTTGCAATATCCAAAGACAAGTTTGTAGAGTGTCCTTCTAGATGCTTTTTTATTCTTTCCCAAATTTTGATCTTATTAAGAGCCTTTAATAGTTTCCACAAATCCTGATGTTTAGCTCCTAGAGGGGGCTGTATCATTTAATGTTGAGGTGCCACTATACCGCCATGTTTCCAGATAATAGGAACTCTTGCCATACTTCTTACCATTTCTATCATCTAACCATTTTGTTCAGACCAGCTGAACATAGTGTGGCTGTGGCACACAGACTGAGTGATGCAATTCAAGCTAAACATCCCCTTAGGGGACCAATAAATAATGATCCCATGGGAATCCTTGCACAGCACCTCTGCCTGTTCTGCAATGCATCTTCCCAAACCAGTACATTCATTTTTTCTGACTCCAGATCCAATCCTGTTTACAAATAGGTTTTTGAGGGTGGTATGCCTCAATTATAGGAATAGATTTATTGTGGTAAATACTGAGATCAGAAAGCATGTGTAACTGTGTCACAGAGTGATTACATCCAGGCATTATTGCCAGCCAAGATTGATAGCGAGGGGGTAGGCAACTGGTGGCCTTTCCCAAACAGATAGGCAGATGTTCAAATCCTAAAGAAATATTCATAACAGTTCCTTTCTCATGCGGGTGAGATGGGTCTCTATCATCTGTAGGACTGAACATCCAAGAGCTATCATTAGCGTATACTTCCAATGGGGGTCCAACCAAGTTATAGGCCATAGAAGTGGTGGAAAAGGTAAATATGCCCAATAAGTATAATTGTTCTCTGTGTCAGCCCTTGCTAAAGGAATACTCATGGCAATGGTGATCACTGCTATCATGGCTATCATTAAATTACTCATTGTGACTGGTTGCCCTGCTTTCCTCAGGTTTTCTTCTGCCATCTGTGACAGCTTCTTGATCTGTCCCCGGGTAGGTGGCTGCGTTCAACAGGTGTTGCTTGTGACAGTTGGGGTCCTCCTCAGCATCAACTTGGATAACACTGCCACCAGCGGGTCTTTGGGATCCTCCTAAAAGCTCTTCCCGGGTATCTGGCTCATAGTAAGGCTTTAGATGTCTTGATGGTACCCAAATTGGCTGTTGATCCAGTCCTGGAGAAACACAAGAATAACCTCCACCCCAAGTTATTATTTTACCTATTTCCCGACTTTTTGTTATTGGATCTCTCCACCAAACCAGTTGTTCTGCTTCTGTCTTTGCAGCTGGTTTCTGTAAATGCTGTTCAGCTGCTGTTGTGGCTGCTGAACAGATGCTATTCATCTGGCCTTTAGGTAGTCCCGAAAAATTTAAAGTCAATAATGCTAGATTCAATTGCATATGTGGTATCCTGTAGTTCCTATTTCCCCCCTTTTGCTTTTGCAACTGCTGTTTCGGGGAGAGATTCATTCTTTCCACTATGGCTTGTCCTTGAGAGTTATATGGGATACCAGTAATGTGTTTAATATTCCATATAGAGAAAAATGTAGCTAGAGCTTGGCTAGTACAGCCTGGGGCATTATCCATTTTAATAGAAGCTGGAATGCCCAACACTGCAAAACACTGCAAAAGGTGACGTTTAACACAGGCAGAAGGCTCTCCTGATTGGCATGTAGCCCAGACAAAGTGAGAAAAGGTGTCCACACATACATGTACATAAGCTAGTCTCCCAAACAAGGGAACATGGGTGACATCCATTTGCCAAAGAGAATTAGGTCCCAATCCTCGAGGATTAACTCCTCCGGTAAAAGATGAGAAATGCACCATTTGGCAAGTCGAGTATCACTGGATAATAGCTTTAGCTTCTTTCCGGGTAATGCTGTATCTGCATGTGAGACCAGAGGCATTAACATGGGTTAAATTGTGAAAGTGTCTGGCATTAGATATTGCAGTAGCAACTAGGTGATCGGCCATTTGATTACCTGCAATCAAAGGTCCTGGAAGAGGTGTATGAGCCCCAATGTGAGTGATGTAGGAAGGGTGCATTCTACTTCTAACTGCTGTTTGAAATTGGGTAAATAAAGTCATCAGTTGTTCATCTGTATGAAATCGTAACTGAGTATTTTCAATTAATTGTGTGGAATGAACCACGTATGAAGAATCAGAAATCACATTAATAGGCATATTAAAGCCGGGCGCGGTGGCTCAAGTCTGTAATCCCAGCACTTTGGGAGGCTGAGACAGGCGGATCACGAGGTCAGGAGATCAAGACCATCTTGGCTAACATGGTGAAACCCCGTCTCTACTAAAAAACACAAAAAAAACTAGCCAGGCGAGGTGGCGGGCGCCTGTAGTCCCAGCCACTCGGGAGGCTGAGGCAGGAGACTGGCGTAAACCCAGGAGGCAGAGCTTGCAGTGAGCTGAGATCCGGCCACTGCACTCCAGCATGGGCGACAGAGCGAGACTCCATCTTAAAAAAAAAAAAATAGGCATATTAAAAGCAGTCAATACCTCAATTACAGCTACAAACTCTGCCTTTTGAGCTGAAATATAGGGCATCTGGAAAACTTTACCTTTAGAACCAGAATAAGAAACTTTACCATTACTAGACCCATCTGTGAAGACATTTTGAGCATCTTAAATTGGTTTAAATTTGATTATTTTAGGGAGAATCCAATTAGTTAATTTAAAAAATTGAAACAGTTTTGTTTTTGGAAAATGGTTATCAAGAATACCCACAAAGTCAGCTAAATGGATTTGCCAAGTAAGACTATTTATAAAAGCTTGCTGTGTTTGTGCCTTCGTGAGAGGGACAAAAATTTTTCCAGGATCATATCCATGTAATTTAACAATCTGAGTTCTCCCATTTCTTTTCATAGTAGCAATTTGATCCAAATAAGGAGTTAGAGTCCGTGGATTAGCATGTGGAAGAAAAAGCCACTCTACAAGATCTTGCTCTTGGACAATAATACCAGTAGGTGAATTCTGAGTTGGAAAAATTAGCAAATCTAGAGTCTTCTCTGGATCTATTCTATTTATTTGATCCATATGCACTTGCTTCTCAATCAGCTGTAACTCTGCTTCAGCCTCCTTTGTTAATTGCTGAGGGCTAGTGAGACTAGAATCTCCTCTAAGGAGAGAAAATAGATTATTCATGGCATAGGTAGGAATGCCTAGAGCAGGTCGTATCCAATTAATGTCCCCTAGTAATTTTTGAAAGTCATTTAATGTTTTCAATTGATCCCTACATAGGATTACTTTCTGTGACACAATTGTAGTGTCATTTACTAAGGTCCCCAAGTAAGAGTAAGGAGTAGTAGTCTGAATTTTGTCAGGCGCAATAATGAAACCAGCACAAGAAATTGAATTTCGCAAGTGATCATAACATTGGAGTAATATTTCTCAAGCGGGAGCAGCACAAAGTATATCGTCCATATAATGAATAGTGTAATACTGTGCAAAATTTTTTTACGAGTAGGTTCAATAGCTTACCCTACATAAGTCTGGCAAATTGTTGGACTGTTTAACATGCCTTGTGGCAACACTTTCCAATGAAAACACTTAGCAGGGTGCAGGTTGTTTACCTCAGGAATTATAAATGCAGGGTGCAGCTAGGGGATAGTTGTTTTTTTTTTTTTTTTTTTTGACCACAGGCTGGAATTATAAACTGCAAACTCCGCCTCCCAGTATTGCTCAGTAGCTGAGACTAAGGGGATAGTAATTTTTTTTTTTTTTTAGAAAGAGTCTTTTGTTAGCCAGGATGGTAATGACTCGTGGTAAGGCCCGCCGGCCTCCCAAAGTGCTTTTCAGGCTTGATCATGCGCCCGGCCAGAAAGCAATCCTGGGGCTGTAAGCAGAAGCAATCCTGGCTGTAATGCCCCCATAGGTTGTACAAGTGAATTAATGTCTCTAAGATCTGTCAACATTCTCCATTTACCAGATTTTTTCTTAGTAACAAAGACTGGAGAATTCCAGGGGGAAAATGTTGGAGCTATGTGTCCTTTTTCTAATTGTTCAGTAACTAAGTGCTCTAAAGCCTCCAGTTTCTCTTTATTTAGTGGCCACTGTTCTATCAAAATTGGCTTATCTTCTAACCATTTTAAAGGTATAGGTTCTGAAAGCCAAACAATGGCTACCATCAAAAATGATATCCTCAACCTTGGCAGGAACTTCATCTTTCCACTTGAAGCAGTTCCTTCAAACCTTACAATTTTTTTCCTAGTCCCATACCAGGGGCATACCCCATTTCTTGCATTATATGTTGACTTTGAGGGCTGTATAATTGCTGTGGAATTAGAACTTGTGCTCCCCATTGTTGTAATAAATCTCTTCCCCATAAATGTATAGGTACAGAAGTTACAATGTTGAATAGTACCAGGTTGTCCATCGGGCCCTTCACAATGCAAAATATAACTACTTTGATATACTTCACGGGCTTTACCAACTCCAACTATGTTAATTGAGCAGGTTGAATTGGCCACGCAGACGGCCAGTGCTGCAGAGTAATGATTGAAATGTCCACTCCTGTATCTACCAAACCTTTAAATTTCTTTCCCTGAATAGTTATTTCACAGGTGGGATGTTTATCAGTAATTTGATTCACCCAATAAGCTGCTTTGCCATATTTATTTGTGCTTCCAAATCCTATTTGTTTAGTTTCACTTTTCCCCATTTCCACATATGGCACAATCAGGAGCTGTGCTATGCGCTCTCCTGGCTCTGCTTTCCAGGGAACAGAAGTAGATGCAATCTGAATTTCCCCATTGTAATCTGAATCAGTGACTCTTGCATGTACTTGCACTCCTTTTACATTTAAACTAGCTCTACCTGGAAGTAATCCTACCGTCCCCACTGGCAAGGGTCCACAGACTCCTGTTGGCACTTTTTGTGGGGGTTCTCCAGGCAGAAGGCTCACAGCTTCTGTGCAGCATAAATCTACTGCAGCACTACCCGCTGTGGGAGAGGACAGGCATTGTTCAGGGGTGAGGGAATGGCCTGAGCCAGAAGTGCCCCGGTTTGGAACAGGACCCAGGATGGGCTCCTCATGGCGTTTCCCAAAATCAGGTTTCCATCCTAATCAAATTTAGAATGACAGTTTTCCTTTTTTGCATTTTGGACATATTCCAGGCTCAACAGTTTTCTTTTTAATCCCAGCACTTTGGGAGGCCCTCAATCTGGCAACCATCCTGGCTGACAGTGAAACCCCGTTTTTTTATATTCTTTTTTAGTGTGGGACCATGCTTCCCGGACAGTGAGCTAAAACAAGCTCCAGGAAACGGAATATTTCCTTTTTTCCCTCAACTGGCAACCTGACTTGCTGATTTTTTCAGTCCATGCCCCACATGGCTTGGCCAACACAGTAGCCATGGCTTTATGCAGATTACCAGATTACCTCCGATACCGTCACAGGCCTTGATATAATCAACTAAACGTGCTTTCCCTCTAATAGGTTGCAGAGCAGCGTGGCACTCAGGATTGGCATTGTCAAAAGCTGGTAACCACAACACTATATCCTAAGCAGCCAAATCTGCAATCACCTTTTTAAGAGACTCCTGTAACCAAGCTATAAAATCTGCATGTGGAAACAACAGGTGCTGGAGAAGACGTGGAGAAATAGGAATGCTTTTACATTGTTGGTGGGAGTGTAAACTAGTTCAACCATTGTAGAAGACAGTGTGGCAATTCCTCAAGGATCTAGAACTAGAAATACCATTTGGCCCAGCCATCCCATTAGTTAGAAATACCATTTGACCCAGTCATCCCATAGTTGGAGTTGGTAAAGCCCCTGAAGTATATCAAAGTATTTATATTTTGCATTGTGAAGGGCCTGATGGACAACCTGGTACTAGTCAACCAATTGTAACTTCTGTACCTATAAATTTATGGGGAAGAGATTTATTACAACAATGGGGAGCACAAGTTCTAATTCCAGAGCAATTATACAGCCCTCAAAGTCAACATATAATGCATGAAATGGGGTGTGTCCCTGGTATGGGACTAGGAAAATATTTGCAAGGTTTGAAGGAACCGCTTCAAACCACCCAAAGGATTATAAAGCATGCTACTAGAAAGACACATGCACACGTACGTTTATTGCAGCACTATTCACAATAGCAAAGACTTGGAACCAACCCAAATGTCCATCAATGATAGACTGGATTAAGAAAATGTGGCACATATACACCATGGAATACTATGCAGCCATAAAAAAAGGATGAGTTTATGTCCTTTGTAGTGACATGGATGAAGCTGGAAACCATCATTCTGAGCAAACTACTGCAAGGACAGAAAACCAAACACCACACTCACAAGTGAGAACTGAACCATGAGAACACTTGGACACAGGGCAGGGTACATCACACACCGGGACCTGTGACAGGATAGGGGGATGGGGGAGGGATAGCATTAGGAGAAATACCTAAAGTAAATGATGAGTTGATGGGTGCAGCAAACCAACACAGCACATGTATACATATGTAACAAACCTGCACATTGTGCACAAGTACCCTAGAACTTAAAGTATAATTTTTTAAAAATCTGCATACGGTTCTTTTGGTCCCTGTTTTACAGCATTAAAGGAAGGGTATTGTTCTCCTCCTGAAGTGATTTTTTTCCCAAGCTCTAAAGCACACTCCTCCAAGCTCTTCTATGGCACCATCCTGCATGACCACTTGTGTATCTAAACCAGCCCGGTCACTGACACCCAAAAGTTGGTCTGCAGTTATATTAATTTGAGGTTGGGCCTAGGCGTTGTGAGCAGCCTGAATGGAAGCTTCATCTGCCCACCAAGTTTTAAATTGTAAGAACTGAGTAGGAGTTAGATAAGCTTGAGTAAGAGCATCCCAGTCAGTAGGAATCATTTGACTGGAGACAGCAATATTCTTTAACAGTCCCATTACAAAAGGAGAACCTGGTCCATATTGATTAACAGCTTGCTTAAATTCTTTGAGTAATTTAAAAGGAAAAGGCTCAAACGTAGCTATAATATTTCCCTGTTGATCTGGGGGGTGTATCCTAACAGGGGACTGCCAAGCCTCTATATCACCCTCTCATCTAGCTTGCTGAATTCCTGCCTGAATAGAACTGAGAGCAGTAGCTTGAGGCCCTGCTCGAACAGTCACTGGGGTAACTACGATTTGCCCAGTGTCCTCTGGAAAAGAAAGATCTGGAGGGTCAGGCCACTCTTTTTCTTCAAAATAATGAAGGGGTGCAGAAAGGTAGGGACAAACCTCTCCCTCCTTTGCCGCTTTACCTTTAACTGGCAAACAAACCTGCTCTGTCACCTCTTCTGTTACTTCGTTATATTCTCCTTCCTCCTCCTCATCAGTGTGAAAAGGTTCCAAGGTGGAACAAACCAGAGCCCATACTTGTCCCATTGTTACCCTGATACTTCCGAGCTCCCCTTCTTACTCACCACATGGATTGCTTAAGAGGTTTTGTGTGTCCTCCAGCGTAGTTCCACATTCTCCAACCGACGCTCCGGCAACCCTTCGACCTGGGTTCGAGCCCCACGTATGGGTACCACTTGCCAAGACCAGCTTGGTCATGGAGACCCTAACCCAGTGGTGCTAGAGAAATTAAAGACACTCACACAGAAATAGAGAGTGCGGAGTGGGAAATCAGGGGGCTGACAGCCTTCGGAGCTGAGAGCCACAGACAGAGTTTTACCCACATATTTATTGAGAGCAAGCCAGTGATAAGCATTGTTTCTATAGATTATAGATTAACTAAAACGAGAAACAAAGGGATGGGCTCTGGCTAGTTATCTGTAGCAGGAACATGTCCTTAAGGCAGAGATCGCTCATGCTATTGTTTGTGGTTCAGGAATGCCTTAAGCGATTTTCCGCCCTGGGTGGGCCAGGTGTTCCTTGCCCTCATTCCAGTAAACCCACAACCTTCAACGTGGGCGTCATAGCCATCACGAGCATGTCACAGTGCTGCAGAGATTTTGCTTATGGCCAGTTTTGGGGCCTGTTTATGGCCAGATTTGAGGGCCTGTTCCCAATAGATTCTTGGCTGGAGACATCAGGGCAGCACGTCACCCACAGGAAAAAAACACTGAGGGGAGCTTTCCAGTGGCGCTTAGGAATGAACAAAAAAATTATGAACTGTAAACTGTTTCCCTCAGAAGTCAAGGAGAAAACAGAGTCACAAAAATCTTTTTTAAATGCCTGGATGCTTTCCGTGTTGTGTTTTCTCTTAGCTTAGAAAGGACAACGCCTGCCAGGCTGTAATCCATGTTGTTACATCAGGCTCTAAGGACAGTTACGAACAGTCTTCTCTCCTGAGATGTTTCAAATAACACATCCCAAGGCAACTTTATCAAATAAGGCAGCTGCAGATTCTCCAAGACCACATAAATACTGTGTTTTCCTGAGGATTAGGTTGCATAATTCCAGAGATGTCTGTGGTTTGAAGCAAATGAATTATCAACAGAAGAGTCATGTGTCAATGAGCGAAATGGAAAAACAAGGGTAGAGGCAGTCTTTCATCTGAGGAGCATGCAGGGTCACCCTTCAGGATGGACAGATGGTTCACCCATCTTCCACAGGAAAATGAAACCACAGCTGCAGGTCTGAGTGCCAATGTTGGATGAAAGCTGGAAGCTGTTTCTGAAAAGCAGGCTTCCCCCAGGCTGGATGAGTCAGGCCAGGGTGCTGCTCTTCTGGTAAAGTCAGAATTCCACTAAGCAAGTAAGAAGCCCTTTGGTGTGAAGTGTCAAACATGTATGTAACAAAGAAAATATTTTACAATCTTCTAAAGCAATTATGTCCAACCTGGGCCTCATGCAGTCCAAGACAGCTTTGAATGTGACCCAACCCAAATTAGTAAAATTTCTTTTTTTTTTTTTTTTTTTTTGAGATCGGGTTTCGCTCTTGTTGCCCAGGCTGGAGTGCAATGGTGCAATCTCAGCTCACCACAACCTCCGCTTTCTGGGTTCAAGCAATTCTCCTGCCTCAGCCTCCCAAGTATTTTTAGTAGAGACAGGGTTTCTCCATGTTGGTCAGGCTGGTCTTGAACTCCCAACCTCAGGTTATCCATCCATCTCGGCTTCCCAAAGCCCTGGGATTACAGGTGTGAGCCACTGCGCCCAGCCCGTAAACTTTCTTAAAACATTATGAGATTTTTTTTTTTTTAAGCTTATCAGCTATCATTAGTGTTAGGGTATTTTATGTGTGGCCCAACACAATTCTTCTTCCACTGTGTCCAGGGAAGGCAAAAGATTGGACACCACTGTTCTAAAGAGAAGGAAGAGAAATATAGAGAGAGGATTAAAACCAAAACAATTTCAGGCTTCTCAAGAGTAACCCTAAAAGCCCAAAGACCAACAGAGCAATGCTTTAAAAACTCCAAAGGGAAATTATTTCCAAACTAGAATTCTGTTCCAGGACAAATTCACTAATTCATGTGAGAATAGAAAGAAAGATATTTTGGACATGGAAAGTCTCAAAAAACTTATCTCCTATTCACTTTTCTCAGAAAGCTGCTAGAGGATGTGCTCCATCAAAACAAAGGAGTAAGCTGAGAAAGGATGTAAAAAATGAAAGGTGCAACACAGGACAGCTACAAAGGAATATGGGACAGGGGATCCCAGGATATTTGTAGAGCTTTCTGACTTACCTCAGACAGGAGCAGGTCAGAAGTTTCCAGGAAAGAGTTCTTCATGAAAAATAATTGATGGACTCTCTGACATGAATTACCAATTAAGAGGAAATTTAGAGTTGAACTAGTGATAAGTACAGACAGAACTAAGGCAGCAAGCAATGGATAATTATTAACTCCATTATTATTCAAGAAAGTAAAATAATCTCGGATGATTACACAACTCAGCTGTAAACAGTGTTTGCATAATATCTGATCTGAGACCAAACTATTTTTTGTGATGTAATTCACAGTTTGTAGGAAGAAATCTCTGGCATCCTAATAGAAAAATCCTGTACTTGAAAACAAACAAATAATAACTTTAATGTGATTAAGACTTACACTGAGACACCAGCCCCCTACACACCCAGCTGTCAGCCCAGAGTTTAGTGATCTTTAACCAAATATTCTTTTCTTTTTGTATTGTTGGGAAATTTAAAATCTCTACAAAACATCAAAATGAAAGAAAGCAGTTTTATTATTGAATAAGCAAAAACCAGCATACCATGGACAAAGCTTGATCATCTGCAAAGAGATTTTACATGCAGAAAGAAATTCCACCCTACGTAGGCAGCCAAGAAGTTACAATCCTTTTTTCATTCTCAAAAGAGGTGAGCAGTTACAATCCTTTTCCACTGCTCTATTTTTAGCCATTACATACATATGTTCTCTATTAACAGTAACCTGTCCTCCTATGAGAAGACTTAACAGAGCCATTTGATGTACATTCTTTCATAGTTTAGCCTAAATTCACCTTTATCAAAAGGAATAATAATGGCATGGCAACATGGTGAGACCTCATATCTAAAAAAAAATTTAAAGTTACCAAGGCGTGGTGGCACATACTTGTGGTCCCAGCTACTCAGGAGACTGAGACGGGAGGATCACTTGAGCCCAGGAGCTCGAGGCTGCAGTGAGCTGTGATTGTGCCACTGCACTCCAGCCTGGGTGACAGAGCAAGACCCTGTCTTGAAAAAAAAAAAGGAATAATAAATTTGTCTTATCTCTGTGACAAGCAGATTAAGATGGAGACAGAAAGATGCTCAGAGGTTAAACTTCCACAGCGAATGGGACATAGAGACATTATTTTCCCAGGTGTTTACATTTCAAAGAGATGGCTGTCAGATTTCTGAACAAAACAATATGGGTTGTAAAGCTGACAAAAGGCTAAATCAGGAAGACGTAAAAAAAAATTTTTTTAATATCCTTTTCATTGGGTAGGACCATCCCGCCCAGCGCAAACTGCAAAATATTTAGCAGTCTTTGCCCACCCACTTCCCAAAATACCAGTAATGTCTAACCCCAACCGCCTACCCCAGACTTTGTAACAATACCAAAAGAAAGAGAATGAGAAGGGAGGGTGGGAAGAAAACTGCCCTCACATATTTTCAAATACCTCCTGGAAAAGGAAGGCCAAGCTAGAGTGACCAACTCATCAAATTGGTCATAAAGACCAATTTGCCTGGGACTTTTCAAGTTTAATTTTACCAGTTGTAGCACTAAAAACTGCATGTCCCAGAAAATCCACTAGTTCCAGGCAAACCAGGCCAGCTGGTCAACTGAACACCCCATGACATATGCACACATGTGCATGTGTGTGCCAACCATCTAATTATGTACATGTGCCACTTAGGAAAAAATTAAAACTTAAAATAAAAAGATGGGCTTTAACATTGAAGATATCTGGGTTTGGATTATGGTCCTGTCCCTTACCGGTTTTGTGACCTAGGGCCAGTTTCTGTTGATGAATTACAATCATCCCTCGGTATCCTGAGGGACTGGGGCCAGGAGCCACCCAAATCCATGGATGCTCAAGTCCCTGATACAAGATAATGGAGGGTTTGCATATAACCTATGTACAACTTCATGTATACTTTAAATCATCTCTGGATGACTTATAATACCTAATACAATGTAAATGATATGTTAATAGTTGTACCGTTTAGGGAATAATGACAAGAAAAAAAAGTCTATGTTTACAGTACAGATAAAAAATTTTTTTTTTTCTTAAAACAAGGTTTCACTGTGTTGCCTAGGCTAGAGTGCTGTGGTGCATAGCTCACTGCAGCTTCAAACTCCTGGGCTCTAGTTATCTTCCTGCCTCAGCCTCCCAAGATGCAATTTTTTCCCCAAATATTTTCCATTCACATTGAATCCACGGATGCCGAAACCATGGCTATGGAGGGCCGACTATACCATCAACAACTCTGGTTGCCACTTCTCTTGTCTGTTCAAGGGAATAAAAACGATGCAACCTGTCAGGGCTGGTGTGAGAGCAACACCTAATAAATGGCCTTGTCTCTTGCTTGTGTGAATTTGGGCCTCAGTTCTCCAAAATTCACCTACTGACACACCCTTGATTTTTTTTATTTCTTCTTTAGCGAAATTAGCTTATTGTGTTCTTGGCTAATTATCTGTATCTGAATTAGAAAAGGAGCTGATATGGCTTGGCTGTGTCCCTGCCCGAGTCTCATCTTGAATTGCAGTTCCCATAATCCCCACATTCCCATTACCTCCGTGCTGCTGTTCTCATGATAGTGAGTGAGTTCTCACAAGATCTGGTGGTTTCATAAGGGGCTTTTCCCTCTTTGCTTGACTCTTCTCCTTCCTGCCATCATATGAAGAGGATGTGTTTGCTTCCCCTTCTGTCACGATTGTAAGTTTCCTGAGGCCTCCCCAGCCGTGAGGAACCGTGAGACAATTAAACCTCTTCCTTTACAAATTACCAAGTCTCAGGCAGTTCTTTATAGCAGTGTGATAATGGACTAATACAGGAGCCTTTGTGGACAAGGACAATGTCTTTGCATCCTGGTTTTATCGTTCTTAATGCAGTACCTGCAGATGGAGGATTCAGTAGGATTCGTTAGTTGCTATATCATCTTTATCAGTCTGTAAAGTGCTGATTTGTACAGATGATAGAATGGGACATGAATAACTTTTATAGAATATAAATCTTCAAATTCAGTAATTTACTAGTACAGTGCACAGCCAATGTGCTTGCGGGCAGCTCTGGCTGATGAATTACCTCCCATGGCCCGGCTCTCTTGGTGACTTAAGTGCCCCCAAACAAGGGAATAGTTTAGCTGAGTTAGAAATAATTTGGGCAGGAAAATTAGGGAGTGTGGGTGTAGGAAAAGGTTCAGTTGTCCAGGAAAGGAAAGGAGACAGTAGCTTTCATGACAGAGAGACAATTCTAGGGTTAAGATGATGCCAGAAAGTTAGCAAGTGACTTTCCTGAAGCCATTTCATGCAGTAGATGGGGCTGGCTGCCATCTTATCCTTTTTCTCATCAAAAATTTTCTTTTTCTTTTTTTTTTTTTTTGAGATGGAGTCTCGCTCTGTCGCCCAGGCAGTGGCCCAATCTCGGCTCACCGCAACCTCTGCCTCCCGGTTTCACGCCATTCTCCTGCCTCAGCCTCCTGAGTAGCTGGGACTACAGGTGCCCACCACCATGCCTGGCTAATTTTTTGTATTTTTAGTTGAGACGGGGTTTCACCATGTTAGCCAGGATGGTCTCGATCTCCTGACCTCGTGATCTGTCTGCCTCAGCCTCCCGAAGTGCTGGGATTACAGGCGTGAGCCACCGCGCCCGGCAAAATTTTTCAATTAAAATTTGAAACACTGACTTTTATCAAAGAAGTTAATGATAGGATTGCCAGATAAAATACAGGAAGCCCAGATAATTTTGAATTTTAAATAAACAGTTAGTAATTTGTTAGTATAAATGTGTTCCAAATATTGCATGGGACTTATACTAAACAATTACTTGTCATTTATCTGGAATTCAGATTTAACCTGGGCTTCCTATATTTTTGTTTGCTAAATCTGGCAACGCTAGTCAGTGAAAAATAAAATTCACTTCACAGAAACCCACAGCACGGCTAATGTCCACGAGAATGCCTTTAAAGAAACACGGCCCTTGATGGCCACCCACACTTTGGGAGGCCGAGACACGAGGTCAGGAGATCGAGACTATCCTACCCCGTCTCTACTAAAAATACAAAAAACTAGCCGGGCGTGGTGGCGGGCGCCTGGTGGCGGGCGCCTGTAGATGCAGGTCAAAATCCTTCCTTTAATGTGATTCATGTTATTTCAACGACTTTTAGGTTAAACTCAGATTCCCAGTTACAGGTGGCCTTGGCTAGTTTTATCCGGGTAACATTTGAGGCTGCACATGTGATCACGGTCTTGGGTTTCCTCTGAGGTGTTCAAAGCCATGTCTCTTGAGGTACTTGGCTCGCGCAAGGACATCATTGCAGAAGTCACAGCTCAGGTCCTGGCTGCTTTGGACATAGCCAGCACCCCCACTGTAGGCACAGAGTCCACCTGAAATGCACGAGATGATAGGTGAATACTGACCTAGGGTACTCAGCTCGGCAGTTAACTCTGAGTCTCTTTACTAACTGCCTATCAGGAGGCAGCTGGGGAATCTGGTGCACTGTAATACATTTGTCCCTATTAATTCTGTGCTTGAGACAACTGACTGACAGTGTTACACGTACCTCTCAGGTACTGGTCAGGGGTCCAGGTTGGAAACCTCCTCTGGATTTCTTTGATTCTAGTAGTCAGAGCTTCAGTCATCTGGGAAACCTGAGACTCACTAATCCAGTATGCGGGAGCGTGAGAGCCAGGTTCCTGGAAGGAGGGAGGCAAAGAAGCCACGTAAGCTGGGTGGGAGGGTGATCTGGCTTCTTGGGCTCAGTGGCGCTTGTTCATTTCCTTTCTCTTATTCTCCTTTCACCTTTGATGGAACCAATGCCACCTTCAGTCTCCCTGTGAGGTAGGTTACATACGGTGGTCATAGCCTCCCTTATGGGGAACAAATTTACCAGATAGATGGAGAGAACAAACCACTGACAGTGCACAAACTACATTCGGGACTCATGGTCAGAATATCCTACAGTGCCAGGCTCATGCCTGTAATCCCAGCACTTTGGGAGGCCGAGGCAGGTGGACCACTTAAGCTCAGGAGTTCAAGACGAGCCTCAGCAACATGGGAGAACTTCATCTCTACAAAAAATACGAAACTTAGCCGGGCGTCATGGTGTGCGCCTGTAGTCCCAGCTACTTGGGAGGCTGAGGTGGGAGGATCACCTGAGCCTAACAGGATGGATCGATTGAGCCTGGGAGGCGGAGGTTGCAGTAAGCCATGATTGCTCCACTGCATAGCCTGGGTGACAGAGTGAGACCCTGTCTAAAAATAAATAAATAAAAATAAAAATAAATCTGCGGTAAGCAGGACAAAGAACAGAAGGGAAAATCCCCAGATCCATGCAAGCACAGAAACCCATGATGAGTATCCTTGGGTTGACCTATGCTCATTATAAGAGTGAAAAAAAAGCACACCCCCAGGTGGAGAATTCAGATGCGGAGACACGCGATATACGTGCTAGCATGCAAAGCAATAGCATATGTGCATGCAGGAGACCCCGAAACATGCATAACAGCAACAGCCATCCCCTCTCTCATACGAATAATCATATAAGCTTTCCTTGAAGGGATTTCCCCATGTCACATGAGGCTGTCTCATTCTCCACCCAGCTACCAGAGTGCACTTTTGCTTTGCAATACACTTCTTCGCCTACTTTTACTTCGGACTTGTGCCCCAATTCTTTTGTGCAGCAAAGTCAAGAACTTGACCTGGCCCTCCAACAGCACCTGGAGATCAAACAGTAAAGCTATTTATACCGGTTAGAATAGCTACTGTCATGCAAAAATGCAAAAGACCGGTGCTATAATTTGAATGTTTGTCCCCTGTGAAACTCATGTTGAAACTTAATCACCGATGTGGCAGTATTGAGAGGTGGGGCCTTTAAGAGGTGATTAGACTGGCCGGGCGCGGTGGCTCAAGCCTGTATTCCTAGCACTTTGGGAGGCCGAGACGGGTGGATCACGAGGTCAGGAGATCGAGACCATCCTGGCTAACACAGTGAAACCCCGTCTCTACTAAAAAATACAAAAAAACTAGCTGGGCGAGGTGGCGGGCGCCTGTAGTCCCAGCTACTCGGTAGGCTGAGGCAGGAGAATGGCGTGAACCCGGGAGGCGGAGCTTGCAGTGAGCTGAGATCCGGCCACTGCACTCCAGCCTGGGCAACAGAGCGAGACTCCGTCTCCAAAAAAAAAAAAAAAAGAGGTGATTAGATTAATCTATTCATAGATTAATGAAGGGGTGGCCTGCCCCTCCACACCTGTGGGCGTTTCTCGTTAGGTGGAACAAGAGACTTGAGAAAAGAAACGAGACACAGAGACAAAGTACAAAGAAAGAAAAGGTGGGCCCAGGGGACCAGCGCTCAGCATACAGAGAACCTACGCGGGCACCGGTCTCTGAGTTCCCTCAGTATTTATTGATCATTATCCTTACCGTCTTAGAAAAAGGGAGGTGGCAGGATAATAGGATCATCGTAGGGAGAAGGTCAGCAGTAAGACATATGAATAAAGATCTCTGTGACATAAGTTTAAGAAAAAGTGCTGTGCCTTGATATGCATACGTAAACATCTCCATAAACCTTTTTAGTGCATAAAGAGCAGCATTGCCACTAGCAAGTCCCACCTTTCGCCTTAAGGCGTTTTCTCCTTTCTCAGTAAACAGAACATACAATCGGGTTTTCAACCGAGATGTTCCATTGCCCAGGGATGGGGAGGAAACAGATGCTTTTCTCTATTTCAACTGCCAAACCTTCTTTCCTCTTATACTAGTCCTCCTCAGCACAGACCCTTCACGGGTGTCAGGCTGGGGGACGATCAGGTCTTTCCCTTCCCATGAGGCCATATTTCAGACTATCACATGAGGAGAAACCTTGGACAATACCTAGCTTTCCCAGGCAGAGGTCCCTGCGACCTTTGGCAGTGTACTTGTCCCTGGGTACTTGAGATTAAGAGAATGGTGATGACTTTTAACCAGCAAAACTGCCTTCAGGCACTTGTTTAACAAAGCACACCCTGCACAGCCCAAAATCTGTTAAACCTTGAGTCACCACAGCACATGTCTCTTGCAAGCACAAGGTTGGGTCGGTCATAGATTAACAGCATCTCAAATACAGAACAAAATGGAGTCTCTTATGTCTACTTCTTTCTATACAGACACAGTAGCAGTCTGATCTCTCTTTTCCCCACAGATTAATGGGTTAGGGGGTTCATGGTTCTCACAGGAGTGGGGCTGGTGGCTTTTTAAGAAGAGGAAGACAGACTAAGCCAGTACACTCAGCCACTCACCATGGGAGGCCCTGAGCCACCTTGAACTCTGCAAAGGGTCCCCACCAGCAAGAAGGCTCTACCAGATGTGTCCCCTTGACCTTGGGGTCCCCAGCCTCCAGAACTGTAAGACATAAATTTTACTTTTCATAAATTACCCATATTGAGGTATCCATGTTATTTTATGTTGCTTATTCTGTAAAAAGCAACAGAAAACAGACTAAGACAACGAGGGTTGGTGAGGATGTAGAGAAACTGGAATCACTGTACATTGTTGATGGCAATGCGAAATGGTGCAGCTACCGTGGAAAACTATACTGTGGTTTCTCAAAAAATTAAAATTAGAACTACCATACAGGCTGGGTGCAGTGGCTCACACCTGTAATCCCAGAACTTTGGGAGGCCAAGGAGGGTGGATCACCAGGCAGGAGTTTGAGACCTGCCTGGCCAAAATGGTGAAACCCCATCTCTACTTAAAATACAAAAATTAGCCAACTGTGGTGGTGGGGGCCTGTAATCCCAGCTACTGGGGAGGCTGAGACAGCAGCATTGCTTGAACCCAGTAGGTGGAGGCTGCAGTGAGCTGAGATCGTGCCATTGTATTCCAACCTGGGCAACAAGAGTGAGACTCTGTCTCAAAAAATAAAAAAAAAAAGTAAAAATGAATACCATATGATTTAGTAATCCCCTTTCTGGGTATTCATCCAAAAGAATTGGAATCAGGATCTCAAAGAGATATCTGAGCTCCCACATTCATCGCAAAGCTATTCCCAAAAGCCAAGAGGTAGAAACAACGTAAATGTACCTGACAGATGAATGAATAAAGAAAATGTGGTATACACATATCATGGAATATTATTCAACCTTAAAAAGAAGTAAATTCTGCATTATGTGACAACATAGATGAACCCTGAGGACACTATGTAAGTGAAATAAGCCAGTCACAGAACAAATACTGCATGATTTCACTTATATGAGGTATCTAAAATAGTTAAGTTCGTAGAAGCAAAGAATAGAATGATGGTTGCCAGGGGCTGATGGGGAGAGGGAAACTGGGAGTTGCTAATTAATGGGTATAAAATTTTAGTTATGCAAGACAAGTAAGACCTAGAGATCTGATGTATGACATTGTGCCTATAATTAACAACACCGTATTGTACACTTACACATCTGTAGACAGCATTATCCTTAGCAAACTAACACATGAACAGAAAACCAAATACCACATGTTCCACATGTTCGCACTTATAAGTGGGAGTCAGATGATGAGAACACATGGACACACAGATGGGAACAACACACACTGGGGCCATTGGATGGTGGAGGGAGGGAGAAGGGAGAGAATCAGGAAAAATAACTAATGGGTAGTAGGCTTAATACCTGGGTGATGAAATAATCTGTACAACGAACCCCATGACACACGTTTACCTACGTAACAAACCTGCACATAAACCCCTGAACTTAAAAGTTAGGAAAAAAGGCTTTCTTTTTTTTTTTTTTTTTTTTTTTGAGACGGAGTCTCGCTCTGTCGCCCAGGCTGGACTGCAGTGGCCGGATCACAGCTCACTGTGAGCTCCACCTCCCGGGTTTACGCCATTCTCCTGCCTCAGCCTCCCGAGTAGCTGGGACTACAGGGCCTGCCACCACACCCGGCTAGTTTTTTGTATTTTTTTAGTAGAGACGGGGTTTCACCGTGTTAGCCAGGATGGTCTCGATCTCCTGACCTCGTGATCCGCCCGTCTCGGCCTCCCAAAGTGCTGGGATTACAGGCTTGAGCCACTGGGCTTTCTTTTTTTTTAAAACTAGGTTTGTGACTGTAAATCTCCCTTAAAGCATTTTTACCGTATCTCATAGCTTCTAATATCTAATATCTTTCTATCATCCTGTTTTAGTTATTTTTAAGTTTCACTATGATTTGTTTCTTTAACCTAAAGAGTTACTTAGTGTTTTGTATGTGTGTGTGCATGTTTAAATTTCCATATGATCAGAGATAATTTTAATTTTTAAAATTATCTTCTAGCATAATTGTATTATTGTGAGATCTGAAATTTTTGAGGGTTTCTTTAATAGATGATATATGATCAACTTTTGTAAAATGTTTCTCATGTGCGTAAGACAATTGTATATATCCTAATGGATACATAAATAATTATATCCCCCTCCTTCTCTCTCTCTTTTTCCTTCCAGCTCTCCCTCCCTCCCCCAATTAACAATCAAGCCTGTTAATTGTGTTCTTGTTACATCTGTTAATTGTTTTACTTATTTTTCTTCTATATCTTTGCCGGTTTGTTTATTGTATAACCTGTAAATAATCAAGAGAGATGTGTTAAAATTTCCTACTATGATAGCGGGTTTATTATTATAGTAATAATAATTTATGCTGCATATATTTTGAGGTTATTTTACTGGCGTCTATTTGTTTTACATTGCTTTACTTCCTTAACAAATTCAATCTTTTTGTTATGTCATGATTCTCTCCATCCCAAATATTTTTTCTTCTAAAGTGTATTTTATTTAATGTATCATAGTTCTCAACATTATTTTGGTTATTGTATTCCTGGTAGGTCTTCTTTTTACCATACTCTTACTTCAAACTTTTGCGTATTCAAATGCTTTAAGGGTTTCTCACACAAACCATGTAAATCTGAATTTGGGCTTTTAATCTCATTCATACATCTGTGTCTTTAAACCACTAGGTTTCCTCTATATTTATTGCAATTATTAATATCTTGTAGTTGCTACTATCATCTTAATTTGTTATTTCAATATGTCCCTCTTTTTCTACATTCCTTTTGACTCCTGTCTTAATTATAATTATTATTATTATTATTAAAATAATGGAGACAGGGTCTCAGTCTCTCACCCAGACTGGAGTGCGGTGGCGTGATTTCAGCTCACCGCAACCTCCGCCTCCCAGGCTCAAGCGATTCTCCTGCCTCAGCCTCCTGAGTAGCTGGGATTACAGGCACCCCGCCACTACTGCCTGGCTAATTTTTGTATTTTTTGTAAAGACAGGATTTCACCTTGTTGGCCAGGCTGGTTTCAAACTCCTGACCTCAAATGATCCATCCACCTCAGCCTCCCAAAGTGCTGGGATTTTAAAGATACGAGCCACTATGCACAGCCTATTTTGTGACTGAAACTATGTCTCACCCTAAATAAGGCAAGGACTCTCTGATCCCTTGGCTCCCCACCCCTGCTTGCGGCACCCATCATATTGACCAAACCTATACCCCGGGTTTTACTTAAAATGTGGTCCAGGAACCAGCAACATCAACAACAACTGAGAACTTATTTAGTAGAATTGCAGAACTTTGGGTCCCATTTCAGACCAACTGAATCAGAATTCTCATGTAAGCAAGAGCTCCAGGTGTTCATATGCACAATAAGTGTCTAGAGTCAGTAAACTAGACTTAACCACAACAACCAAAAAATCTGTGGCCAGGCAAAGTGACTCACTCCTGTAATCCCAGCACTTTGGGAGGCTGAGGCAGGCAGACCACTTGGGTCCAGGAGTTCGAGACCAGCCTGGGCAACATGATGAAACCCCATCTCTACAAAAAATACAAAAATTAGCCAGGCATGGTGGCGCATGCTTGCAGTCCCAGCTACTCAGGAGGCTGAGGAGGATCACGTGAGCCCAGGAGGCAGAGGTTGCAGTGAGCTAAGATCGTGCAACTATACTCCAGCCTGGGTGACAGAGCCAGACCCTGTCTTAAAAAAAAAAATCTGTTAAGATGATAGATCTCACGTTAAATGTTCTTGCCAAAGAAAAAAGGGAATAAAGTTTCAAGGTTTGGGCTATAAGGAAGGGATGAGCAGACATTTCACTGCTGCTTCAGCGTAAGGGTGTGACTCAGTTAATGACTGAGTTAGTGTAGGTAGCAGTGGGATGCCCTTCTTCAACCTGCCAGTGCAAACCCTCCAAACAGGCCAGAAAGGAGTTTTTCTGTCTGAACTTGTCATTCTTTTTCCAGATGGTCTGATGTCTAAAGGGACTTCTAACCCTTCTTATATACCTTTGATTACCACTTCCATGTAGGTTTCATCATATTTGGGAGAAATGTCCAAATCTAGAGAATTCTCTTTTTTGTTTTTGTTTGTTTTTTTGAGATGGAGTTTCCCTCTGTCGCCCAGGCTGGAGGGCAGTGGCGCAATCTCAGCTCACTGCAACCTCCACCTCCCAGGTTCAAGCGATCCTCCCACCTCAGCCTCCCAAGTAGCTGGAATTACAGGCATGCACCACCATGCCCAGCTAATTTTTGAATTTTAGTAGAGGTGGGGTTTCACCATGTTGGCTGGGCTGGTCTCGAACTCCTGACCTCATGTAATCCGCCTTCCTCGACCTCCCAAAGTGCTGGGATTATAGGCATGAGCCACCGTGCCTGGCCCAAATCTAGGGAATTCTTATTTCATCTTCAAAGGAGATGGACTCATCTTTTCCTCAAAAACCAGATTTTACAAAGGAGACAAAACAGCACAGCAGAAATGATCCCAGCCCTAACATCACAAAATACTGTCCTTGGTCCCAGTTCTGCCTCTTGCAGCTGCCATGTGACTCTGCAGCAGAGACTCCTTCCTTGTGATGCTATCTCCTCACTTGTCAAGGATGGATCGCGTGCCCCTCACCTCATCAGATTATTGGATGGGTCTCCAAATCCAAGTGAAATAAAGTATTTGAAAGTACTTGAAAAGTATCATACAAAAAAGTCAAGGGAAGCAAATTTAAAGAGATCATCGAGAAATACATTTTCCCAAAATCTTAAAAAATGACTGCAGTACTCACAGATTCCTCAACAACAACCACCACAAAAGCAGTGTGAGATCAATGGAAAAAAATCGAGCCTCATTCTCACCCCGGCCATCACTGATTCCCTGGTGCAGAGTTAATTCCACAGTGGATTAGTGACCAGTTCCCCAGAAGTCTCTATCTGACAAGTGATACCAGGCAGAATTCATGCGAAACTAAAACTCAATCTTCAGAACTAAGAATTGTATAGAAAAAAGATAAAGGAAAAGAAATTTAACATTTTTTGAGAATCCAACGGATATCAGGTACTTTTTTTGCATTATGTCATGGAATCTTCATAATCATGCTGTAAGAATGGCATTCTATAGGTAGAGAAACTAAGGCCCAGTGAGATTAAATGGTTTATTCAAGGTCACATGGCTACAAAGTCACTGAGGAGAAATTTAATCCATGATCTTTCTCTTGGACCACTTAGGTCCAGAAATCCAGAATAGGGTGACCCGGATGATATTCTGGAAACATGGCATTATTTACTGTGAAAAGAAATTGTGGCTCAACATGAAGCAGAAATATTGCTGCTCATATCTCTCAGGCAGAACTTTGACTGTCACAGCTCTAAAGAGCTTCATTCGTGCTGTGTTCTACGAAGCTTTGCCATCATCCAAAAAACAAAGCAGTGGTGCCACATAGCAGAATGGCCACATGTGTCAACAGATGGAGAGTTACCTGCACCATGCTAGTCCTATCACCCACGTTGACCAGAATTTTGTCACCAGGAGACTTCCTGGACAAGATACCAGCGATCACGGCAGGATCCACGCAGTACTTTTGGCCGATGGTTTGCATCGTGGGTTGATATTTCAGGAGGTATGGCATGTCTATTTCAGCCAGCCTTTCAGAAGCACGAACTCCTAAACCAAACAAAAGGAAGGATGCAGCTTGGTGTGACTTATGCTGCAACAGGAGCTCAAGGGAAGAGAGAAAGAACAGTCCAAGGATCTGGGTAGTGGTCGAGGACTGAGAATCCCAGATTTTGGTCTTAAATCTTTCGTAGTGGAAGCTCCCTGACCTGAGGTTAGGACTGTCCTCCCGTGAACTTGAGTCAGCATCTCCTGAGCCAGGGTCCCCTATGGCTGTCAGTGCCTTCGGCTGGGCTCTCAGGGGCTGCTCTGGCCCGCCCACGACAATTCCATGGCGATAGGAACCATTGTTCCCGTTCTGAGCACACCAGTAAAATAAAACATGTCTGCCTATCAGCTGCAACATGACACGAAGGAGAAATTCTGCCAAACCCTTCAATAAGTCTTTAGATAGTGTTCCTCAACAAGTTTGTTCACAATTGCACAGTTTTCCACTCCTAAACGACACCAAGAAATCATGCGAGTTTAAACCTTTCTGAAATAATAAGAATGCTGGGCAAAAGGAAAGCCAATATTAATCTACTTGGCTAGCCTTGCCTTCTAGGTGCTTTTATGATTTAAAAAGAACTCTCGACCGAGCACAGTGGCTCACACCTGTAATCCCAGCACTTTGGGAGGCCAAAGAGGGAGGATCACCTGAGGTCAGGAGTTCAAGACCAGCCTGACCAACATGGTGAAATCCCATCTCTACTAAAAATACAAAATTAGCCAGGCATGGTGGCACATGCCTGTAATCCCAGCTACTCGGGAGGCTGAGGGAGGAGAATTGCTTGAACCTGGGAGGTGGAGGCTGCAGTGACCCGAGATCACACCATTGCACTCCAACCTGGGCCACAAGACAGAAACTTCATCTCAAAAAATAAAAATAAAAACAAAAAATAAAAATAAAAACAAAAAATAAAAATAAAAACAAAAAATAAAAATAAAAACAAAAAATAAAAAGCACCCTTATCCACATTGTGTCGGTCAAAGCTCACAACAACACTGTAAATACTGTACTGCTAGCCCCCTTTCCATGGATGCAGGAGGCAGCTAAGTGACTTGTTCAAGATGCAGAGCTTTGGGACCCCATACCCAGAACCCGGAACTCTTTCCAACAGTCAGTAGCGTGAGGCATGGGGAACAGTGAGAGCCAGGGGGACAGGTTGAGAGGGCGAGAGCTCATAACTACCACAGTAGTTCAGGCCGTGATGTCTTCCAATCCCACAAGATGCTCCAGGGGTGTCCAGGGTTTGGATGTTTCCATAGCATCCCCAGTTGCTGCTTTCAGACAAGTCTACAAGTTGAGAAAAGTTCAGCCTAAGGCACGGAACCAGTTCTTATCATTCTGCCGTCCATGAATGAAATTACGTTAATAAAAGTAACTATAATAAAATCAATTACATCACCTTCACTCTGCAACTGAAACTCTTTTGAAATTTAAATGAGACATATCCCAATAAATGATCACAAAAACTTCCTCAATACTCAATTCTCACCTGCTCTCCTGCAGACATGAGTAACTATTGGAGCTACTGAAGCAGTTACACTCTTTGTAAAGCTCTGGTGCCTTTGATGTTGTCAGATGGTGTCTTGGAACACATCAGAGAGGATCTGTTCCCTGTAAAGTAGTCCTCATCTGACTTTTTTTTTTTTTTTTTTCTGAGACAGAGTCTGGCTCTGTCACCTAGTCTGGAGTGCAGTGGCACGATCTCGACTGTTTGCAACCTCTGCCTCCTGGGTTCAAGTGATTCTCCTGCCTCAGCCGAGTAGCTGGGATTAAAAGTGCATGCCACTAACCCAGCTAATTTTTGTATTTTTAGTAGAGACGAGGTTTCACCATGTTGGCCAGGCTGGTCTCGAACTTTTGACCTCAAGTGATCCGCCCGCCTCGGCCTCCCAAAGTGCTGGGATGACAGGTGTGAGCCACCACGCCCAGCCTCATCTTTCATCTTACATGAACTCTGAGCACTTCTCCATCAAATACTCCTAACTTGTTGCTCTGATGAAATATTTATGTTTGCTCTGAAGAAACAATATAAAACTTGGATGTCTCTGGGATATCAACCCAGATCCAAAGTAAGGCACTGCTTGTAAATGGGGATTTGAGGCTGGCTACACTTTCTCTCAGGTACACTTCTAGATAAGAGCCGAAGGCTGCAGAAGGGAGTGAAGGAGAGAGGCATGGGACCAGTCTCCACATGGGATCACCCACTTTCCACTTCTTCCCTTTCTCTCTTTATCCTTTCCATCTCTCTCTACCTGTCATTCCAGTCATCACGGAAGGGGAGGAGTGGTTTCAGACACTCGGGATTTCACAAAGGCCATTGAAGAGGAGAATGTTCCTTCTCTTCACCCCAGGAGGAGGGTGCATGAGTATTTCGATCTACAATTCACACAAGGTGGGTGCACAAGTATTTGTAATATATCTACAATTCACACCAGAATGGGGGCACATGAACCAGTACTGAGATACCTACAGTAGGCAGGAAATTGCTCCTTTTGAGAATCATGTCACCATTATAAGGCTGTAAGAATGTCTCATTAGATTACCTTTTTATTTATTCATTTATTTATAGACAGGGTCTCACTGCCACCCAGGCTGGAGTGTAGTGGCATGATCATGGCTCACCACAGTCTCAGCCTCCCAGGCTTGAGCTGTCCTGCCACCTCAGTCTCTCAAGTAATTGGGACCACAGGCACAAGCTACCACACCTGTCTAATTTTTGAAGAGATGGGGTTTTGCCATGGTGCCCAGGCTGGTCTCAAACTCCTCAGCTCAAGCAATTTGCCCACCTCAACCTCCCAAAGTGCTGGGATTACAGGCGTGAGCCACTGCACCCAGCCAGATTACTCTTTTCAATGTATTTGATCCTTTAAAGTAGATTAGATTATCAAACCTTAATGATTTGCAGATCTTGGGAGATATATCTATTGCATATAATCACATGTTCTGTGTATTTACATAAATGCATTTTCAGGTTCTATTTTCTTAAAACTTTATGGGGTTGATAAATACTCGTCTTTTGGAGTAAATACTTCTACTTTACAAACTTGTGATAAGTAACCTAAGAGAAATGTGGAAATGAAAAGACTCGATCTTTTATGAATATACTAAAAAGTAAACCAGCTGACATGTTCTTTTTTATTTTTTAAACAGTGCACCTTTATCTTTATGACTGGTGACAAATGCCCTTAGTATTGCAGTTGATTGCCTTCACTCCTTGGTTCCTGCCTTGTGAACCTCTCCCTAGCCACACTCTCTGATCCTCAAAGTTCTTTGTATTCCCGATGCTTAGCACCTGGTAGGCATTTTTAAATATTTGTTGAATGAATGGGTCAATAACTAAATGAATGACTATAAGACCTCATCTGATAAATATATTGAATTTAGAGTCAGGAAAATGTAGCTTCTCCTGAGGAACTTTGCTTCCTCCTTTTATTAAAAAACAAGTAGGCCAGGCGCAGTGCATCACCCTGTAATCCCAGCACTTTGGGAGGCCTGATCGTGAGGTCAAGAGTTCAAGACCAGCCTGGCCAACATGGTGAAACCCTGTCTCTACTAAAAATACAAAAATTAGCCGGGTGTAGTGGCAGGCGCCTGTCATCCCCGCTACTTGGGAGGCTGAGGCAAGAGAATAGCTTGAAACTGGAAGGCAGATGTTCCAGTGAGCTGAGATTGCGCCACTGCCCTCCAGCCTGGGCGAAAGAGCAAAACTCCATCTAAAAAAACAAAATCAAAAACAAGTACGTTCCCTGTTTCCTCCAGCTGCAAAGCTGAAGTTCAATCACAGCAACTGAATCAGCCTCAATGTTCAGCTTAGTCACCTGTTCTCAGTTGGCTTGATTCTGGTTTTCTATTTGAATTAGTCTTATTCATTAGTCTTATTCTGGCAACCACCTCAATTCTTCTATGGAAATATATGCTCTAGAAAGAAATTCAATTTGGCATTTTTTATGGTGGACAATGAGCAGCTGTCGATGGTGTATATTTAAAGTCTGGCTTCGAGCAGTGCTGTTTTAAGCCCACCTTGCATTCCAGAGAACCCCACTCTTTTGTAGGACATCTGGGGAGAGGCTGCTTGTTGGTGGCTGTTCCTAACTCCGGGATTTGTTGGACAGTTTAGGAAAAAAAAATAATAATGTTTTTGTTGCATTTTCAAGTATTAGAAGTGCCATTATGTTCCTACGCCTATCCTTCCCATCTCCAGAGTCATTTGGAAAAATCAGCCACACTCACCTGTCAGGGCAAGGAGGCCCAGCAGCAGCCACAATGCAGACATGATGACGATCTGGCTCTACGGCTCCTGAAACACTTTTAAAACAAAAATTAGCTTGAGAATACAAAAATGTCAATCATCATCATAACAACATGTAATGTTTCTAGAGAAGCAGGGGTGAAAAGAACAAATTTCCCCCATATCTGACCTAAGAAAATGAATGATTTGAATCATAGTGGAAAAAAGCAAAAGTAGGACAAGTACTCATTCATCCTTTCAATTAATCTAAAAATGAGAAGACTCTTACTCAGCCCACAGGAACTCAACATACAGTCAAGTTACCAACTACTTGCTCTCAAGAAGGCAAGAAGCTTCGAATCTTAACCATGGAGAAACATACTGACCTGGCTCCAGACCCTGAAAAGCAAATTTCTGGTGCTCATACCTCATCCCAAGAGCCTCTTGATTATCTCCATTATCAAAAGGAGAATTTTGTATGGGTGATTTCTTGCAATTTAGGTCCCTTCTTCTTGAGGTTTGAGGAAAGGCCACACTTTCCTCAGTGCCCTGGAATGTACACAGGTTGGAAAACATTTCCCACTGCTCTAATCCCAGCCGGGAATCACAGACCCCCTTTATCACCTTGAGCCGTGTTCCCCATTCTCCCTCGGTAAAACCCCAGTGTGGCAACAAACCTGGACTGGAGCCCGGGGAGAATGGAGAGATGAGCTACCTCCACCAGCAAATCCCCAAGAAGCTGGCTCATGGGCAGGGGTCCCGGGATTGAACTCATGAGGTGCTCACAAGACTGGAGAATGAAACACCTGGCCACCACGGAGCACCCGCTCATGTGCTCTCTCTCTCTTATCCCCGCCATTCCCCTAGTCACCTTCCACGAGTACAGACAGCCCTGGTTCTCCTACTGGCTACCAAACCAATACACAAATACCACCCCGGATAGTTTGCTGTTGACCTCAGGGAAAGGTAGCGTTTCGGGACCCTTGTCTCCAAAGCGCCTCCCACCAAGCCCTCCCACTCCAGCATGTATGTCTTCATTGCCCCAGTCAGCAGAGCCCGGCAGCCTAGCATTTTGAATTATTACTGTCATTACATGTGGGACTGTGCATATAAACATGGCACTTAGTACTTTCATGATGCTTTTCTCATCTCTTTTGTTTTGAAGTTAATCGTATGGGTTGTTTCTTTCAAACACCCAGGAAGAGATTACAACTCAGGATAGAGAGGCTTTAAGGAAGTCATTTGAAGCCAGGTGTGGTGGCATACACCTGTAGTCCCAGCTACTTGGGAGGCTGAGGCAGGAGGATTGCTTGAGCTCAGAGGGTCAAGGGTGCAGTGAGCTATGATCACACCACTGCACTCCATCTTGGGAAACAGAGCAAGAGCCTGCCTCAAAAAAATAAAAATAAAAATGGAAGTTATTCGATTTCTGTCTTCTTAAACTGAGGGAGCATATGCCCTTCAGATGCAGTCATGCTTTTTGTCATTCTCTCTACAACATTGAGATAGTCTGTCCGATTTTGCTTAGTTGAGCAGAAAATGTCATGCTCAGTCCCAACACCAAAAAGACTCAGGGACCTGGAATCTTAGCTGGGTCTGCAGGAACTCTCAGATTTAATCACCCAACAGGAGTCATTTGTTCAGCACCCTGAGCCTCCAGCAGTAAACATGAGAGGACAACCAATCCCAGGAGAAGAGAATGGAGAAAGAGCTGCTTGGATGTAAGAAAAGCTCATGGCCTCATGAAAGTGCACCACTGGCTTTATGGAAGGGCCCTTCAGGAAAAAGCACTGCTCACATTCAAATGCTCCACCCAGAGTATTTCACTCTTTTTGCTGCTTTTCCAGGAAAGAAAAATACTTCCTCTTGGAAATCCAGGTGGAAGGGCCAGCTTTTATTGTAACAGGAGAACTACCTTATTTTCCATGCTTGGAACTAAATACCTTTGTTGAGAAGTCGCTTTAATGAAAGAGTCTCTGTAAATACATGTGCCACCTAATGGAAACACAGAATTACTTTCTGGTTGCTCCTGGGACCGGGTCATCAAGGTAAAGTTTTTCAATTTCATCAGGGAAGAAGTGAAAATGGACTTTTTCTTTTTTTTTTTTTTTTTTTTTTGAGACGGAGTCTCGGTCTGTCGCCCAGGACAATGGACTTTTTCTTTTCGCCCGGCTTTTTTTTCGGGGTTTCAGGCCAGAGATTCACTCTGACCTCACCCCGTCTCGGCTGGAAAGTGTGGGATTACAGTGAGCCACCGCAGAGCCAGAGATTCACTCTGTCACCCAGGCTGGAGTGCAGTGGCACGATCATGGCTCACTGCAGCCTTGACCTCCTGGGCTCAAGTGATACTCCCACCTCAGTCTCCCAAGTAGCTGAGACTAGAGGCATATGCCACCATGCCCAGATAATTTTTTAGTTTTTTTGTAGAAATGGGTCTCACTATGTTGCCCAGGCTGGTCTTGAACTTCAGGCCTCAAGTGATCCTTCCACCTCAGCTTCCCGAGTAGGTGGGATTACAAGCTTAAGCCACCACACCTAGCTTGGAATTCTTAAATGGATGAACAGTGTATTTTGTCCATAAATAAGCATGCTGAAGCAACCCAAACTCTATGGCCCAACTTTACAAGTGCCGAAAAGTACCGTATGTTTAGAAGAGATTGTTGAGACATCACTCAGGTGTGCTCAGAGAGTGTCTGTCAGTTCCCTATGACTCATTCGTTAATTCCCCTGTGGCTTCCTGCTTAAAACCATTATGAAGATGTCAGACCAAGGCAGCACAGTGGTCACGATGTCGGGCACAGTGTCTCTGGTAGCATCCCTCTTCTCCCTACCCAGAGAGCAAAATAGTAACAAACAGCGAGGAGGTGTCAACAAGCTGGAGCAACAGGCCTGCCAGGCACACTGGAAACTGACAACCAGAGCAGCCCTCAGGAGCTACCTCACGTTCCTGGCGGCTTGGATGGGGACATCTTCCTCTACTCACCCTCTCTCCACTGAGTACTTTGGAATTCCCAAAGCACTGTGCAAGTTTGTAAGGCATAATGGACCATGTCTTCTTCAGTTCATCAATGTTTCTGGAGAAGGTGGAAACAGGTATCTTTGGTCTCATGGTTTTCTCACCTTAGAATCTTTTCCATGAATGCTCTCAATCTTTACCTTAACCTTAAACAGCATCATTGCAGGTCACTGGGGCCCTCCATCCAGCCCAGAAATGTGACGGATTAACACCTCAACATGCTGAGCAATGAAGGTGCCCCTGCCCCCTTGTGGTGTCCCCATCTAATCATGAGAGAAGTGAGAACTGCTGTATGCATCCACATTAGGTATGGTCTCCTGCTCTAAGCTGTGTTGTAACCTTTGTTTATTGCTAACATGTCTCTGTGCCTACCTACTCATTGTGTGCTGATAGGCCTTTCTTTTTTTAATGTTTAATTTTAATTTTATTTTAAATTACTTTTTGGTTTGTTGGGGTTTTCTTTGTTTTGTTTAAGACAAAGTCTCACTGTGTTGCCCAGGCTGGAGTGCAGTGGTGTGATCTTGGCTCACTGCAACCTCCGCCTCCTGAGTTCAAGTGATTCTCTTGCCTTAGCCTCTCGAGTAGCTGGGATTATAGGCATGTACCTCCACGCCCAGCTGAATTTTGTATTTTTAGTAGAGATAGGGTTTCACCATGTTGGCCAGGCTGATCTCGAACTCCTGACCTCAGGTAATCCACCCACCTCAGCCTCCCAAAGTGCTGGGATTACAGGCATGAGCTACCGCACCTAGCCCCTGCGTTTTTTGCTTTTTCTTTTTTTCTTTTTTCTTTTTTTATTGAGACTAGGTCTCACTCTGTCTCCCAGGCTGGAGTGCAGTGGCCCAAAATTGTGGAATCATCTCACCATTATAAGCCTGCAAGAATGTCTCATTAGATTACTCTTTAATTTTTAAAATTGTTTTAATTTTTTGTTGTTGTTTTTTGGTTTTTGTGGTTTTTTTGAGACAGGGTCTCACTGTCACCCAGGCTGGAATGAAGTGAAGTGCTCTTGGCTTACTGCACCCTCGACCTGCCTGAGGTCAGGTGATCCTCCTGCCTTCACCTCTGAGTAGCTGGGATTACAGCCGTGTGCCACCATGCCCGGCTAATTTTTGTATTTTTAGTAAAGACAGGGTTTTGCCGTGTTGGCCAGGCTGGTCTCAAACTCCAGGGCTCAAGTAATCTGCCTGCCTCAGCCTCCCAAAGTGCTGGGAACCACCAGCACCAGGCCTATTTTTAAATTATTTTTAATTTTTTGTTATTTTTACTTTTCACTTTTTTTAATTTTTTTAATTTTTAAAATGTTTATTTTATTTCATTTTTTAAATGTTTAAATTTTTAAATTTGTTAAAGGCCTTTTCAGTAGCATCACGTCGTACTCATCCTCCTCTCGCTATTCTAATCTTCTCCCTCCCTACATACACACACACACACACATACACACACACACGTACACACACACACAGCAACACTCCAGCCCATTGCCTCACAGATTGCTAGGCACCAACAGGCCTAAAATTAAAATAGTAATAGCAATGCAGTCATGAATATAAAATAATATAAATTATTCTGCCACTAAGATCATGTTTTCTTGAGAAAACTATAACTTTTTAGAATAAAAACATAAGGCAGCAACATGAAGGCTCATTTTAAGCTGTACGTTGTATAGACTTGCACTTTCACATGGCCTGTGAAAATATGTATTTACTGAATTTGGATTGTGATCAATAATGACCAGCCTAGAAGACCTCTGAAAGTTTGATCATGCTCTTCCCTCTGGGCAGGCACAGCCTTTCCCTGCAGAGACAGACTGTGAGCTGGAAGGGAGTTCCTTCTCTCAACGCGTCCTCTATGCCTGCTTTTCCCATTTGGGTTTTTGAGAGTTCAGAACTCCAGGAAGGATCTTCCTATGCTGGAGATTTCCCTGCCAATGTTTCATTCTGCACAAGGAAGAAATCAGAGAGACCTTGGCCTCTCTGTTCCGTCTGTGGACTCTAGAGGCTTATCTGTCTTTTTATTCTGTTAGCCGAGACTGTTAGACATGTTGGCCTTGGTTCTTTCACAGGTTGCAGAGAAAATAAGACTGTTACAGAACCAACACTTATGGCGTATGGGTTAATGTAGCGTTGGCAAGACTGCCCATGAGGTCAGGCAAGGGATTTACCATCCGGCAAAATACAAGCACCTCAGTCTTTTGGCTTTCGGTTAACAAATGCGACATCGCATGTGGCCCTATTACAGCTACAGTTAAGTGCACACACATTTCTTTTCTCCCATTATTCGATTTGCACATGCTCACACATCCAAAAGTAACGATATACTTGCATTAAAAGAAATCTAAATTTTGAAACATATTGTAATGAACAGGAAAAATTATTCTATCATCTACATATCTTTTCAAACGTGGGTTTTCCTGGCAAGGTCCTTAAGTTTTGCCTGAGTCCGATATTTCTTATGCAGCAGCGACACAATCATTGCCTACTGATCACCATACACTGGATTTTCATCCTAAATAAGCCCGAGTGTAAGATCCACGCCTCTGCTTCACACTCACCTGACTTCAGTCAGTGCTCCTCCTTAGAGGTGGTGAGCCCACAGCGATTTATATAGAGTCCTGTTCTCCTTTTAAAAGTGTTGATCTCATCCTCTTTTGGAGAGATTTATGACATCTCATAAATTATAATAATAATCATAATAATTATAAATACTTTGAACTTATATAGGGCCTTTTATTCAAGAATGTCCTGGCATTTTGCAAACATTAACCAATTCGTTTCTTGCCATACCTCAGAAGGCAGATCCTGGTTGTAGTTTAACTTTGACACATTCAGGTTCAACACTTGTTTTTATTCACATCAGTTGATGGGAATATGCGTTAGGTAAGAAAGCAAGGAAGGAAGAGAGAGAGAGAAAGAGGGAAGGGAGAAAGGGAGGACGGGAAGGAAGAAAAGGAATAGGAAAGAAGGAAGGGAAGGGGGAAATTGAACTTGACACTTGATGTGTCAGAAACTCATTATTAGTTTGTATTTCAGGTAAGCAGAGCTCCTAGACTGGGGTTGGCAACTTTTTCTTATAGGCCCATATAGGCTTTTGGGCTATGTGATCTTTGTCGTAAATACTCGCCTCTGACATTGTAGCACGAGAGCCATCATAGATAATATTTAAATGAATGGCCATGACTGTGTTCCAAAAAACTTTCTTTACCACACAGGTGGTGGCCCTAGGGCCGTAGGTTGCTGGCACTGTTCTGAACTACCGAGAGATACCAATCCACAGGTCCTCAGTTCAGCCACATGGGGAGAGGTGATCGGCTGGATGATGCTATTTTATAGACACCCAGGACCTACATCGTGTTCCAAATGTCTACATCAATAAGTACTTTGAGAGGGTTCGTATGAAGTTTCCAGGAAGGATTATTTCCCCAGTTGTGGAAAGGGTGCATTTCATGACTGAAACAGGGAGCCCCTCCCTCACCACGCCCTGTGCCCCAGTTCAGCTGAACAGCTTGAATTTCCCAAACACAGCACCAGTTTGCACTAGGCCTTCCTACAGGCTCTTTCCTTTTTATCTAACCCCTCAGGGACAGGGGCTGTGTCTCATTTGTCTTTGTAACACCAGCGTGCAACACTCTGCCTGACACATATTAGACACTCGATAAAAAACATGGAATCGATGGCGCTTATCGGCTGGTTGGTATATAGTCTGACTCTTCTGCATCCTCTGCCTTAGCTCCTTCCCCACACCACACCTCAAACACAAGCTCCATGAGAACTGTGAATCTGAGTTCTCCATGAGAACTTCATTTATAAGACTGAGTCTTCAGTGCCCAGATAACAGCCTGGCACATTGTAAGTGTTTAGTAAATCTCTGTGGAATCACTCAATGAATGAAGAATTCCTACAACCTCACCCAGCAAGATTTGGACTGGGTTTCCAATGCTGGGCCCCAGGTTAGACGTGGGTTCCTTGTGTTTCAAGCAACATGTGGATATTTCTACCACAGCACCTACAGCACGTGGGTCTGTTGTTGTCTTGAGAACAAAAACAAAGGCTTTTTTTCCCCTGTATTCCTTATGGCACATAAGGGGTATTCAATACATGTTTATGTGTAGCAGGATGAGCCGCGGACAAAACTCCTCAGACACCAGATTAAAGAAGGAAGAGGTTTTTTTATTCGGCCAGGAGCGTCGGCAGACTTGCGCCTTAAGAACCGAGCTCCCCGACAAAGAAATACTTGGCCTTTTTAAAGGTTTACAACTTTAAGGGGTCCACGTGAAGGGGTCGTTATAAATCGAGCAAGCGTGGGAAACGTGACTGGGGGCTACATGCATCTCAGCTAACAGAACAAAAAGTTTTACAATGCTTTTTTCATACAGTGTCTGGAATTTACAGATAACACAAGTAGTTTAGGCCAGGGGTTGATGTTATAATTATTACTTTGTTTAACTCCTAGGGCCGGGTGGTGGTGCCAAGGTTGTCTGGCTATTTATCTTACTTTTGTTTCTTTCTCACTTTCTTCCTGTCTTGTGAACGAGGCAAGGTGTGGGGAGGAGGGCAGCAGGAGTAGTAGTGGTCTCCTTCCTTAATGGAACGAGTAAATGAATGATTTAAAGCGTATTGATGACTTTTTGGAAGTCACTGACTCTGCATCCTCAGTGGAGACATGGAGGGTTAAGTTTCTGTTGTTCTCGGCCGGGCACAGAGCCTCACGCCTGTAACCCCAGCGCTTTGGGAGGCCGAGGCAGGTGGATCACTTGAGGTCAGGAGTTCAGACCAGCCTGGCCAACATGGCGAAACCCCATCTCTACTAAAAATATAAAAAATAGCCAGGCATGGTGGCAGGCGCCTGTAATCCCAGCTACTCAGGAGGCTGAGGCAGGAGAATCACTTGAACCAGGAGGCAGAGGTTGCAGTAAGCCGAGATCATGCCAGTGTACTCCAGCCTGGGCCACAGAGCGAGGCTCCATTTAAAAAAATAAATAAATAAAAGATCTTGTTGTTCTCTACCTGTGGCTGAGATGGTGAGACCACAAGGCAGGGCACCGTGAGCAAGGATCCAGATTTGGACACCCTGGGAGTTCCTGAACTTTTACTCTGGGAGGGGAGTGTGAGAACACTGGATTCCTCTCTGTTGTTGGCAGAGTTGGGGTAAAAAGAGAACTAATGCACCCATTAAAAACTATATCCTGACTCCCAAAATGCAACTCTTTCATTTTTTTTCCAGCAAGCTCTAGCACATACCAACAATTCAAATGTATCACGGTGTGGGGAAATTTGGGGATGCCCGGCCCCACCTACAAAAGCACGCTGTCATCAGCCCAGAGGGCCACGTCCGCATCCTGGGAGGTTCTCCTGGGCAGCGGCCAGCATGTTGACTGGCAATGGCTCCACAGAGACGATGCCCACCTGCGTCCTCAGGCTCGTTCAGTCCTTGCCAGCCCCTGTATAGATAACCTTCCTTTCAAAGAGCAGGCATACACTCTCAAATACTCACCTCCCAGACAGAGGGAGGATCCGAGACAGCCGGTGTGGGAGTGGAGGAGGTATTGAAAAGAAAGTTAGGTTGGGCATGGTGTTTCCTGTAATCCCAGTACTTTGGGAGGCTGGGAGGGAGGATTTACAGGAGTTCAAGGCCAGTCTGGGCAACATAGTGAGACCCTCCATCTCTACAAGAAATGAAAAAACAAAACAAAACAAAACCATAGCTGGGCATCATGGCTCACACCTGTAACCCCAGCACTTTGGAAGGTTAAGGTGGGCAGATCACTTGAGGTCAGGAGTTGAGACCAGCCTGGGCAATATGGTGAAACCCCATAGCTACTAAAAATATAAAAATTAGTGGGGCATGCTGGCCATCTGTAATCCCAGCTGCTCAGGAGGCTGAGGCATGAGAATTGCTTAAACCTGGGTGGCAGAGGTTGCAGTGAGCCGAGATTGAGATCCTGCCACTGCACTCCAGCTTTGTTGACAAAGCGAGACTCTGTCTTAAAAAGGAAAGAGAAGGGAAGGGAAGGGAAGGGAAGGGGAGGGGAGGGGAGGGGAGGGGAGGGAGGAAGGAAGGAAGGAAGGAAGGAAGGAAGGAAGGAAGGAAGGAAGGAAGGAAGGAAGGGGAAGGAAGGAAGGAAGGGAGGGAGGGAGGGAAGGAGGGAGAGAAGAAAGAAAGAAGAAAGTGCTGGGATTACAGTGAGCCACCACGCCCGCCGGACTGGAGTAAGGATTTTAAAGGAAGTAGAAGGAGCAAGGAAAAGCAATACCCCCACATTCTCACCCTGAAGTAGTTTAGAGTTTGAAAGAATGAGTAGTCTCTACTTGAGATACAAGGGAAACAGTGTCCTCAAGAGAAACCAGGTACAGTTAAAGCCAGGAGTCACAGGAGACCGTCAATAAAGAAGCACTCTCAGGGAATAGGGGAGTTTGCTAAATCATGTGGCTGGACTTCAGAGAATATAAAGTTTTGTCAAATAATTAGACAGGAAAAGGATGTTGGGGAAAAATCAGAATATTATGGTGATGTTGATGAAAAGAGTTAAACTTTGTAAAATATTTTAAGAGATGTATTCTGAGCCAAATATGAGTGACCATGGCCCGTGACATGGCCCTCAGGAGGTTCTGAGAATATGTGCCCAAGGTGCTTGGGGTACAGCTTGGTTTTATATGTTTTAGGAAGGCATGAGACATTAATTACATTTAAGAAATACATTGATTTGGTTTAGAAATGGCGGGACTGGCCGGGCGCGGTGGCTCACGCCTGTAATCCCAGCACTTTGGGAGGCCGAGGAGGGCGGATCACGAGGTCAGGAGATCGAGACCATCCTGGCTAACAGTGACACCTCGTCTCTACTAAAAATACAAAAAATCAGCCGGGCGTGGTGGCGGCGCTGTAGTCCCAGCTACTCCGGAGGCTGAGGCAGGAGAATGGTGTAAACCCGGGAGGCGGAGCTTGCAGTGAGCCGAGATCGCAACACTGCGCTCCAGCCTGGGTGAGAGTGAGACTCCATTTCAAAAAAAAAGAAAGAAAGAAAAAGAAAAGTCACAATATACAGGGTTAAATAAAATCCATCTGATGACAATTTAAGGTTTGTAGGGCATGAATCGCTAGACCCTTTAGGTAGGAATTTAGCTAAGATAAAAAAATTGGAGCTTGGTCCTCAGTGATAAAAGGATGGTTGAGAATAGGAGAGAAAAGGGGCTTATGCTTTGGGTGGTGATCAAAGAAACCAGTAATGTTCAGCAGAGAGAGTTTCTGCATCAGACAAAAGTGCAGCCTCCTGGATCATCTGGCAGGGAGGGAGGCATCTCAGGTAGGGAGCAAGGAAGTCCAAATCCAGTTAGTAGGCGCTTGGGAGTGGGTAAGCCATCCACCGGCTGTGACTCAACGTTTCTGGTTCTAGTTAAAAATAGAGCATCACACCAAGGAACACAGGGCCAAGGGTAAGCTAGGAAACGCACCGGTCTGCTCTGCCGCGCCCCCTGCAGGATCCCGTCCACACACGCACGCAGGAGCGGCCGCTGGTGCGAGCTTGGGCCGTTTTGCTTCCCTCCTACCTGCCCTCTGCTGCCACAAGTTCGAGCCCCACCTGCTTTGTCTCCCACCGCCAGCCTATGGAGGTTCCCTCTCTGGTCCTCCGTGTCCCACGGGTAAAATGGACGTAGCGTGTCTAATTGCGCATGTTCCCGCAGTGATGTGAGGGACTGAAGGGCTTTGAACACTGTCCTAAGGGAAGGCGCCTGGGGCACTGACTTCGTCCCCTTTGCCCAGTTCCTGCTCAGAGCCGCTCTCCCAGGCCCCCGGCCCCTAACCGTATCCCAGCCCTCCGATCAGCCTTTGCCTACTGAGGGCAAAACTACGGGGTACAAGCACAGGGACTGCTACGTCGCCCCATTGCCTCTGTCTTCCATTTCCCCTGCTTGGTCCTAAACCCGGAGACGGGGCCCTGTGCCGACTGGCGGGGCGCTCCCGGGTTCGGACGCGGCGCGGGTCACAAAGCGCGTTCCGCCCTGGAACGCCCGGAGGAGATAAAAGCCGCGCAGGCCCCGCACTCGCCGCGCACTCCGGCCGTTCCGACGAGAGAGCGCTGCACGCGTGAAAATGACTCGAAAGCTGCCCCGCATCTCCGCCCCCCAGCCCCGGCGCCCGCTCGGCGCCACCCCGCAGCGCCCTGGCCGTCGGCTCTTCTTTCCTCCCATCCGTCCTCCGTTTCTGGACCCGCACACCACGCTCCTGTTCCATCCCACCTACTCGTCCTTCTGCCCCATCTGCTACCCGTCTCTGAACCAGTTCGTGCCCGTCCACTACCCCGTCGTGGGCATCGCCCTGCCGACCTCTTCGTGCGTGAATCTTCAGAAGGGCTGCATCTGCCGCCCGCACGTCCGCTGGGGCCCCAACTTCCACTACATCCCTCCCTATCCCCCCACGCCCCCACCCAGCCCCTGCTTCTAGAGCCTGCCTGCAGCCCGCCCCCCGCCCCCAGCCACCCACGCGGCCTGACGATCCACGACCCCACGGAGAGGCCCCTGCAGGGACCGTGCTCGGGCAGCGAAGGAGCGGACCCCGGGGACCCCACGGCCTGGCTGTGGACACGGGGACGCAGGACCACGGACACCCACCCTCGGCCTCCGCTGCCTGCTCAGCCGGCCGGGCCCGCCTCTGCATTTGGAACTGGCTTCCCCGTGGGCCTTGGTGTGGAACCCCGAGCAAACTGCTGGCCCGAGACGGAGAAGGGAGAACACGAGGAAGCGGCGCCTCTGCTCGCTGCGAGGGAAACGACTGGCCAAGGTGAGGCCTAACCACATGCCCATGACCCCGGGGTCTGTCCCATGACCGGAAGCCCTTTCCCGGAGGGGTAAAGGCTGGATCGCAGGAAGCTGGGGCTGTGGGAGCGCTGTTGCCTGGAGACCGCGTGGGACGCCGTTGCCTGGAGACGGCAGAAGCCCGGGGCCAGGGAGGCACGAGGGAGCAGAGAGCGCATGGAGCCCGATGGAGCAACGCCAAGGCCATGGCGGGACACCCCAGGGAGAAGGTGACCCAGGATGAGGTCCGTCAGAACCAGATCTTGCAGCAGCTGTACCTTAAAAAGCTACCAGCCCGGAACGTCTATGCCCGGCATCACGTGAACCCCTCCACGAGGTCCACAGATCACCAGGAAGCCCGTGTCTTGGCATGGTAACCTGGAGGAGCCTGGAGACGCCAGGTGTCGGAATCTCATTCACCACGCTGCCCAGGGACCAAGGAAGAAGGACCCAGACACAGACTGAAAATTAGGAAACTGCATGGGACTCAGAGCCCTGGCTCAACCCAGAATGCCCGGATCGCAGGCTGAACCACTGCAGGGTCTGCAATGACATTGCTCTGTGCAAGGCTCAGATGTGGGGGCTGGGAGACGCTGATCGCCACCAGTGACATCCCAGCGGTGGACTGAGGCCCTGGATTTCACGTCCAAAGTGTGCACTGCCCCGAGAAATAAATGTTATTTTAAAGCCAAATAAATAAAAATTAACTAAGTTTTAGATGTTGGAATTTTGTAGCATGATTTTTCCCAGGAATTGTTCCCCATCTTCAGTCCTCCTGCGGTACAGGTGAGTGCCATGAGAGTAGCCATGGTGACCTAGAGAGTAATATGTTGACCCTGCCTCCTCCGCCAGTCCTTTGGATCAGGGATGGGAAAGTGACCCCAGCTAGGCTAAGAGACAGCACAGAACCAAGAGAGAGCGGTGACTGTCTCTCTCCAAATTGCTGAACTGATGATGACATGTGGAGTTAGTATCGGTATTAGTCTGTTCTCATGCTTCTAATAAAGACATACCCAAGACTGGGTAATTTATAAAGGAAAGAGGTTTAATGGACCCACGGTTCAGCATGGCTGAGGAGGCCTCACAATCATGGCGGAAGGCAAAGGAGAAGCAAAGTCAGGCCTTATACCGCTGCAGGCAAGAGAGCTTGTGCAGGGGAACTCGCCTTTATAAAACCATCAGGTCTTGTGAGACTTATTTACTACCATGAGAACAGCAGGAGGGAAATGGCCCCCACGAGTTAATTATCTCCACCTGGTCCTGCCCTTGACATGTGGGGATTATTACAATTCAAGGTGAGATTGGAGGGGGGCAGGGTGACACAGCCAAACCATATCAGTATCTATTGGTATTCTAGACCAGGGCCAGCACCTCTTTCTAAATAATTTTTTTTCCCCTTTTACTCTAACCTTTCCTTTTACTCTAGCCTCTATACTCTAAAAAATAATGTTTTGGTTTTTTTTTTTTTTTTCCTTTTACTCTAAATCATGTTTTCTAGGAACACAGTAGTGGCCATTTGTTTACCTGCTGTCTATGACTGCTTTTGTGCTCTAACGGCCAAGGTGAGTGGTTATGAGAGAGACCTCATGACCCTCAAGCCTATGTGACCAGTCCCTGAGGAACTCCAGAACTTAGGGGCTGGGTAGAGGAAAAAGCTGATAAATGACACCAGCTAAGAGAGGCTGTAGAGTAATGAAAACCAGGAGAGTGTGATATCATAAAGGTCAGGGCCTTTTCAAAAACCTGCCAGGCCGGGCATGGTGGCTCACACTTGTAATGCCAGCGCTTTGGGAGGTTGAGGCAGGCGGATCACGAGGTCAGGAGTTCAAGATCAGCCTGACCATCATGGGGGAAACCTCACCTCTACTAAAAATACAAAAATTAACCGGGCATGGTGGTGTGCACCTGTAATCCCAGCTACTCAGGAGGCTGAATCGCTTGAACCCAGGAGGCGGAGGTTGCAATGAGCCAAGATCTCGCCACTGCACTCCAACCTGGGTGACAGAGTGACACTCTGTCTCAATAAATAAAATAAAATAAAAATAACAAAAAATCCCTGCCAATCCCAGTGGAGGTCTAGAATCTCCATTTGGTCTGAGGAACTAAAAAGGCAGCAAGAGAGAAAAATGAAGTAACTGCACATCAAGAAGGGGTGAGATTTGAAGAAAGTCCTGACTGTCCAAAGCCAATGTTCTCAATAGTCTTGAGGTTCAACCACATTCCCCAAGTTCACTTGAGACACCCCCAGTTGTCTACACTAACTTCCTCTTTTTATTTAAACTACTTTAAGTTGGGATATCATGTTATTTGCAACCAGAGGGCACCATTAATTTCTTCACTCATCTGCTCCTCATTCATTCCTTCATTCCGAAGTTTCACGGACTCTTTCTGTGTGAGACAGGATGCTAAAAATGGGTGATACAGTGGCAAACAGGACAGCCATGGGCCCTGACCTCATGAAGTTTCTATTTTCATATAACAAGTTAGGTTCTGGTCCTGGGAGACTGCCAAGACGTCACAATAGGCCGGGTGCAGTGACTCATGCCTTTAATTCCAACACTTTGGGAGGCTGAGGCAGGTAAATCACTTGAGCCCAGGAGTTATAGACCAGCCTGGACAACATGGCAAAACCCTGTCTCTACTACAAATACAAAACTTATCTGGGCATGGTGGCATGCACCTGTAGGCCCAGCTACTCAGGTGACTGAGGTGGAAGGATCAATTGAGCCTGGGAGGTCAAGGCTGCAGTGAGCTATGATCGGGCCACTGCACTCCAGTGTGAGTGACAAAGCAAGACCTTGTCTCAAAAAATTTAAAAAAACAAAAAAAGTCCCAATAGCAGTTGCAACTCAGAAATGAGGTCTGAATTGAAGAGTATAAATTTGGGAGTCATTGCCCTGTTGTGGGATTTCAAGACAGGGAAATAAAAGACATTGCCTAGGAAGAAGGTATCAAGTGAGAATTGAAGTGTGCATGTGACCAGTCCCTGAAGACCTCCAATATTCAGGGGTTTGGTAGAGACAAAAGAGTGGATTCAGGAGACCAGAGAACAGAGGCTGTAGAGGAGGAGAAACACCAGTGAGCATAATATCATAGAAGGCAGGTTGTGGTGGCTCACACCTGTCACCCCAACACTTTGGGAGGCCGAGGTGGGAGAAATGCTTGACCCCAGGAGTTCAAGACTAGCCTGGGCAACATAGTGAGACCTCATCTCTACAAAAATTTTAAAAATTAGCTGGGTATGGTGGCACACATCTCTGGACCCAGCTGCTTGGGAGGCTGAGGCAGGAGGATCGCTCGAGCCTCAGAAGTCAAGGCTGCAGTGAGTTGTGATCATGCCATCGTACTCCAGCATGGGTGACAGAGAAAGAATCTGTCTCAATATGTGTATATCTCACAGAAGCCATGCTAAGAGACTGCCTTAAGGAGTCAGTGGTATGTTTGTCAAATGCTGTCAAGAAGAGAAAATGAGACTGAAAGAGATTATTCTATTTAGCTACGTAGAGGTCAATCGGAACCAGGCAAGAACAATTTTAATACAAGTGTCTCAAGCTTTTTTAATTGCAGGTAACTAAAAACTAGGTAACTAAAGACTCAAACTGACTCAGGCAATACAGATTTATAAACCCACATAATAGAAAACTCAGGGATAGGGTGAGTTTCAGGGATGGTTTGATTCAGCGTTTCAACAATGTCATCAGGCACCTGGAATCCTTTTGTCTCTCCGCTCTGCTTTCTTGCGTGTCAGCTTCATCTTAAGGCTCCCGCCTTCCCCGAACCACTGCCCAAGATGGCTGCCAGCATCTCCCAGGGTTCAGACTTACTTATCCAAATGTGCAGATCAGGTGATCACCTTAGCAACTCTCAGACTAGAGAAAGCTTCTTTCCTTCAAACAACCAGGAAGCCTTGCCTCCTGTCTTACTGACTCCAATTGAGCCAAATGTCCATCTCTTATTAGTGATAAAGAAGCAACATCACTGTCACTAGGGACTCTTACGGCCTTGACAACCCTAGAGTCCAAGATGGAATCAGATCCTCCCAAGCACCTACACTGTTTCAGGTAGATCGGTAACGCAGTGGAAGTCAGGTTAGTTGTAAAGAGAAGAGGAATAGATGTCAAGGAATCAAGCACAATGAACACAGCAGAGGAGGAGTTGGATAGGAGAAGATTAAATAGTGAATGGGGGTGAAGTACTGGGGACAACACACGACACACGGAGACAACACTTTCAAGAAGTCTGGCTGTAAAGAGGGATAGAGAGATAAGGTGCTAACTGGATGGAGATGTGGAGGGAAAGGAAGGGTTTTACAACTTTTTTTTTTTTTTTTTTGAGACGTAGTTTCTTTCTTGTTGCCCAGGCTGGAGTGCAATGGTGGGATTTCGGCTCACTGTAACCTCTACCTCCCAGGTTCAAGCAATTCTCCTGTCTCAGCCTTCTGAGTAGCTGGGATTACAGGTACCCGCCTCCACGCCTGGCTAATTTTTTGTATTTTTAGTAAAGATGGGGTTTCATCATTTTGGCCAGGCTGGTCTTGAACTCCTGACCTCAGGTGATCTGCTCTCCTTGGCCTCCCAAAGTTCGGGATTACAGGCGTGAGCCACCACGCCCGGCCATTGTTATGATTTTTACCAGAGGAGCTACTAGAGCATCGCTGAATACTAATGGAGGGGTGGTTAGGAGGTGTGGATCCAGCAGGGGAAGAAGTTGAAAATGCATGGAGGAAATAAGAAATGGAGCAAAGTCTCCATGAAGATGAGAAGGGGTGGGGTCCTGAGTTGGTGTGAGGGCTTGGCTTTTACTGAGCAAGGAGAAAGAGTGTCTGCAAGCATGAACTCCACACCTGGAGGATCTGGGTGACTTTGGGCAAGTTCATCTTGTTGAGCCTGTTTCCTTGGCTTTTAAAATGGAGGTGAAGCCTTTACTTCACAAGGATGTTGTGAGGATTAAATGAGATAATGTGTGTAAATGACTCAGTGATATCTTTTAGCTTTGTTCAGACCTTCCTCCTTCTCCTTCCAACCCCAATTCACTGTACCAACTCATTTTAAGCCAGTGATAAACATCTAGTTAAGTGTCAGATTGTCTTTTGGGGCTGTGAGACCGAGTAACACACTAAAGGAAAGGGAGAGGGATAGGCAAGAAGGAGAAAAGATGGATATAAATTTATGTTTGCAAGGCTTTTTTCAACAAATAGCCTCCAAGTTCCTTACCAAGGAATCTTTAACAAAGTCCTTGAGGCGCTTTTCAAGGTGGCAATTACACAAATCCTGCTGAGAAGAATATTGGCTACTTGGAAAAGAATGCAGTCAGCAGAGTCCTCCTCCCAGATGTCATTGAAAGACCAAGTTGTCATTGTTCTTCAATCATTTTTGACAGCTTTACTAGGTTATGGGCGGTTCTAGCCACAGAATCAGGAAGCAGACAGAAGGAAATAAGTCAGAGAAGGGCAACTACGAATGAGCCATCAGTGCTGGCTTTGGACACCACCAACTTGCTATGTCTGTTGTGGAAATCACTGAACTTCTTGCATTCTTAGATTTTCTTTTGGTGAAGAAAACAAACAAACAAACAGTAAAACAGGCTGATATGGTTTGGCTGTGTCTCCACCAAATCTCAACGTGAATTATATCTCCCAGAATTCCCACATGTTGTGAGAGAGACCCAGAGGGAGGTAATTGAATCATGGAGGCTGGTCTTTCCCGTGCTAGTCTCCTGATAGTGAATAAGTCTCATGAGATCTGATGGGTTTTTCAGGGGTTTCTGCTTTTGCTTCTTCCTCATTTTTCTCTTGTTGTTGCCATGTAAGAAGTGCCTTTCACCTCCCACCATGATTCTGAGGCCTCCCCTGGCATATGGAACTGTAAGTCCAATTAAACCTCTTTTTCTTACCAGTCTCGGGTATGTCTGTATCAGCAGCATCAGAACGGGCTAATACACAGGCTGGACACAGTGGCTCACGCTTGTAATCCCAGCAATTTGGGAGGCAGAGGTGGGCAGATTACTTGAGGTCAGGAGTTCAAGACCAGCCTGGCCGACATGGTGAAACCCTGTCTCTACTTAAAAAAAAAAAAAAAAATGCCAGGCATGGTGGCAGGCACCTGCAATCCCAGCTACTCAGGAGGCTAAGCCATGAGAATCGCTTGAACCCAGGAGATGAAGGTTGCAGTGAGCCAATATCACACTATTGCACTCCGGCCTATGCGACAGAGTGAGAGCCTGTCTCAGAAAACAACAACAACAACAAAAGAAAAAACGTAAAACGAACAAAAAATGAAATCTTCTTCCTGCTTAGATCACTGGAACAGGCTAAATTGTTTTCAATTAAGGGTGCTTGGAAATACAGTATTTTGAGTTGCCATAATTCTGGAGTGTGCTACTGGCGTTCAGTGCCCCCTCCAGAAATGCTGTCGACTCTGTCCAGTAGGAAGCTTCGGTTGTGCCAGTCTTTTAAGTTCTGTACTACCACCCGGTTTGGAGTCCAGGAATGGTCCTGGTGATATTTCACAACAGGCGACTGGGTGGGGCAGAGGCTGCGGTGTACTCTGCTAACGTCTCCGGAAGAAACCTGGCAGCTCTCCTTGCCCTTCTCTGAGGCTGTTCCTAGGACAGTGTTCCAACTCCCAGCAAGTACCCAGTAGATATTGGGTGTGGCATACACTCCTATGACAGGCAGACTCAAGAGGACTCTCTGTTTCCACATCTTGGAAAGACTTTGTTAGTGCTTTTTTGGAAGGAACTGATATGATTCAGTGGGCACCTATAGCACCTTTGTAGTCAACTGAAGAGACCCCATAAACCTTATCATTTGGCCTCTACCATAGATAAGCAGAAACATCAGGAACAATAAAATCTACTTTATTCGTTTCACACCTTGAGCGCAGAATTTATGCGTTTTTTTCTGTTTCCACACTGTGTGATGCCATCTTCAGAAACAAAAGTTTACACGTAGTCAGGCATTCTCATTGTATATTTGTGTTTTAATTAAGGTCATGGAAGAAAGAGCTGTGATGAAGTTTCAGCATAAGAAAGGTTTGCCTGTGTAAAACTGTCAGATGGAAAAGAGTGCTGTGTCTCAGCTTGCTGCTGGCTGTGACCAAGGCAGTTCAAAATCTTGCTGCTCTTGTGAGTGATTCCCAAAACACGAGAAGCAGATTGGTCACTCTTGCCCAGGAAAACCTTCTGCTGGCTCTGGGGTTCAGAGACTGTTGAACTTGTCCCTAGTAATCAAACCTCAGTCTATTGAGAAGTTCTACCACGTTTGTTTATTTTTTCTGGGGGAATAAAACCCCCTCTAGTTTGCATTTCTACTTTTCTTTTTTTTTTTTTTTTTGAGACGGAGTCTCGCTCTGTCCCCGGGCTGGAGTGCAGTGGCCGGATCTCAGCTCACTGCAAGCTCCGCCTCCCGGGTTTACGCCATTCTTCTGCCTCAGCCTCCCGAGTAGCTGGGACTACAGGCGCCCGCCACGTCGCCCGGCTAGCTTTTTGTATTTTTTAGTAGAGACGGGGTTTCACCCTGTTAGCCAGGATGGTCTCGATCTCCTGACCTCGTGATCCGCCCGTCTCGGCCTCCCAAAGTGCTGGGATTACAGGCTTGAGCCACCGCGCCCGGCCGCATTTCTACTTTTCATCTTTGATGAGGCACATCCCTAAATTGCACACACACATCCTTTGTGTGCTAAGATCAGTGACTCATACCGAGTTAGAACGCATGAGTACTTGTATAAATTCAGACACGTCAACATGCATCTTTATTGGCTTTCCTCTTATACCTAATAAAATCTCCAAGAGAAATGCTTTTCAATTATCAAAAACCTTAAATTACATGGACCTGAAACTACCTTTACCTGAAAGCACTGGGGAGAAGGGCTACAAAAGAAAGCTGGTTCTTTAATTTGTTTTAGAGTTCTTCCAGTTTACACACAGAAAAATAATAACTTGACATTTGAATGATGAACCTGAGATAGGTACTGTGTACGTATTTTTTTTTTTTTTTTTTTTTTTTTTTTTTTTTTTTGAGACAGAGTCTCGCTTAGTCGCCCAGGCTGGAGTGCAGTGGCGCGATCTCGGCTCACTGCAAGCTCCGCCTCCCGGGTTCACGCCATTCTCCTGCCTCAGCCTCCCGAGTAGCTGGGACTACAAGCGCCGCCACCTCGCCCGGCTAGTTTTTTGTATTTTTTTTTTTTTTTTTTTTTTTTTTTTTGAGGCGGAGTCTCGCTCTGTCGCCCAGGCTGGAGTGAGCGGCGCGATCTCGGCTCACTGCAAGCTCCGCCTCCCGGGTTTACGCCATTCTCCTGCCTCAGCCTCCCGAGTAGCTGGGACTACAGGCGCCCGCCGCCTCGCCCGGCTAATTTTTTGCATTTTTAGTAGAGACGGGGTTTCACAGTGTTAGCCAGGATGGTCTCGATCTCCTGACCTTGTGATCCGCCCGCCTCGGCCTCCCAAAGTGCTGGGATTACAGGCGTGAGCCACCGCGCCCGGCCACGTATTTTCAATTAATATTCATGGTGCCTTTTCTCCTATAAGTGTGAAATAAAATACTGACCCCATGTGACAACAAAATATCACGCAAAAAACAAGACAAATAATGGTTATGGACATAGGCAATTCCAGGAAGCAAGTAACAACCTTATCCCTTCCAAAATATTTCTATCCATCCATAAATGTTTATCCTGCCCTAAATGTTTACTTAGCACCCACAATGTGCCAAGCACTGGGCTATTTGCCAGGAATAAAAAGTTGAGTAAGACACAGCTTCTACCCTCAAGAAGCTCACTGCATTGGCCAGGCATTGGTGGTTCACGCCTGTAATCCCAGCACTTTGGGAGGCCAAGGCAGGTGGATTACCTGAGGTCAGGAGTTCGAGACCAGCCTGGCCAACATGGTGAAATGCCCGTCTCTCCTAAAAATACAAAAATTAGCCAGGTGTAGTGGTGGGAGTCTGTAATCCCAGCTGCATGGGAGGCTGAGGCAGAAGAATCGCTTGAACCTGGGGGACGGAGGTTGCAGTGAGCCTAGGTCATGCCACTGCACTCCAGCCTGGGCGATAGAGCAAGACTCAGTCTCAAAAATAAAAAATAAAATAAAAATAAAAAAATAAGAAGCTCACTGCTAGGTAATGAATGGAGGGGCTAAATTGCTGGGTCTCACTAGAACCAACATCAAACCCTTTATATTCATAGATCATAGAACTCCGTAGAATCCAGCAGCCCATCAGCCACAAACTGATACGGTAACGCTAAGTAGAATTCTTTATTGTCCACAGGCACGGGCATGTGAGCCATATTTAGGAACCAATAACACTGTCTTAGGTACAGTGACTCATGCAGCTTGTCTACAATATCTCAAATACCCCTGGACTGGTGCCCAGGGGACCAGTCCTACCTCACAGTTGTGGATTACTTCCCAGGGAATAAAGCACTTTCACGTATGCTATTACCACCTCCATGACGAATGTAGGGCAGGCATAATGAATACTCACATTTTATAGATGAGGAAACTGAAATACTTAATGAAATGACGAATCCAAGTTACCAAACCAGCAAGGGGCCAAAAGTCAGGTAAGGTAGACTTGTTTGTTTTCATTCAAATGTTCTATAACTCCCCAGAGAACCTAGAGTTCCTCCCTTAAATGTAATGGGACCTCTGGGAAGTGCTGTGAGTTGAGAACCAGTATGAATCAAGGCCACAAAAAGTTGGCTATAATGTGGGGACTGGCCTGGCGCAGTGGCTCATGCCTATAATCCCAGCATTTTGGGAGGCCACAGTGGTGGGTCACTTGAGGCCAGGAGTTCAAGACCAGCCTGATCAACATGGCGAAACACCATCTCTACTAAAAATACAAAAATTAGACAGGTACGGTGATGCACACCTGTAATCCTAGCTACTCAGGAGGCTGAGGCACGAGAATCACTTGAGCCCGGGAGGCAGAGGTTGCAGTGAGCCAAGATCGTGCCACTGCACCCCAGCCTGGGCGACAGAGACTCTGTCTCAAATAAAAAATAATAATAATGGTCGGGCGCGGTGGCTCACGCCTGTGATCCCAGCACTTTGGGGGGCTGAGGTGGGCGGATCATGAGGTCAGGAGATCGAGACCATCCTGGCTAATGCGGTGAAACCCCGTTTCTACTAAAAATACAAAATATTAGCCGGGCGTGGCGGCGGGCACTTGTAGTCCCAGCCACTCGGGAGGCTGAGGCAAGAGAATGGCGTGAACCTGGGAGGCGGAGCTTGCAGTGAGCTGAGATTGCACCACTGCACTCCAGCCTGGGTGACAGAGCGAGAATCTGTCTCAAAAAAAAAAAATAATAATAATAATAATAACAACAATGTGAGGACCAGTGACCCAGCATGATTGTATAGGGGTGATTCCCTTAGGTGGTGTCTAAGATCCCAGGGGCATGCTGCATCCCGAACCAAGCTGGGGAGTTTGCTGTTGCCTCAGGTCAGGGAATGGATTAATGGGCTTACACCCTGGGGACTGCATTTGGGAAGGGGAGATTGGATGCACACTGACAGCTTCTATCGAAGAGCATAGCGCTCCAGGTGTTCTTAACTAAAATCAGATCGGGTTTGGGGATGGTGGGGGGAAGCCTTGGTTGCAGAGTCACTGATACCAGGTCTTTTCATGAAGATTCTATGGTACTGGAGGGTGACTCTGGAAATTCTGAAATGGGGGTTTACCTCAGTATTCGGATTTTTTGCCTCGGGAAGCAAAGAGCTGGGTCTTGGGGATTTCTTATTACTAGCCAATAACTTCAAGCCATCTAGGGACTCTTTAATAGTGGCCACTTGACTAAGGGGAGGAGGAAGCCCTATAGCTTCCACATGTTTCCTAGAAAAAGAACTGCCTAGTGTCTGTAGTCCCTGGCCAAACGTCTTGAAAGTGTTGTCTCCGTGTGTCGTGTGCTGTCCCCAGCACTTCACCCCCATTCACTAATCTTCTCCCATCCAATTCCTTCTCCTCTGCTGTGTTCATTGTGCTTGATTCCTTGACATCTATTCCTCTTCTCTTTACAACTAACCTGACTTCCATTGGGTTATCGATCTACCTGAAACAGTGTAGGTGCTTGGGAGGATCTGATTCCATCTTGGACTCTAGGGTTGTCAAGGCCATAAGAGTCCCTAGTGACAGTGACGTTGCTTCTTTATCACTAATAAGAGATGGACATTTGGCTCAATTGGAGTCAGTAAGACAGGAGGCAAGGCTTCCTGGTTGTTTGAAGGAAAGAAGCTTTCTCACTAGTCTGAGAGTTACTAAGGTGATCACCTGACCTGCAGATTTGGATAAGTAAGTCTGAACCCTGGGAGTTGCTGGCAGCCATCTTGGGCAGTGGTTCGGGGAAGGCGGGAGCCTTAAGATGAAGCTGACACGCAAGAAAGCAGAGCGGAGAGACAAAAGGATTCCAGGTGCCTGATGACATTGTTGAAACGCTGAATCAAACCATCCCTGAAACTCACCCTATCCCTGAGTTTTCTATTATGTGGGTTTATAAATCTGTATTGCCTGAGTCAGATTCTTTAGTTACCTAGTTTTTAGTTACCTGCAATTAAAAAAGCTTGAGACACTTGTTTTAAATTGTTCTTGCCTGGTTCTGGATTGACCTCTATGGAGCTAAATAGAATAATCTCTTTCAGTCTCATTTTCTCTTCTTGACAGCATTTGACAAACATACCACTGACTCCTTAAGGCAGTCTCTTAGCATGGCTTCTGTGAGATATACACATATTGAGACAGATTCTTTCTCTGTCACCCATGCTGGAGTACAATGGCATGATCACAACTCACGGCAGCCTTGACTTCTGAGGCTCGAGCGATCCTCCTGCCTCAGCCTCCCAAGCAGCTGGGTCCAGAGATGTGTGCCATCATGCCCAGCTAATTTTTAAAATTTTTGTAGAGATGAGGTCTCATTATGTTGCCCAGGCTAGTCTTGAACTCCTGGGGTCAAGCATTTCTCCCACCTCGGCCTCCCAAAGTGTTGGGGTGACAGGTGTGAGCCACCACACCCGGGCCTTCTATGATATTATGCTCACTGGTGTTTCTCCTCCTCTACAGCCTCTGTTCTCTGGTCTCCTGAATCCACTCTTTTGTCTCTACCAAACCCCTGAATATTGGAGGTCTTCAGGGACTGGTCACATGCACACTTCAATTCTCACTTGATACCTTCTTCCTAGGCAATGTCTTTTATTTCCCTGTCTTGAAATCCCACAACAGGGCAATGACTCCCAAATTTATACTCTTCAATTCAGACCCCATTTCTGAGTTGCAACTGCTATTGGGACTTTTTTTGTTTTTTTTTAATTTTTTGAGACAAGGTCTTGCTTTGTCACTCACACTGGAGTGCAGTGGCCCGATCATAGCTCACTGCAGCCTTGACCTCCCAGGCTCAATTGATCCTTCCACCTCAGTCACCTGAGTAGCTGGGCCTACAGGTGCATGCCACCATGCCCAGATAAGTTTTGTATTTGTAGTAGAGACACGGTGTTGCCATGTTGTCCAGGCTGGTCTACAAGTCCTAGGCTCAAGTGATTTACCTGCCTCAGCCTCCCAAAGTGTTGGGATTACAGGCATGAGCCACTGCACCTGGCCTATTGTGACGTCTTGGCGGTCTCCCAGGACCAGAACCTAACTCGTTATATGGAAATAGAAACTTCATGAGGTCAGGGCCCATGGCTGTCCTGTTTGCCACTGTATCACCCATTTTCAGCATCCTACTTCACACAGGAAGAGTCCATGAAACTTTGGAATGAAGGAATGAATGAAGGACAGATGAGTGAAGAAATTAAGTAATGGTGCTCTCTGGTTGCAAATAACAGGATATCCCAACTCAAAGTAGTTTAAATAAAAAGAGGCAGTTAGACAACTGGGGGTGTCTCAAGTGAAATTAGGGAATGTGGCTGAACCTCAAGACCATTTAGAACATTGGCTTTGGACACTGTTAGGACTTTCTTCAACTCTCGCCCCTTCTTGGTGTGCATGTACTTCACTTTTCTCTCTTGCTGCCTTTTTAGTTCCTCAGACAAAATGGAGATTCTAGACCGCCACTGGGATTGGCAGGTTTTTTTGTTGTTGTTTTTATTTTATTCTACTTTATTATTATCACTTTTATTGAGACAGAGTGTCACTCTGTCACCCAGGTTGGAGTGCAGTGGTGAGATCTTGGCTCATTGCAACCTCCGCCTCCTGGGTTCAAGCGATTCAGCCTCCTGAGCAGCTGGGATTACAGGTGCATACCACCATGCCCGGTTAATTTTTGTATTTTTAGTAGAGGTGGGGTTTCCCCATGTTGGTCAGGCTGGTTTTGAACTCCTGACCTTGTGATCCGCCTGCCTCGACCTCCCAAAGTGCTGGGATTACAAGTGTGAGTCACCATGCCTGGTCTGACAGGTTTTTGAAAAGGCCCTGACCTTTATGATATCACACTCTCCCGGTTTTCACTCACTCTCTACAGCCTCTCTTAGCTGGTGTCATTTATCAGCTTTTTCCTCTACCCAGCCCCTAAGTTCTGGAGTTCCTCAGGGACTGGTCACATAGGCTTGAGGGTCATGAGGTCTCTCTCATAACCACTCACCTTGGCCGTTAGAGCACAAAAGCAGTCATAGACAGCAGGTAAACAAATGGCCACTACTGTGTTCCTAGAAAACATGATTTAGAGTAAAAGGAAAAAAAAAAAAAAAAAACATTATTTCTTAGAGTATAGAGGCTAGAGTAAAAGGAAAGGTTAGAGTGAAAGGGGAAAAAAAAGTATTTGCAAACAGGTGTTGGCCCTGGTCTAGAATACCAATAGATACTAATATGGTTTGGCTGTGTCACCCCGCCCTGCTCCAAATCTCACCTTGAATTGTAATAATCCCCACATGTCAAGGGCAGGACCAGGTGGAGATAATTAACTCTGGGGGCAGTTTCCCTCCTGCTGGTCTCGTGGTAGTAAATAAGTCTGACAAGATCTGATGGTTTTATAAAGGCGAGTTCCCCTGCACAAGCTCTCTTGCCTGCAGCGGTATAAGGCCTGACTTTGCTTCTCCTTTGCCTTCCGCCATGATTGTGAGGCCTCCTCAGCCGTGTTAAACTGTGAGTCCATTAAACCTCTTTCCTTTATAAATTACCCAGTCTTGGGTATGTCTTTACTAGAAGCATGAGAACAGACTAATACCGATAGTAACTCCACATGTCATCAGTTCAGCAATCTGGAGAGAGACAGTCACCGCTCTTGGTTCTGTGCTGTCTCTTAACCTAGCTGGGGTCACTTTCCCATCCCTGATCCAAAGGACTGGCGGAGGAGGCAGGGTCAACATATTACTCTCTAGGTCACCATGGCTACTCTCATGTCACTCACCTGTACTATAGGAGGACTGAAGATGGGGAACAATTCCTGGGAAAAATCATGCTACAAAATTCCAACGTCTAAAACTTAGTTTATTTTTATTTATTTAGCTTTAAAATAACATTAATTGCTCGGGGCAGTGCACACTTTGGACGTGAAATCCGGGCCTCGGTCCACCGCTGGGATGCCACTGGTGGCGATAAACGTCTCCCAGTCCCCACATCTGAGCCTTGCACAGAGCAATGTCATTGCAGACCCTGCAGTGGTTCAGCCTGCGATCCGGGCATTCTGGGTTGAGCCAGGGCTCTGAGTCCCATGCAGTTTCCTAATTTTCAGTCTGTGTCTGGGTCCTTCTTCCTTGGTCCCTGGGCAGCGTGGTGAATGAGATTCTGAAACCTGGCGTCTCCAGGCTCCTCCAGGTTACCATGCCAAGACACGGGCTTCCTGGTGATCTGTGGACCTCGTGGAGGGGTTCACGTGATGCCGGGCATAGACGTTCCGGGCTGGTAGCTCTTTGAGGTACAGCTGCTGCAAGATCTGGTTCTGACGGACCTCATCCTGGGTCACCTTCTCCCTGGGGTGTCCCGCCATGGCCTTGGCGTTGCTCCATCGGGCTCCATGCGCTCTCTGCTCCCTCGTGCCTCCCTGGCCCCGGGCTTCTGCCATCTCCAGGCAACGTCCCACGCGGTCTCCAGGCAACAGCGCTCCCACAGCCCCAGCTTCCTGCGATCCAGGAAAAAGGGCTTCCGGTCATGGGACAGACCCCGGGGTCATGGGCATGTGGTTAGGCCTCACCTTGGCCAGTCGTTTCCCTCGCAGCGAGCAGAGGCGCCGCTTCCTCGTGTTCTCCCTTCTCCGTCTCGGGCCAGCAGTTTGCTGGGGGTTCCACACCAAGGCCCACGGGGAAGCCAGTTCCAAATGCAGAGGCGGGCCCGGCCGGCTGAGCAGGCAGCGGAGGCCGAGGGTGGGTGTCCGTGGTCCTGCGTCCCCGTGTCCACAGCCAGGCCGTGGGGTCCCCGGGGTCCGCTCCTTCGCTGCCCGAGCACGGTCCCTGCAGGGGCCTCTCCGTGGGGTCGTGGATCGTCAGGCCGCGTGGGTGGCTGGGGGCGGGGGGCGGGCTGCAGGCAGGCTCTAGAAGCAGGGGCTGGGCGGGGGCGTGGGGGGATAGGGAGGGATGTAGTGGAAGTTGGGGCCCCAGCGGACGTGCGGGCGGCAGATGCAGCCCTTCTGAAGATTCACGCACGAAGAGGTCGGCAGGGCGATGCCCACGACGGGGTAGTGGACGGGCACAAACTGGTTCAGAGACGGGTAGCAGATGGGGCAGAAGGACGAGTAGGTGGGATGGAACAGGAGCGTGGTGTGCGGGTCCAGAAACGGAGGACGGATGGGAGGAAAGAAGAGCCGACGGCCAGGGCGCTGCGGGGTGGCGCCGAGCGGGCGCCGGGGCTGGGGGGCGGAGATGCGGGGCAGCTTTCGAGTCATTTTCACGCGTGCAGCGCTCTCTCGTCGGAACGGCCGGAGTGCGCGGCGAGTGCGGGGCCTGCGCGGCTTTTATCTCCTCCGGGCGTTCCAGGGCGGAACGCGCTTTGTGACCCGAGCCGCGTCCGAACCCGGGAGCGCCCCGCCAGTTGGCACAGGGCCCCGTCTCCGGGTTTAGGACCAAGCAGGGGAAATGGAAGACAGAGGCAATGGGGCGACGTAGCAGTCCCTGTGCTTGTACCCCGTAGTTTTGCCCTCAGTAGGCAAAGGCTGATCGGAGGACTAGGATACGGTTAGGGGCCGGGGGCCTGGGAGAGCGGCTCTGAGCAGGAACTGGGCAAAGGGGACGAAGTCAGTGCCCCAGGCGCCTTCCCTTAGGACAGTGTTCAAAGCCCTTCAGTCCCTCACATCACTGCGGGAACATGCGCAATTAGACATGCTACGTCCATTTTACCCGTGGGACACGGAGGACCAGAGAGGGAACCTCCATAGGCTGGCGGTGGGAGACAAAGCAGGTGGGGCTCGAACTTGTGGCAGCAGAGGGCAGGTAGGAGGGAAGCAAAACGACCCAAGCTCGCACCACCGGCCGCTCCTGCGTGCGTGTGTGGACGGGATCCTGCAGGGGGCGCGGCAGAGCAGACCTGGGCGTGTCCTAGCTTACCCTTGGCCCTGTGTTCCTTGGTGTGATGCTTTATTTTTAACTAGAACCAGAAACGTTGAGTCACAGCCGGTGGATGGCTTACCCACTCCCAAGCGCCTAATAACTGGATTTGGACTTCCTTGCTCCCTACCTGAGATGCCTCCCCCCTGCCAGATGATCAAGGAGGCTGCACTTTTGTCTGATGCAGAAACTCTCTCTGCTGAACATTACTGGTTTCTTTGATCACCACCCAAAGCATAAGCCCCTTTTCTCTCCTATTCTCAACCATCCTTTTATCACTGAGGACCAAGCTCCAATTTTTTTATCTTACCCAAATTCCTACCTAAGGGGTCTAGCGATTCATGCCCTACAAACCTTAAATTGTCATCAGATGGATTTTATTTAACCCTGTATATTGTGATTTTTCTTTTCTTTCTTTCTTTTTTTTTTTTTTTTTTTTTTTTCCTTTTTTGAAACGGAGTCTCACTCTCACCCAGGCTGGAGTGCGGTGGCGGGATCTCGGCTCACTGCATGCCCTTCTCTTGCCTCAGCCTCCTGAGTAGCTGGGAGTACAGGAGCTGCCACCACGTCTGGTTATTTTTTGTATTTTTAGTGGAGACAGAGTTTCACCCTGTTAGCCTGGATGGTGTGGATCTCCTGACCTCGTGATCTGCCCGCGTTGACCTCCCAAAGTGCGGGGATTACAGGTGTGACCCATCGCGTCCCACCTGTGACTTACTTAATCTAACTCTGGCATAACATTATAAGACAAGGAAACAATATTTAACCCCAAAATGTATTTCCTTGCCATACCTTAAAATTGCCCTGCAAAGTTTCTTGTGGGAAAAATCCACATTCTATAGAGAACCCCTCCCCGTTTGTTTCCCTTCCTTTCTTTCTAGATCCAGGGAGATAACGGACTAAGAGCCAGGCATCCTTTTAAGTCTGATAAGAAACATTTTACAACGTGCTCTCTCTAAAGTTTGCTATCTGAGAGCTGCTTCTGCACAATAAAACTTAGTCTCCACAATCCTTTATCTGTAAGCTAAACATTCCTGTCAATGCCAAGTCTTTAAACAAACTCAATCGTCAACCAAAAAACTTTAAATTTACCTATATCCTGGCAGCCCCCACTTTAAATTGTCCCATCGTTCTAAACCAAACCAATGCATTTCTTAAATGTAATTTCTCATGCCTTCCTAAAACATATAAAACCAAGCTGTACCCCAACCACCTTGGGCACATATTCTCAGAACCTCCTGTGCAGGGGCCTTTGAAAACAGTATGCTGAGAATATATAGGGCTCAAGGACGGTATCTCCAACTGAACTTTTAATGAACTCCCGTAGGCGCCAAGAAGGCGGGTAGATAAGAAAGAATATAGAAACAAGGTACTGAGTAGAAGGTTACATGTGGGAAAAGAAAGTTTGTTTTGCATTGCATTCTTTCTGCTGATGTGAGGTTTATGGAGTATAAATAAAGTGAGGAGGAGGCTCTGAGTGCGGCCGCCATGTTCTCTGTGTGTCTTTGTCTTTTGTGTGTGTTCTTTCATTCTCCACCACCCCCGGTGCGGCCCCCAACAAGTGGCGCAGCGAGCAGGGTCACCACGGGTCAGTAGGGGAGAATAAGAAGGGGAACCCCCTAGGAGCGGGTAAGGCTCAGATATTGTTAAGGGGAACCTTCTTAAGCTTTCATTATGGGAATTCCATCTCTCTGGCCTCAGAATATTTATGGCTGTTTCAAGGACTGTTGCTGTCTATGGGAGTAGAAGTGAAAGAAAAAGACTTTGAAGCGATTGTTTGCCCATGTTGAATAACATTGTTACTGGTTTCAGTATCAGACTAAAGTGCAGCTGAATCGGAAAAAATGGTTACAGGTAGTAAAAGCTTTGTTTAGAGCTCTCCAGTTAGGGGATATTATGCCTCTAAAATTGTGGGCCTTGTGTAACTCTATCACTCAGACATTAGAGTTACTTGAGACTGATTTGGAGTGTGGTAATGTAGCCACAGGAGGAAAGGTATCTGAGGATTTGGAAAAATAAAATAAAATAAAATAAATCTGAAATGGAGCCCATTTGTGCCAGGGTAGCAAAAGGGGGAGAAGAGAAAAAGCCAGCTCTTCCTTCTTCTTTTTTTTTTTTTTTTGAGACTTCTCACGCTGTTCTAGTGCAGTGAAAAAAGGCGCGATCTCGGCTCTCCGCCTCCCGGGTTCCCGCCATTCTCCTGCAGTGAGTATGGGACTACAGGCGCCCGCCACTAATTTTTTTTTTGGAAACGGGGTTTCACTGTGGTCTCGATCAATCAAATATTACAGGCTTGACAGCGCCCGGCCAGCTCTTCATTCTTCTGAATGCAGTGTATTATGGAAATGCACAAATATTACAGATACATTCTTCTAATTCACCTTTGTGAGCTTTCCCTGTTTCTTTTCCTTCTGCCCTGTTAAAAGAGAATTTTCCAGTGCCTCCAACCCCCGGGCTTCCTTATCTTTACCTTTGTTTGGCAAAGTTTTCTCAGTGCCTTGCCCGCCATTGGGGGAGGGAGAAAAGGAAAAGATTAAAAAAAAAAAAAAAAAAAAAAAAAAAAAAAAAATTTAAGGAGCTGGATCTGTTTCCAATTATTTGTGCTTCTTTTGCTCCTAATGCTCAGTTTTCAAATGGTGGCAATAATGTCCAATTTAATGCCTTACAAATTAAATTTTTAAAAGAAATGAAAGCTGCCATTTCTAACTATGAACCCCTATCCTTGGTCTTCTTGATATTTTTTCATCAGAAAATTTGATAATTTCTATAGACTGGAAGACTTTGGGGAAGGCTTTTCTTGATCGTTCTCAGTGGTTACAATTGCACAGCTGGTAAATGAACAAGGCGCATGTACAGGCTAGAAAAAAATGTTATGTGTGATCCCCCAGGAGCCACTGAGGAACAACTCACAGGCACGGGCCAATATGCTACTCTTAGTGCTCAGGCTGATCTAGAAGATGTTGCCGTTACTCAAATCAAGACTTTGTTTTTAAGGGCCTAAAATAAGGTAGAGATAACAGGAAAATCTTCCCTTTCCTCTGTGAAGATTTTACAGGGCACAAATGAACAATATTCAGATTTCTTAGCCCGTCTTCAGGATGCTGTCTTGAAAATTGTGGGTGCTGACCTTGCTTCAAAAATTTTGTTACAAACGTTGTCTTTTAAAAAGCGTGCTCACGCCTGTAATCCCAGCACTTTGGGAGGCTGACTGTCAAAAGGAGATCGAGACCACGGTGAAACCCCCTCTCTAAAAAATTACAAAAAATTATTGTGGGCGCCTGTAAAGCTACTCGGGAGGCTGAGGCAGGAGAATGGCGTGAACCCGGGAGGCTCACTTGCAGTTAGCCGAGATAAATGCATCCATCCGTCTCAAAAAAAAAAAAAAAAAAAAAAAAAAAAAAAAAAAGCTTGTGACTGTCAAAAATGTTGGCCAATGGGGCCAACTTAGATAAATATATAAAAACTGTTAGTGTTGGAGGGGCTATTTATAATGCTCAATTATTTGCTGGAGCTTTGTCTAAAGCCTTAAAAGGAAATAACAAACAAGGTGTTTGCTTTCAGTGTGGTAAACCTAGACATTTCAAAAAAGAATGTCATAAAAATTGAACACTTTTATCCCTCAAGGCAGAAAGCTGCCTTTAGAGGTGTACAAATGTTGTGGTAAAGGTCGACATTGGACAAATAAATGTCGTTTCAAAACTGATAAAAGTGGAAATTTACTGTCTCCTCTCCTGGGAAATGGGAGCCGGGGCCCACAGGCTTGGGGCCCCAACAATTTATGTCACCAGGTCTGAAAGTGTAGTTGGTTAATCAGTCTTTACAAATGAGAAATATAAGAAAGGAAAAGAATGCACAAACTAACTAGGTTTCTTGTAATAAATCACTAAATTAGTCAAAGGACCAAAAAATACAAGATCAGTGTGACTCTGAAGGATGTGAGATTATGGTTCTGCACTTGTTACATTAAAGAGCTAAAATAAATAGATGTAATATTAACAATAATAACAGTAATAATAGCCATAGTATACTGAGTACTTACTATATGTCTACTACTGTGAAAAAATCTTCACTTGCATTTAGTTCTTCCAACATCCCTTTAAGACTGACAAATTTTATAATTATTACCATTTTGTAGACAGGAAAACAGAGTTAAGACAGTTTTATAAATATATCCAAGGTCATATAGCTATTATATTTTGAAAATATGACTTTCTGTCCCCAGAGCTTACATGCTTAACCCTTTCCTCTAGACTGCTCTATAAAGTACAAAAATGGTAGTCACCCTCCTTGGAATAATCGGAGGAAAGAAAAATCAATAACTAAGTAAAAGTTGTATCTCAGCACCAGATCCAATCCCAATTTCAAGTATCCATTTAGCCTTGGATAGTATCACTGTGTTTTGAAAACCAAAATCCGTTGAGTATTTTGTGGTCCACCATCTTTTACAAAGCAGATACTCTATTGAATAGTAAGCTACGAACTGAATTTCTGTACCTGTAATCACCTTATTTGTTTGCAAATATTTGTTATTGACTAAATCTGCATACAATACCCAGTGAGCAATGGCCTACAACATCAAGGAATAAATTCAAGTCCTCCTTAAGGATCCCACACCTTACCCCAGTTTCTCAGCTTTATGTGGCAACTAAGCAGAGCGCCGCTGCTGACTTAGTTATTACTCAGCCTTATACTTTGTCTCCTAATAGAGGAGTATATAAATTAGCTATTAGAGTGTGTGGCCCTTTGCCAAAAGGATATGATGTTACTAATAAAATTCTTATTATGGTTCAAGTCTCACAATTTATATGCCTAGAGGCAGGGGAACGTATTCTCAATAGGGAGGGTTTGGTAGCACAGAAAAAACTGTTTTTTGGGAAACTTTAGTTTCTAATCAAAAGCCCTTATGTTCATTGCACATTAATGAAATCGTTTTTAAAGGGTTAATTGATACGGTGCTGAATATGTCTATTATTTGTTTAAATTAGAGGCCTATACAATAGGAAAAAAGACAAGTTTCAGTTATACTCACTGGCTTGGGTGCTGCTTCTGTGATTTATCAAGACGTAGAACCTTTAACCTGTGTCGGTCATAAAGGTCAACAAGGTCAAGTGGTTTTATTTATTTATTTATTTATTATTATTTTTTTTTGAGACGGAGTCTCGCTTTGTCGCCCAGGCTGGAGTGCAGTGGCCGGATCTCAGCTCACTGCAAGCTCCGCCTCCCGGGTTTACGCCATTCTCCTGCCTCAGCCTCCCGAGTAGCTGGGACTACAGGCGCCCACCACCTCGCCAGGCTAGTTTTTTGTATTTTTAGTAGAGACGGGGTTTCACCATATTAGCCAGGATGGTCTCGATCTCCTGACCTCGTGATCCGCCCGTCTCGGCCTCCCAACGTGCTGGGATTACAGGCTTGAGCCACCGCGCCCGGCCGTTTTTTTTAATTTTTATATTGTTCCTATCAATATTAATTTTTGGGAACAAGATCTTTCACAATAATTTGCTGCTTTTTTAAACATTCCTCATATTTCCTCAGCTGCCAAAAATATGATGTTCAAAATGGGCTACAATCCTTTAAACTCATAGCCACCACTCCTATTTAGGTGAAACAGTGACCATTATTTAAAGAAATACTTAGGACTCTAAAAGAGTAAGTCAAAAAACAAATGGCCGAGAGGAATATAAAGCCACGTATTTCTGCATGGAATTCCCGTCTTTGTCTTGTCTTAAAACTATAAATGTTTACATTAAACCTAGGGAAAGTTTACAGCCTGGTCTTCCTAATCCTGCCCTTATCCCACAAAGTTAAAAATTAATGGTCATAGATCTCAAAAATTGTTTTTTCTCTATTCAGTTACAACATCTTTTTTCTATTCTAGAAGGAGACAGTCACTTGGACAGCTCACATCATTTAACTCCTTTGGCTTTACAGGAACTCCAGCTTGTGGAAGAGCAACTTCAAAAGGCTCATTTACATTATATCCTTCCCAATGTTCCCCTTTCCCTTTGTTTATTTCATACTTTACATTCTCCTACAGGAATGATTCATCAGACCAATCGGCCGCTAGAATGGATCTTTTTGTCCAATAAAACATCTAAACGCTTGGCTACTTATATCTATCGTTTAGCTGAACTGATCATCAAAGGACGGCATCACTGTCGACAACTTTGGGGAGGAGATCCTTCCTTAATTATCTCTCAATTCACTCATAGTCAGATCATTTATCTTCTTGCAACTTCTGATTCTTGGCAAGAAGCTTCATCAATCTTGAGTTATAGTTTATCCTTATCCCTCGGTGCAACAGGGAGAATTGCTTGCTATTCTCATGGTCTTACTTGACTTCCCTACTACTGGTTGTAATATTGTTAGCGATTCTCAATATGCCGTTTATGTTACTTCTTATATTTCTCAGGCCACTTTACCTCTTTGTGCTACTTCTTCTCTTCAAAAACTCTTTTCCTTGTTATTTTCTACTTTGAGCCAACGTCGAGCTCCTTTATTCATCACTCATCTTTGTTCTCATTCTCAACTGCCTGGACCATTAGTTCATGGAAATACTCAGATTGATTCACTTCTAATTGGCCACTTGCAGGCTGCAGAACAAGAACATGCTCTACATCACACTAATAGTTCTGGCCTTCAACGACGGTTTCATTTAACTCATAAATAAGCTCGTTCTCTTATTCGAGCTTGTCCTTCCTGTGCTCCTTTGAGCATTCCATCCTTCCATCCTGGGGTTAATCCACGAGGTACTCAAGTTAATCAGATTTGGCAAATGGATGTTATACATATTCCTTCTTTTGGACGATTAAAGTATGTTCATCATACCATTGATACTTTTTCTCATTTTCAATGGGCCACTCCGTTGCCATCTGAGAAAGCTGATTCTGTTATTACACATCTCTTAGCTTGTTTTGCCATTATGGGCATTCCTTTTATACTTAAAACTGATAATGCCCCTGCCTATGTCTCTCATAAATTACAAGTTTTCTTACAGCAATACAATATTCAACATATCACCGGGATCCCGGGCAACAGTCAAGGTCAAGCCATCATTGAGCGCGCAAATTTAACTTTAAGAACTCAACTATTAAAACAAAAAGGGGGAAATGAGCCCCCCCCAAAAAAAACCAGATTTTTTTGAAGGTTAACCTTTCTACCTTAATTTTTTTGATTTTGAAGGTTCTTTTTACCTTAATTATTTTTTGAATCAATGGAGACAATTGCAAGACTCCGCTGTCATAACCCATCTTTCCTCACCTCCCTCGGTGATAGTCCCCGCTGACAATTTAAAGATTTGGTATCCCAAAGAAGACGGTAAGTATGTTCAAGGGCAAGTTCTAAAACAGGGACGGGGCTATGCTCTTGTCCTTACAGGGAGCGGACCTGAGTGGTTTCCTACAAGATGATTGAAACCCTGTTGAAAAGAAAACTGGATTCAGCATGCATTTCTTCCTTTGTTGGATGTGCCTCGGCGGGGGACTTATTTCCCTTAGTGAGGCTTTGTATGAATATTGCACTTACATTCCCTTTCCGTCCTTGTATCAGGGAGTCGCCTGGGGAGTCGCCTGGGGGGAGGCGGAAATTAAGGTTTTCACCAAAATGACACTACTTGGGATGCCGTCCCCCCTATATAGACAAGGGGGGACAATATTTTCAGAACGGGAAACGGAAATTAGAACGGGAAACGGGAATTAAACAACACATACCAATTTGGAGTGGAAGAACTTCCAATATGCATGGGAAATAGTTCTCATTGTCTCCAAAAATCACATGAAGCCTGGGTTGTTCGCTATAATCATAGTCATGTGGCTGCTAATACTGTTATTATAATCATACTGTATATAGTAATGAAACTATTCCTAGTTCTTTACCTTTTTGTCCTATTCCAGAGGTTTCTCCTAATATTGAGGTGCTGGAGTGGCAACTATGTCGGGGAAATAAAACCCGGATTTTATTAGAATACAACGGGATGCAAATAACTGATTGAAGTGTGCACGGTGATTTTCAAACAAAATTTAGTCACATACCTTTGAAATGACACTGGGTAAATAAAAGTATTGCTGCTAACAATAATGAAACCTTGGTATGGCGTGAAGGAGGCCTAAGTACAGAGTCATCTTTGGAAGTTGTTAGCTGCAGGCGATGCCATTAGCACTTTGTGGGGAATATGTCTCTTAATCTTTCTAACCCAACTAATTCCTTTCATATTCAGTTATATCGGAATACCTCTCGATATATTATTGCTTGTGTCCGTAAGCCCTACCTATTATTAGCAGGGAATTTGACATGGGATAATAATACGGGAATTGTTAATTGTACAAATACGTGTACATTTTTGTCTTGCCTCAATCATTCTTGGTGGCACAACTTTGCTGGGGATATTTATATCCTCAGGGCTCATAAGGAAATTTGGCTACCTGTTAATCTTACGCGACCATGGGGGCATCACCTCTTGAAACTTATATTTGGACTTCTCTCCAGCGAACCCGCCGTGCCCTTGGACTTATAATTGCCTCGGTGATGAGTCTTGTTGCCATTGCCTCCACTGCGGCTGTAGCAGGGCTCGCTCTTCATCAAAGCATACAAAATGCTGAATTTGTGCAGCAATGGCATGAACAATCTCACCGGTTATGGCTTCAACAACGAAACATTGATTCTCAACTTGCTGAAAGATTGGACAACATGGAGCAAGCATTGACATGGCTTGGAGATCAGCTCACTGTACTCAGTACTCGGGTAACATTACAATGTGATTGGAATTCCACTCAATTTTGTGTAACGCCTGTGCCTTTTAACATCTCTCAAAATTGGACTGTAATCCGAAAATTATTAATTGGCCATAAAAATATTAGTTTGGACATTCAAGAGCTCACTCAGAACATTTCCGAAGCATTTCGACAACAATTACATGTGCTGTCTGGAACTGTAACCTTGCAGGAGCTGGGGCAGCGCCTTGCTGCCTTTAACCCATGGACTCAGATAAAAACATGGATTTCTACAATCTCTGGAAGTATATTGCTTTGGGCACTTGGTTTGGGTCTACTTCTTTTGGTGATTCGATGCTCCCTCCGTCGCCACCAAAAACAAAAGAAAACACAGGAACAAATATGGGCTACCTTTTTAGGATTGAGGCAAAACAAAATTAAAAGGGGGGAAATGCAGGGGCCTTTGAAAACAGTATGCTGAGAATACATAGGGCTCAAAGACAGTATCTCCAACTGAACTTTTAATGAACTCCCGTAGGCGCCAAGAAGGTGGGTAGATAAGAAAGAATAGAAACAAGGTACTGAGTAGAAGGTTACATGTGGGAAAAGAAAGTTTGTTTTGCATTGCATTCTTTCTGCTGACGTGAGGTTTATGGAGTATAAATAAAGTGAGGCGGAGGCTCTGAGTGCGGCCGCCATGTTCTCTGTGTGTCTTTGTCTTTGTGTGTTCTTTCATTCTCCACCACCCCCGGTGCGGCCCCCAACACTCCTGAGGGCCATGTTACAGGCCATGGTCACTCATATTTGGCTCAGAATACATCTCTTAAAATATTTTACAAAGTTTAACTCTTTTCATCAACATCACCATAATATTCTGATTTTTCCCCAACATCCTTTTCCTGTCTAATTATTTGACAAAACTTTCCGTTATACTCTCTGAAGTCCAGCTACATGATTTAGCAAACTCCCCTATTCCCTGAGAGTGCTTCTTTATTGACGGTCTCCTGTGACTCCTGGCTTTAACTGTACCTGGTTTCTCTTGAGGACACTGTTTCCCTTGTATCTCAAATAGAGACTACTCAACTCTAAACTACTTCGGGGTGAGAATGTGGGTGGGGTGTTCCTTCTCCTTGCTCCTTCTAATTCCTTTAAAACCATTACTCCACTCTTCCTATTAGAAAATCTCTTGCTCCTTAGAAGCTTGTGCTATGAGCCACCATGTCCCTGGCTTTTCCTTTCAGATCTCCTGGATCCTCTTTTACAGTGAAAACGTTCACACTTGTCTCAAAGTCTGATTCTTGAGTCTGTCATGCTAAGTGGGTTCCACGTCCATTTAGATGGCTGGATTCAATTCTCTGGCCTCTCCTTTTTTGTGTGTTTGTTACTTATAAGAAATTATGTATTTTGTAAAAATTTTCTCTTTCTTTTTTTCTTTTTCTTTTTTTTTTTGAGATGGTGTCTCGCTTTGTCACCCAGGCTAGAGTGCAGTGGCCGGATCTCAGCTCACTGCAAGCTCCGCCTCCCAGGTTCACGCCATTCTCCTGCCTCAGCCTCCCACGTAGTTGGGACTACAGGCACCCACCACCTCACCCGGCTAGTTGTTTTTTTTTTGTATTTTTAGTACAGACGGCATTTCACCATGTTAGCCAGGACGGTCTCGATCTCCTGACCTCGTGATCTGCCCGTCTCGGCCTCCCAAAGTGCTGGGATTACAGGAAAAATTTTATTTTTCATTTAAACATAAGAATTGCATAGATTTATAGGATAAGTTATGTAATGATCAAATGAGGGTATTTAGCATATCCATCACCTCAAATACTTATCATTTCCTTGTGATGATAATATTAAATAGCTTCCCTTTTAGATATTTTGAAATATACAATATTGTTAAATATAGTCACTGCAGTGTGCAGTAGGACACCAGAACTTACTCCTCTTATCTAGCTGTAATTTTGCACTCAACCACTCTCTCCTCATTCCTCCCCAGCCTGTAGTAGCCACTATTCTGCTCTGTACTTCTATGAGATTACCTTTTTTTCTCATTTTTTTTTTTTCTTGAGATGGAGTCTCGCTGTCTCCCAGGCTGGAGTGCAGTGGCAGGATCTCGGCTCACTGCACCCTCCACCTTCCGGGATCAAGCAATTCTCCTGCCCCAGCCTCCTGAGTAGCTGGGATTACAGGTGCCCACCACCATGCCCGGCTAATTTTTGTATTTTTATTAGGGGAGACGGGGTTTCTCCATGTTGGCCAGGCTGGTCTTGAACTCCTGACTCAGGTAATCTGCCTGCTTTGGCCTCCCAAAGTGTTGGGATTACAAGCATGAGCCACCACACCTGGCTATTACATGAGATCAACCTTTTTAGATTTCACAAATGGGTGAGATCATTTGATTTTGTCCTTCTGTGCCTTATTTCCCTTAATGTCCTTTAGGTTCATCGTGTTGCTGCAAATGACAGGGTTTCATGCTTTTTAATGACAAAGTATTATTCCATTATGTATATATACTGCATTTTCTTTATCCACTCGTGTTGATGGACACTTAGGATGATTCTGTATCTTGGCTATTATAATAATGCTGCAGTAAACATGGGAGTATGTATTTCCCTTTGACGTATTCATTTTCTTTGAAAACATACCCAGCAGTGAAATTTCTGGGTCATATGGCACTTCTACTTTTAATTTTTCAAGGAACCTCCATACTGTTTTCCATAATGGCTAGATTAGTATATATACCCACCGAGAGTGTATAAGGGCTCAATTTCTTCACGTTTACACCAGCATTTGTTATTTTTTGTCTTTAAAAACATTTTTAGATTGAGGTGTACATGTGTAGGTTTGTTACACGGGAGTTAAAAGGGAGTTAAAACTTAATCCTTTCTTTTTCTTTTTCGTAAATAGAGACAGGGTCTTGTTGTGTTGCCCAGGCTGGTGTTGAAGTGCCTTGACCTCCTGAAGTGTTGGAACCACAGACATGAGCCACTCCACCCAGCCTAAAACTTTATCTTCTTTTGTAAATGTGCTTTTATCTTCAGCATTCCAGACTTAGTTCCATCCTCCCAGGCACTTATGTCCTCTTCTTTTCTCATCCTTGGCATGTTGTCCCTCACTGAGTCCTGTCAATTCCACCTCTAAAATGGATCCGTAGTATCTTTCCTGTTTGTCTTAGCCATCTGTATGAGTCCACTTTCATGCTGCTGCTAAAGACATACCTGAGACTGAGCAATTTACAAAAGAAAGAGGTTTAACGGACTCACAGTTCCACATGGCTGGGGAGGCCTCACAATCATGGCAGAAGATGAAAGTTACGTCTCACATGGCAGCAGACAAGAGTGAGAGCCAAGCAAAAGGGGTTTCTTCTTTTTTTTTTTTTTTTTTTGAGACGGAGTCTCGCTCTGTCGCCCAGGCTGGAGTGCAGTGGCCGGATCTCAGCTCACTGCAAGCTCCGCCTCCCGGGTTCCCGCCATTCTCCTGCCTCAGCCTCCCGAGTAGCTGGGACTACAGGCGCCCACCACCTCGCCCGGCTAGTTTTTTTTGTAGTTTTTTAGTAGAGACGGGGTTTCACTGTGTTCGCCAGGATGGTCTCGATCTCCTGACCTCGTGATCCACCCGTCTCGGCCTCCCAAAGTGCTGGGATTACAGGCTTGAGCCACTGCGCCCGGCCGGGGTTTCTTATAAAATCATCAGATCTCGTGAGACTTATTCACTACCATGAGAACAGTATGAGGGAAATCACCTCCATGATTTAATTATCTCCCACTGCCTCCCTCCCACAACACAGGGAATTATGGGAGCTACAATTTGAGATGAGATTTCAGTGGGGACACAGCCAAGTCATAGCCCCATCACTCTAGTCCAACTGTCATCTCTCATCTGGTCTTCTGTGAAGTCTCCCGAGTCATTCTGGCTCACCTCCAATGCAATCAGCAGCCAGGGGACACTTTTGAAAACATAAATCTGACCGTCATGTGCCTGCGGAGTGTCCAGGAGGCTGGAGGGAGGATGCCCTCCTCAGCTTCTAGGATTCTTAGGCTTGGGGACCCAGGTGCAGCAGGCGAGGAGTTGGAAGTCATCATAGAGAGGCAGGATTCATGAGAAACCATTTCTCAGAGGAATTTATGGGAACAGGACACAATAGCTCCCCTTGGGACTAAAGGCAGCTGGAATGTGGGACAGGAGACTGAAGAAGCAAGAGTCCAGGAAGCACCTGCCTAAAAGGAATTACCTAGAACTTAAGAGCTGAATGCAGCCAGGGACAGTACCCACAGGAAAGGAAGCTTTGATGTCAGCCTAGACTTGGGTTTCTAGCTGAGCTCCTCCATTCTCAAGGAAGTCACTTTCGTCAGCTGTCAATTCAGGTGAATTAATGAGAACTCAAAGAGATGACATTTGCAAACGATCCTGATATCCTCAAGAAATACTTTCAACCTGTATGCAACCGTGTCTTTTCTTATAATACTTATTACAATATTGGAGTAATAGGAAATGTTAAGAGGTACCAGACAGACGGAATGAGGAAGAAGACTGTATTTATTTATTTGAGACGGAGTTTCCCTCCTGTCACCCCAGCTGGAGTGCAGTGGCGCAATCTTGGCTCCCTGTAACCTCTTCCTCCTGGGTTCAAGCAATTCTCCTGTCTCAGCCCCCTGAGTAGCTGGGATTACAGGTGCATACCACCACGTCCAGCTAATTTTTTGTATTTTTAGTAGAGACGGGGTTTCACCATATTGGCCAGGCTGGTCTCAAACTCCTGACCTCAGGTGATCCACCTGCCTCGGCCTCCTAAAGTGCCGGGATTACAGGCGTGAGCCGCCGCTCCTGGCCAGGAGGAAGATGTTTAGGAGACATTTCAGAGGAGAAATAATATGAGTGGGAGCAGACACTGTCTGAAACTTTGAAGAGACCACTGAACGAAGAGGATTTTTAGGAAGTCTGCTTTTCTGATATGTGAAATGATTCTTTTTGGTGCCTGCAAGGTAATTTTCTCTAAAGCTCTGTTTTCATTTTACAGGCTTTTGGTAACTAATTTGTGCTCCTTGGAACAAGTACCAGTCAGAACCTGGAGTAAAGGTAAGAGAAGACTGAATTCATTTGAGACACTAATGGGAAGGTGTAGTCACAGCTCACCTGGCCCTGAGGGTGTGGCAAGGAATATCTTGTGCTGTTTCTGCTTAGTCCCATCTAAGTCCAGGTGCAGCAAGCATTCTTTTTTTCTTTTTCTTTTCTTTCTTTCTTTCTTTTTTTTTTAAGACAGAGTCTTGCTTTGTCAACATGGCTGGAGTGCAGTGGCACGATCTCAATCTCGGCCCACTGCAACCTCTGTCACCCAGGTTCAAGCAATTCTCATGCCTCAGCCTCCTGAGCAGCTGGGATTATAGGTGGCCAGCACGACCCACTAATTTTTGTATTTTTAGTAGCTAGGGTTTCACCATACTGCCCAGGCTGGTCTCAAACTCCTGACCTCAAGTGATCTGCCCACCTTAGCCTTCCAAAGTGCTGGGATTCAGGTGTGTGCCATGATGCCCAGCTACGTTTTTGTTTTGTTTTTTTTCATTTCTTTTAGAGATAGAGGGTTTCACTATGTTGCCCAGGCTGGTCTTGAACTCCTGGCCTGCAGCAAATCCTCCCTCCCCAGCCTCCCAAAGTGCTGGGATTCAGGTGTGATCCATGATGCCCAGCTATGTTTTTGTTTTCATTTCTTGTAGAGATGGAGGGTCTCACTATGTTGCCCAGGCTGGTCTTGAACTCCTGGCCTCAAGTAAATCCTCCCTCCAAGCCTCCCCAAGACTGGGATTACAGGGCTGAAACACCATGCTCGACCTAAATTTTCAATACCTCCTCCACTCCCACACCGGCTGTCTCAGATCCTCCCTCTGTCTGGGAGGTGAGTATTTGAGAGTGTATGCCTGCTCTTTGAAAGGAAGGTTATCCATACAGGGGCTGGCAAGGACTGAACAAGCCTGAGGACGCAGGTGGGCATCGTCTCTGTGGAGCCATTGCCAGTCAACATGCTGGCCGCTGCCCAGGAGAACCTCGCAGGATGCGGACGTGGCCCTCTGGGCTGATGACAGCGTGCTTTTGTAGGTGGGGCCGGGCATCCCCAAATTTCCCCACATTGTAATACATTTTAATTGTTGGTATGTGCTACAGCTTGCTGGAAAAAAAAATGAAAGAGTTGCATTTTGGGAGTCAGGATATAGTTTTTAATGGGTGCATTAGTTCTCTTTTTACCCCAACTCTGCCAACAACAGAGAGGAATCCAGTGTTCTCACACTCCCCTCCCAGAGTAAAAGTTCAGGAACTCCCAGGGTGTCCAAATCTGGATCCTTGCTCACGGTGCCCTGCCTTGTGGTCTCACCATCTCAGCCACAGGTAGAGAACAACAAGATCTTTTATTTATTTATTTTTTTAAATGGAGCCTCGCTCTGTGGCCCAGGCTGGAGTACACTGGCATGATCTCGGCTTACTGCAACCTCTGCCTCCTGGTTCAAGTGATTCTCGGGCCTCAGCCTCCCGAGTAGCTGGGATTACAGGCGCCTGCCACCATGCCTGGCTATTTTTTATATTTTTAGTAGAGATGGGGTTTCGCCATGTTGGCCAGGCTGGTCTGAACTCCTGACCTCAAGTGATCCACCTGCCTCGGTCTCCCAAAGTGCTGGGATTACAGGCATGAGACTCTGTGCCCAGCCGAGAACAACAGAATCTTAACCCTCCAAGTCTGCACTGAGGATGCAGAGTCAGTGACTTCCAAAAAGTCATCAATACGCTTTAAATCATTCATTTACTCATTCCATAAACATGTATTGAATACCCCTTATGTGCCATAAGGAAAACGGGGAAAAAAGCCTTTGTTTTTGTTCTCAAGGCAACAACAGACCCAAGTGCTGTAGGTGCTGTGGTAGAAATATCCACATGTTGCTTGAAACACAAGGAACACACGTCTAACTGGGGCCCAGCATTGGAAACCCAGTTCAAATCTTGCTGGGTGAGGTTGTAGGAATTCTTCATTCATTGACTGATTCCACAGAGATTTACTAAACACTTACAATGTGCCAGGCTGTTATCTGGGCACTGAAGACTCAGTCTTACAAATGAAGTAGCCAGATTCACAGTTCTCATGGAGCTTGTGTTTGAGGTGTGGTGTGGGGAAGGAGCTAAGGCAGAGGATGCAGAAGAGTCAGACTATACACCAACCAGCCGATAAGCGCCATCGATTCCATGTTTTTTATCGAGTGTCTAATATGTGTCAGGCAGAGTGTTGCACGCTGGTGTTATAAAGACAAATGAGACACAGCCCCTGTCCCTGAGGGGTTAGATAAAAAGGAAAGAGCCTGTAGGAAGGCCTAGTGCAAACAATGGTGCTGTGTTTGGGAAATTCAAGCTGTTCAGCTGAACTGGGGCACAGGGCATGGTGAGGGACGGGCTCCCTCTTTCAGTCATGAAATGCACCCTTTCCACAACTGGGGAAATAATCCTTCCTGGAAACTTCATACGAACCCTCTCAAAGTACTTATTGATGTAGACATTTGGAACACGATGTAGGTCCTGGGTGTCTATAAAATAGCATCATCCAACCAATCACCTCTCCCCATGTGGCTGAACTGAGGACCTGTGAATTGGTATCTCTCGGTAGTTCAGAACAGTGCCAGCAACCTACGGCCCTAGGGCCACCACCTGTGTGGTAAAGAAAGTTTTTTGGAACAGTAATGGTCATTCATTTAAATATTATCTATGATATCTCTCGTGCTACAATGTCAGAGGCGAGTATTTACGACAAAGATCACGTAGCCCAAAAGCCTATGTGGGCCTATAAGAAAAAGTTGCCAACCCCAGTCTAGGAGCTCTGCTTACCTGAAATACAAACTAATAATGAGTTTCTGACACATCAAATTCAATTCCCTCCCTCCCCCCTCCTTCCTTCCTTCTTTTTCCTTTTCTTCCTTCCCTTCCTCCCTTCCTTCTCCCTTCATCCCTTCTCACTCTCTCTCTTTCTCTGTCTCTCTCCCTTCCTTGCTTTCTTACCTAACCCACATTCCCAGCAATTGATGTGAATAAAAACAAGTGTTAGATCTGAATGTGTCAAAGTTAAACTACAACTAGGATCTGCCTTCTGAGGTATGGCAAGAAACGAATTGGTTAATGTTTGCAAAATGCCAGGACATTGTTTTGTTTTTGCTTTTGTTTTTGTTTTCGTTTTTGTTTTGAGACAGAGTCTCGCTCTGTTGCCCAGGCTGGATGCGGTGGCGCAATCTCGGCTCACTGCAAACTCTGCCTCCCAGGTTCATGCCATTCTCCTTCCTCAGCCTCCCGAGTAGCTGGGACTACAGGCGCCCGCCACTACGCCTGGCTAATTTTTTTTTTTGTATTTTTAGTAGAGATGGGGTTTCACTGTGTTAGCCCAGGGTGGTCTCGATCTCCTGACCTCATGATCCGCCCGTCTCGGCCTCCCAAAGTGCTGGGATTACAGGCGTGAGCCACTGCACCCGGCCTACCAGGACATTCTTGAATAAAAGGCCCTATATAAGTTCAAAGTATTTATAATTATTATGATTATTATTATAATTTATGAGATGTCATAAATCTCTCCAAAAGAGGATGAGATCAACACTTTTAAAAGGAGAACAGGACTCTATATAAATCGCTGTGGGCTCACCACCTCTAAGGAGGAGCACTGACTGAAGACAGGTGAGTGTGAAGCAGAGGCGTGGATCTTACACTCGGGCTTATTTAGGATGAAAATCCAGTGTATGGTGATCAGTTGGCAATGATTGTGTCGCTGCTGCATAAGAAATATCGGACTCAGGCAAAACTTAAGGACCTTGCCAGGAAAACCCACGTTTCAAAAGATATGTAGATGATAGAATAATTTTTCCTGTTCATTACAATATGTTTCAAAATTTAGATTCCTTTTAATGCAAGTATATCGTTACTTTTGGATGTGTGAGCATGTGCAAATCGAATAATGGGAGAAAAGAAATGTGTGTGCACTTAACGGTAGCTGTAATAGGGCCACATGCGATGTCGCATTTGCCTCTAGAGTCCACAGACGGAACAGAGAGGCCAAGGTCTCTCTGATTTGTTCTTTGTGCAGAATGAAACATTCGCAGGGAAATCTCCAGCATAGGAAGATCCTTCCTGGAGTTCTGAACTCTCAAAAACCCAAATGGGAAAAGCAGGCACAGGGGATGCGCTGAGAGAAGGAACTCCCTTCCAGCTCACAGTCTGTCTCTGCAGGGAAAGGCTGTGCCTGCCCAGAGGGAAGAGCATGATCAAACTTTCAGAGGTCTTCTAGGCTGGTCATTATTGATCACAATCCAAATTCAGTAAATATATATTTTCACAGGCCGTGTGAAAGTGCAAGTCTATACAACGTAACAGCTTAAAATGAGCCTTCATGTTGCTGCCTTATGTTTTTATTCTAAAAAGTTATATTTTTCTCAAGAAAACAGGATCTTAGTGGCAGAATAATTTATATTATTTTATATTCATGACTGCATTGCTATTACTATTTTAATTGTAGGCCTGTTGGTGCCTAGCAATCTGTGAGGCAATGGGCTGGAGTGTTGCTGTGTGTGTGTGTACGTGTGAGTGTGTGTGTGTACACGTGTGTGTGTGTGTATGTAGGGAGGGAGAAGATTAGAATAGCAAGAGGAGGATGAGTACGACGTGATGCTACTGAAAAGGACTTTAACAAATTTAAAAATTTAAACATTTTAAAAATGAAATAAAATAAAAGTTTTAAAAATTAAAAAAAAAATTTTTTAAGTGAAAAGTAAAAGTAATAAAAATTTTAAAATAATTTAAAAATAGATCTGGTGCTGGTGGTTCCCAGCACTTTGGGAGGCTGAGGCAGGTGAATTGCTTGAACCCTGGAGTTTGAGACCAGCCTGGCCAACATGGCGAAACCCTGTACAAAAATTAGCTGAGCGTAGTGGCACACGGCTGTAATCCCAGCTACTCAGGAGCCTGAGGCAGGAGGATCACATGAGCTCAGGCAGGTCAAGGGTGCAGTGAGCCAAGATCAAGTCACTTCATTCCAGCCTGGGTGACAGTGAGACCCTGTCTCAAAAAATAATAATAATAATTGAAACAATTTTAAAAATTAAAGAATAATCTAATGAGACATTCTCACAGGCTTATAATGGTGAGATATTTCCACAGTTTTGGGCCACTGCACTCCAGCCTGGGAGACAGAGTGAGACCTTGTTTCAATTAAAAAAAAAAAAAAAAAAAAAAAAAAAAAAAAGAGAAAAACCCAGGGGCTGGGCACAGTGGCTCATGCCTGTAATCCCAGCACTTGGGGAGGCTGAGGCGGGTGGATCAACCTGAGCTGGAGACCATTCTGGCCAACATGGTTTACCTTCATGGCCTCAGGCACATTTCTTTTTTCCTTTTCTTTTTTTTTTTTTTTGAGACAGAGTCTCACTCTATTGCTCAGGCTGAAGTGCAGTGGCACAATCTCGGCTCACTGCAACTTCCACCTCTCAGGTTCAAGTGATTCTCTTGCCTCAGCCTCCTGAGTAGCTGGGATTACAGGCATGCGCCACCATGCCCAGCTAATTTTTGTATTTTTAGTAGAGATGGGGTTTCGCCATGTTGGTCAAGCTGGTCTTGAACTCCTGACCTCAGGTAATCCACCTGCCTCAGCCTCCCCAAGTGCTGGGATTACAGGTGTGAGCCACCGCGGCCAGCCTCCTCAGGCCAAGTTTGAGTCGGCTTCATCATCTGTAAAATGTGAATAAAAATAATACCTGCTTCATAGGGTTGTTGTGATGATTACTCAAGATGAAATATTTGTGACAGATCATCACAATAGTAGTACAACTAACTCATCACAGTGCCTGGCCTGTAAATGTTAGTTGTTAACTAAAAATAAATAGGTCATTGGGAAGGTTAAATGGCACCTACAGATTAAACACATCTATGGCAGTGCCAAGTACATGTATAGAAATAGAATATATGATCTCCTTGGAGCAGAAGATTTTGTGGTTTTCTTTTTTTGAGTCAGAGTCTCACTCTTGTCCAGGCTGGAATGCAGTGGCCCAATCACAGCAGCTCACTGCAGCCTCCAACTCCTGGGCTCAGGTAATCCTTGTGCCGCAGCCTCCCAAGTAGCTGGATCCTTGGCCTCGCAAGGTGCTGGGATTACAGGCATGAGACACCACGCCAGCCCAGAGCAGTGGTTTTCAATGGCTGCTCATTCGAATCACTTGGGGAGCATAACAGCATCTTGACGCCCAGGCCACACTCAAGGCCAATTACATCAAAATCTCTTGGGGCGGAGCCCAGGTAGCGGTACTTTTTGAAGATCCCCAGGTAGGGTAGGCAGAATGATGACCTTTGGAAGAAGGCCCAGCCTACTCCCTGGAACCCATGTACATGTTAAGTTACATGGCACAGGAGACTCCAGATAGTAGATGGAATTAAGGTTCCTCATCACCTGACCGTAAAAGAGATAGGATATCCTGAATTATCAGGGTGGGCTCTTAAATGTGGAAGATGGAGGCAGAAGAGCCAGTGTCACAGAGACGGAACCAGCTATTGCTGCCTTTGAAAACAGAGGGAAGGCCGGGCGCGGTGGCTCACGCCTGTAATCCCTGCACTTTGGGAGGCTGAGGCGGGCAGATCACGAGGTCAGGAGATCGAGACCATCCTGGCTAACACGGTGAAACCCTGTCTCTACTGAAAAATACACACAAAAAAACTAGCCAGGCGTGGTGGCGAGCGCCTGTACTCCCAGCTACTCCGGAGGCTGAGGCAGGAGAATGGCCTAAACCTGGGAGGTGGAGCTTGCAGTGAGCTGAGATCCGGCCACTGCACTCCAGCCTGGGCGACAGAGCGAGACTCCATTTCAAAAAAGAAAAAAAAAAGAAAACAGAGGGAAGGGGCCAGGAGCGAGGGACTCTTGTCTCTAAAAATAAGTAAATTAAAAAAAAAATAAACTTAGATTCTTTTAAGCCACCGACATTGTGGTAGTTTTTATAGCAGCAGCGGGCAACACAGTCAAGTTTATGAACCACTCACTGCAGGAGAGGTTCTGCTGCCTCTTGGCCGTCATTTGCCAAAATCTTTTCTTAGCTCCTTTCTGAGAGGCAAAGGCTGGTCCCAGCTGTTTCCAGTCGTCTTGATCAGAATTTTCCCCTTATGAGATTCACCCTGCTTTAGTTTTATTTGTGTCTTTTTCTTTTCTTTTCTTTTTTTAAGAGACAGGATCTCCCTCTGTTGTTCAGGCTGGAGTGCAGTGGTACAATCACAGTTCACTGTAACCTCAAACTCCTGGGCTCCAGTGAACCTCCCATCTCAGTCTCCCCAGTAGCTGGGACTACAGGTGGGTGCCACCACACTGAGCTAATGTTTAAATTTTACTTGTTTTTCAACTGGTCTTCTGACACAGGATAATTTTTTTTATCTTTTGTAGAGATGGGGGTCTTCCTGTGCAGCCCAGGCTGGTCCCCCCACTTCCTTTTTTTGAGGCAGGGTCTCTCTCTGTTCCCTAGACTGGTTTGCAGTGGTGTGATCACAGCTCTCTGCAACCTCAAACTCCTGGGCTCAAGTGATCTTCACATCTCAGCCTCTCAACTAACTAGGATTACAAGTGCGTGCCACCATACCCGGTTAATTTTTAAATATTTTGTAGAGATGGTGATGGGGAAGGGGTCTTATTATGTTGCCCAGGCTGGTCTCCAACTCCTGGGCTCAAGTGATCCTCGGCTTTGACCTCCCAAAGCTGAGATTACAGGCATGAACCACCACACCTAGCCCTCAGGCTGGTCTTGAACTCCTGGCCTCAAGCCATCCTCTATCCTTGGCTTTCCAATACCCTGGGATTACAGGCATGAGCCACCATGCCCAGCCCTCAGGCTGGTCTTGAACTCCTGGCCTCAAGCCATCCTCTGTCCTTGACCTCCCAATCCTCTGGGATTATAGGCATGAGCCACGATGCCCAGCCTTATTTTTGTCTTTATGATCAGATCCTTATTGTTGTTACCCAATTTAAAACGTAGAAAACCATAGTTTTTTTTTTTTTTTTTTTTTGAGACGGAGTCTTGCTCTGTAGCCCGGGCTGGAGTGCAGTGGCCGGATCTCAGCTCACTGCAAGCTCCGCCTCCCGGGTTTACGCCATTCTCCTGCCTCAGCCTCCGGAGTAGCTGGGACTACAGGCGCCCGCCACCTCGCCCGGCTAGTTTTTTGTATTTTTAGTAGAGACGGGGTTTCACCGTGTTAGCCAGGATGGTCTCGATCTCCTGACCTCGTGATCCGCCCGTCTCGGCCTCCCAAAGTGCTGGGATTACAGGCTTGAGCCACCGCGCCCGGCCAAAAAACCATAGTTTTAAGTAACAAAACTTAAAGTTTTATTCCATTAGCACAAGGATGCTAATGACAAGCTCAAAATTATTTGTCAGTTGGTTTAAAAATACATGAAAAGAGTTAAGCATTTATAGAATGTATAATAAAAGAGGACAAACAACAATATACATTTAATCAGACAGTTTTATGAAGGCCATAACTTGTCTGAATGAACCTGGGAGGCTGAGGGGGCTCAGGCCCCTCAGAGAAGGGGCAGAAAGTACAGATGCAAGACCCTGGCAGTCATCTCTAAGGGAATAGAAGCCCCTAAACGGGTCAGCACTAGTAAAGAAATAGCAGGAAGAGCCTGGTTCCCCCTCACCTCTTCAACCACTCCCCGCTGACCAAGCTCACACCCCTTATTCTGTGGACATTTTCCCAATAAAATATTTTACTTGGCACTTTGGGAGGCTGAGGTGGGTGGATCACTTGAGGTCAGGAGTTCAAGACCAGCCTGGCAAATATAGTGAAACCCCATCTCTACTAAAAATATGAAAAATTAGCCGGGCGTGGTGGTACACACTTGTACTCCCAGCTACTGGGGAGGCTGAGGCAGGAGAACTGCTCGAACCCGGGAGGCGGAGGTTGCAGTGAGCCGAGATCGCACCACTGCACTCCAGCCTGGGCGACAGAGCAAGACTCTGTCTCAAAAAAAAAAAAAAAAATTGTTTTTTTACTTGGAACAAGACACTTTGAAATGGGAAGGACTGGAGAAATTTCATTCCCAGCCTTGGACTTCTCAGTGGGACTGGTGTATTCAGTAATGTGTTTTTATCATACAATTAAAAACTGAAGACAGTTCTTAAGGCTATTTCATAATCTGTAATGTGTGCTTTACATATTTTGAACCCACACAGCCTAGTACTTTGATGAAGATTTTTCATGTTTATACCCTAAGATCTCATTTAGAGATCTGACTTCCTCTTGCTTTGTGGAAGAGGTTAAAAAAAACCCCAAAACCCATAGTCAAGCTTGCTGGTCCATAGCAGTCCAAATTTTCTTTCTTGTAGAGCTGAAGACACAGGGTATTTCTTAAAATAAGGGCTTTGAGACATGTTGAAAAGAAACAGAAGTCCAGGCCGGGCATGGTGGCTCAAGCCTGTAATCCCAGCACTGTGGGAGGCCAAGGTGGGCGGATCACGAGGTCAGGAGATCAAGACCATCCTGGCTAACACGGTGAAACCCCGTCTCTACTAAAAAATACAAAAAACTAGCCGGGCGAGGTGGCGGGCGCCTGTAGTCCCAGCTACTCGGGAGGCTGAGGCAGGAGAATGGCGGGAACCCAGGAGGCGGAGCTTGCAGTGAGCCGAGATGGTGCCACTGCACTTCAGCCAGGGGGACAGAGTGAGACTCCGTCTCAAAAAAAAAAAAAAGAAACAGAAGTCCAGAGGCTTTCCTCCTCCACCTTTGCCTGATTAAGAAATATGTTTGCCATGCGCAGTGGCTCACACCTATAATCCCAGCACTTCGGGAGGCTGAGGCGGGCGGATCACCTGAGGTCAGGAGTTTGAGACCAACCTGGCCAACATGGTGAAACTCCATCTGTACTAAAAATACAAAAAATTACCTGGGCATGGTGGCACATGACTGTAATCCCAGCTGCTCAGGAGGCTGAGGCAGAAGAATCACTTGAACCCAGGAGGCAGAGGTTGCAGTGAGCTGAAATCGCACCACTGCACTCCAGCCTGGGCTACAGAGCAACTCTGTCTCAAAAGAAAAAAAAAAAAATTTTGTTTCACGTGTACCATCTGCACAATAGAACACTTTTCATTAATTAAAGAGAGAGGCAGCACCACCGTGATGACATAAGAAAATGTGCAGGCTGTACAGGTAAATGGGGGAAAAAAACAAGCTGTAAAATAGAATGTACTCAGTGACCCCATTTAACAAAGACAAACAGTGTATGTCTAGAAAACAAAAATTTGGGAGAAAATGCATCAAATCTTGAAAGAAGTTATCTGTGAGAGATGAGACTAGAGAATATTCTTATTTTTCATATTTCATATTTCCTTAATTATTGACTTTGTATGCCTTATTTCATAATCAGAAAAAATAATGGTGTAATTAATGATAAAAACTGCCAACCAAGTCTGGGTGTGGTGGCCCATGCCTGTAATCCCATCACTTTGGGAGGCTGAGGTGAGCCGATCATCTGAGGTCAGGAGTTCGAGACCAGCCTGGCCAACGTGGTGAAACCCCGTCTCTACTAAAAATACAAAAATTAGCCAGGCGTAGTGGCATTAGCCTGTAATCTCAGCTACACAGGAGGCTGAGGCAGGAGAATTGCTTGAACCTGGGAGGTGGAGGTTGCAATGAGCCAAGATCACACCACTGCACTCCAGCCTGGGCAACAGAGCAAGACTCTGTCTCAAAAAATATTATTATTATTATTATTTTTACTTGGAATATGACACTTTGAAATGGGAAATACTGGAGAAATTTCATTCCCAGCCTTGGACTTCTCAGTGGGACTGGTGTATTCAGTAATGTGTTTTTATCATACAATTAAAAACTGAAGACAGTTCTTAAGGCTATTTCATAATCTGTAATGTGTGCTTTACATATTTTGAACCCACACAGCCTAGTACTTTGATGAAGATTTTTCATGTTTATACCCTAAGATCTCATTTAGAGATCTGACTTCCTCTTGCTTTGTGGAAGAGGTTAAAAAAAAACCCAAAAACCATAGTCAAGCTTGCTGGTCCATAGCAGTCCAAATTTTCCTTCTTGTAGAGCTGAAGACACAGGGTATTTCTTAAAATAAGGGCTTTGAGACATGTTGAAAAGAAACAGAAGTCCAGGCCGGGCATGGTGGCTCAAGCCTGTAATCCCAGCACTGTGGGAGGCCAAGGTGGGCGGATCACGAGGTCAGGAGATCAAGACCATCCTGGCTAACACGGTGAAACCCCGTCTCTACTAAAAATACAAAACATCCATCATGGCTAACACGGTGAAACCCCGTCTCTACTAAAAAATACAAAAAACTAGCCGGGCGAGGTGGCGGGCGCCTGTAGTCCCAGCTACTGGGGGGGCTGAGGCAGGAGAATGGCGTAAACCCAGGAGGCGGAGCTTGCAGTGAGCTGAGATGGTGCCACTGCACTCCAGCCTGGGCGACAGAGCGAGACTCGTCTCAAAAAAAAAAAAAAAAGAAACAGAAACAGAAGTCCAGAGGCTTTCCTCCTTCACCTTTGCCTGATTAAGAAATATGTTTGCCATGCGCAGTGGCTCACACCTATAATCCCAGCACTTTGGGAGGCTGAGGTGGGCGGATCACCTGAGGTCAGGAGTTTGAGACCAACCTGGCCAACATGGTGAAACTCCATCTGTACTAAAAATACAAAAAATTACCTGGGCATGGTGGCACATGACTGTAATCCCAGCTGCTCAGGAGGCTGAGGCAGAAGAATCACTTGAACCCAGGAGGCAGAGGTTGCAGTGAGCTGAGATCGTACCACTGCACTCCAGCCTGGGCTACAGAGCAACTCTGTCTCAAAAGAAAAAAAAAAAATTTGTTTCACATGTACCATCTGCACAATAGAACACTTTTCATTAATTAAAGAGAGAGGCAGCACCACCGTGATGACATAAGAAAATGTGCAGGCTGTACAGGTAAATGGGGAAAAAAAACAAGCTGTAAAATAGAATGTACTCAGTGACCCCATTTAACAAAGACAAATGTTAGTGTATGTCTAGAAAACAAAAATTTGGGAAAAAATGCATCAAATCTTGAAAGAAGTTATCTGTGAGAGATGAGACTAGAGAACATTCTTATTTTTCATATTTCATATTTCCTTAATTATTGACTTTGTATGCCTTATTGCTTTCATAATCAGAAAAAAATAATGGTGTAATTAATGATAAAAACTGCCAACCAAGGCTAGGTGTGCTGGCCTGGAGGCCGAGGTCGGCAGATCATCTGAGGTCAGGAGTTCGAGACCAGCCTGGCCAACATGGCGAAACCCCGTCTCTACTAAAAATACAAAAACCAGCCGGGTGTGGTGGTTTGCGCCTGTAATCCCAGCTGCTTGGGAGGCTAAGGCAGGAGAATTTTTGAACCAGGAACTGGGAGGCAGAGGTTGCAGTGAGCCGAGATCATGCCACTGCACCCCAGCCTGGGCTACAGAGTGAGACTCTGTCTCAAAAAACAACAACAAAAAAAAAAAAAAAAAAGGAGGGATGTTCAGGATAAACCAGAAAGTCCAAGCATGTCATAACAGTTGGTGTAAATCACAATAAAAGGATTTATATATTTAAAAAAAACTTTTATATAATCAAGTTGTCATATTATTTTTAAATTTGGGTTTGCTTAGGGGAAAAAAACTGAGATAAAAATTTTTTAAATTAAGATTATTACATCCATGTATCTTCCTGTATGTGTTTTGAAAGTCCTTGCGACATTGAGTTACAGGGCTTTAACTCAAGTCTAAAAAGGACACCAATTCCTGCTAAATCTTAAACACTGACAGCAATTAAAGCCTCATCTTCAAGCCCCTGCAGAAGATACCAATCAAAATAAACTGCATTCCCAAGACACAGGGCCAGAAATTAAAGCTATTCAACTCCTCAAGGCCCAGGCACTATCGTGAAAGAGGGGGGTGCATAAGATTGTAAGGGGCAATTTTGAAAGATAAAGTTCAGTTTCTCTGTAAATTAATCATTAATGTCAAAGGCACATGGATGCAAAACCAGTACATGGATCCATGTCAGATTAACAAGGTTTTCTAGAAGCTTTATCCAACACTTTAATAAAGGCTATAGAAGGCTTATGGAAATTATATTTTACAATCAAGATTAAATTTTATAGATTCTTCACAAAATTTTAAAAAACAAATGTAATTGGCTTCATGCTGTTATTTTATAAGTCTGACCCTCTCTCAAATAATGAAGACTTTTGCTTCTTTTGAAATCCTTGAATTATCACTTTAGTTAAATAAATGACTTTACAATGACCTGCAATTCTATTTTGTGATATCGAGTGTTTTAAACCTTTTATGTTTGACAAATTTTCCAAAATCAAATTATAAATTATATATATTTTAACCCAATTAACCCTTTAAGATATTAGGTTTCCTAAAGTCTAAAAATGACATAATTTGGCTTATATGGTATAAAAATTATACAGGAAGCATTGTCAAATATGAAATGGTGTTTGGTTTTATTTGGGCTATATTTGTATAAGTATGTGATTGGTATGTGTTCCAAAATTATGGGAAACTCCTATAATTCTGATACAACTTAGTGTACATTATCACTAATAATCATAATTGTTATGTTAAAATTATTGTGTGCCAGAGAGGTAACAAATTTGTCAATTGTGTCTTTTGACTATGGCTGCCTTAAAACTTTTTTTTTCATCCATGGACAATTGTTGTCTTCTTTTGGTCCTCTTTAGAAGGTGGTTTAATAATCAGCAATAAAACTCCAACAGGTGCTCTTAAATGCAGGTTTCTGATAACTTTGGAGATTGTGACATCAGAATAGAGGAAAACTGAGGACTCATGGAGAGGTAAAATGTTCAGAGTATCAAGCAGAACAGGAATTAACTGCACGAACTAAAACAATCTTTTTAACTTTTGCTTAAATGTTTGCTGATCCTTTGTTTTGTTTTTCAGAGTCTTAAATCTTTTCTTTTGAGCTACTGACAGCTTTTTAAAATTTCGTATACTCCTATTAACAAAATTTGGAGCATATTTGTTTCCCTCTACCTGATTTCTCCAGAATTTGGAAACTATTTGTGAGTTTTCTCAACTTATGGCAATACAGTTATTTGCATAAGTGCAGTAAGAATCTGTTTTCATTTGTAACAGGATGCAATTGGAGAAATTGGTTTTTTTTTTTTTTTTTTTTGGAACGGAGTCTCGCTCTTTAAGGAATCGCCTTAGGCTGGATGTGCAGTGGCGCGAAAAAATCTGGCCTCATGCAAGCTCCGCCTCCCGGGTACAGCCCCTGTGCAGAGTTCTCTGACCTCAGCCTCCCGTAGTAAAGAATGGGACTACAGGCGCCCACAACCGCTCCCGGTAATTTTTTGGAACCTCAAGTAGAGACGGGGTTTCACCGTGGTCTTTGATGGCACAAACCATGTGGCCCGCTCGGCTTTAAAAAAGTCTTGCTGGATTACAGGCCTGAACAAAGCGCCCGTCCGAAAGTCATTTTAAAAGTCTTCGAAAAAATGGAATGGTTCTTGCTGCCTGTAAGGAAATCAAACTTAACTTATGTAACGAATAAAGCCCTTAAACCAAATCTGGCTCTCATTTTGTGTTTATACAGTCCCTGGCAGAGTTTCTGACCTGCAAAGTAAAAAATGTCATTTCTGATAGGCAAAGAAGCTATAGTTTAACTTGTTGTTAACCTCTAGGAGGAGAGGAAATTCACCCAATTTTTAGGTATTTCTACGGTTTGGCACAAATCCTAATTTTTCTGGGCTACAAGCTTTAAAAAATGTCTTAATTTTTTTTTTCCTTCTTTCGTTTCAAAGTTTGTCAAAGTCCTAATTTGGAGCCTATGAAAAAAGCTGTGCTTTCTTGCTGCACCCTGTAAACAAATAAGCCAGACAAGTTAAAATTTCAAATAAATAACAGCAAACCATGTCCTCCATAAGATTTGTCCTTAGTAAAAATGGGAAACTCAGAGCAAGAAAAAACATATTATTTTTCAAAATGTAGTTTTGTTGTTGTTTTTTCTCCCTTGCCTAATTTTTTTTTTTTTTTTTTTTTTTTTATGGTTTGAGACTGAATCTCGCTTTTTCTTGCCTACAAGCTGGAAAATGCAGTGTTTTCAATTTTTTTCACTGCAAGCTCGCCTCCCAATTTTTCCAATTTGGAGCCTCACTGAAACCTAAGCTGGCTTTCTTACAACCCTACAAACTGAAGCCAGGCTACTTTTTTTCAGTATAAAATAGTAGAGCAACCTATGTCATACATAAGTTACTTTCAGGACCTGGCTCTCGATGTCCTGACTTCAGAGTAATGTGGCCGTATATTGGCCTTTCCAGGAATGTTCTTTTGTTTTGAGTTTTTCCCCGCCCCCCCCCCCCATTTTCTCTTAATAGGACATGAGACTTCATAACCTGCTAAAAATGAGCTTTTGAGACCTACACATCTTAGAATATACTGTCCTACCCATGAGAGATCAGATGAAACCTGAGACCAGAGACTCGTTTTCTCTCTTTTTTTTTTTTTGAGACAGAGTCTCGCACTGTTGCGCAGGCTGGAGTGCAGCGGTGCGATCTCGGCTCACTGCAACCTCCACCTCCCGGGTTCAAGCAATTCTCCTGCGTCAGCCTCCTGAGTAGCTGAGATTACAGGCACCCACCATCATGCCTGGCTAATTTTTTTTTTTTTTTTGTATTTTTAGTAGAGACAGGGTTTCACCATGTTGGCCAGGCTGGTCTTGAACTCATGACCTCGTGATCCACCCGTCTCTGCATCCTAAAGTGCTAGGATGACAGGCGTGAGCCACCGTGACTGGCCCAGAGACTCATTTTCTTGTAAAATGCCTTCTCCAAAAGATTTTTAAAAAGAAAAAGGGGGAAATGTGAAAGGAAAATAATTTGGGCTTCTTGAAGCTGGGAACCACTCAGGGCAGCAAATCAGCCTCTCATTCTATTTAAGGTCATCCCTCTGCCCACAGACACAGACATATATTCTGACTACCTCCTTTGGAAAGCCTTATCAGAAACTCAAAAGAATGCAACCATCTGTCTCTCACCTACCTGTGACCTGGAACCCCCTGGGAGGCTTGGGGGGCAGGGCTTTGCTTTGAGTTGTCTCCACCTTTCTAGATGGAGCTAATGTACTTCTTACATATACTGATTGATGTCACATCTCCCTACAACGTAGAAAATCAAGCTGTGCCCCAAACATCTTGGGCATGTGTCGTCAGGACTTCCTGAGGCTGTGTCACGGGCACGTCCTCAACCTTGGCAAAATAAACTTTCTAAATTCACTGAGACCTGTCTCAGATTTTCTGGGTTCACAGTATTTTCTGTTCAGTTGTTTTGGTATTCTCCTACAGGACTCCTGCTATGATGAATCTTGTTTGCTTAGGTTCTATATTTAACACTTTATTATTATTATTATTTACTTTTTGAGATAGGATCACACTCTGTTGCCCAGGCTGGAGTGCAGTGGCATGATCTCAGCTCACTGCAACCCCCACCTCCTGGGTTCAAGTGATTCTAATGCCTCAGCCACTTGAGTAGCTGGGATTATAGATGCACATCACCATGCGCAGATAATTTTTTTATTTTTAGTAGAGACAGGGTTTCATCATGTTGGCCAGGCTGGTCTTGAACTCCTGGCCTCAAGTGATCTGCCTGCCTTGACCTCCCAAAGTTCCAGGAATTATTGGCGTGAGCCTCCACACCAAGCCCTGTATTTAACCCTTTAATCTCTCTTGGTTGTGTCTATTTTCTCCTGTGTTGCTTACTTTTTAGTCTTCATTCATGAATTTCTAAAATTTAAAAAATTCTTTCCTAAACTCTGTCAGTACTCTTTTTCATACTGTCCTGTTTGTCTTATTTGACTTATTTTTATTTCTCCTTCACAGTTTCTGTTACTTTGAGATCTATTTCATATATCATACAATTCACCCTTTTAAAGTGTAGAATTCTATTATTTTTAGTATATGCACAGAGTTATGCAACCATCACCAAATCAATTTTAGAATATTTTCATTATCCCAAAAAGAACCCCATAGCCAAGACTGGCCATTCCCCATCCCCCAAAAATATTCATCCTATGCAACCACTAATCTATTTTCTGTTTATATAGATCTGCCTTTTCTGGAAAGAAACTGGCTTTCCTTTAGCATGTTTTAAGGTTTATTCATGTTATAGCATGTATTAGGTTGGTGCAAAAGTAACTGCAATTACTTTGCCAAGCTGAGGATGTGCGTCCGTGACACAGCCTCAGGAAGTCCTGACATGTGCCCAGGGCAGTCAGGGCACAGCTTAGTTTTATACATTTTAGGGAGATGTGGGACATCAATCAATATACAACATGTGGTCAAAAGTAATGACAATTACTTTTGCACCAACCTACTGATGTGCTACTGATGTAACACTCCTTTTCACTGCTAAATAACATTCCATTGTATAGGTATGCCATATTTATGTATTGACATTTAGTCTGCTTCCATTTTTAGTTAAAAATAATGCTGCTATAAACATTCGTGTACAAGTTTTTATGTGAACATGCATTTTCAGTTCTCTTGAACATACACTTAAGAGTGGAATTAAGTTGGGTGCAGTGGCTCACGCCTGTAATCCCAGCACTTTGGGAGGCTAAGGTGGGCAGATCACTTGAGGTCAGAAGTTTGGCCAGGTCAGCCTGGCCAACATGGTGAAACACTGCCTCTACTAAAAACATAAAAATTAGCCGGGTGTGATGGTATACAACTGTAATCTCAGTTACCTGGGAGGCTGAGGCAGAATTGCTTGAACCTGGGAGGCGAACGTTGCAGTGAGTGAGATCATGCCATTGTACTCTCACCTGGGCAACAGAGCAAAAGTCCATCTCAAAAAAAAAAAAAAAAAAAAAAAAAAAAAAGGAAAGAGAAAAAGAGTGAAATTATTGGGTTGTATAGGAATTATGTATGACTTTTTGGGACTTCCAAAATCTTTTATAAAGTGGTTGAAGCACTTTACAAACCTAAAACAATACATGAGGGTTCCAATTTTTACGCATCCTTGTCAACACTTATTGTCTGCCTTTTTTATGATCATCATCTCAGCTGGTACAAAGTGGGATGTCATTGTGGTCTGTATTTACATTTCCCTGATGGTTAATGATTTGAGCATCTTTTCATGTACTTATTGGCCAGTTGTCCATCTCCTTTGGAAGATGTACAGATCCTTTACTTATTTTTTTTTTTTTTTTTTTTTTTGAGACGGAGTCTTGCTCTGCTGCCCACGCTGGAGTGCCGTGGCACCATCTCAGCTCACTGCAAGCTCCGCCTCCCGGGCTCACGCCATTCTCCTGCCTCAGCCTCCTGAGTAGCTGGGACTACAGGCGCCCGCCACCACGCCCGGCTAATTTTTTGTATTTTTAGTAGAGACGGGGTTTCACCGTGTTAGCCAGGATGGCCTCCATCTCCTGACCTTGTGATCCGCCCGCCTCGGCCTCCCAAAGTGCTGGGATTACAGGCGTGAGCCGCTGCACCCAGCCCCTTTAATCATTTTTAAAATTGGGTATTTGTATTCTTCTTATTGAGTTGAAAGACTTCCCTACACGTTCTGGATACATTTTATCAGATATGTGATTTGCAAGTATTTTTCCAATTCTGAGCTGCTATTCTAATCTGTTATCAATTGCAGCAAAAGTGTTTTTATATTTGATGTTCATCTGCTTTTTCTTTTGTGACTTGTGCTTTTGATGTCACATCAAGAAGGCTTTGTGTAACCCAAAGTCGTGAAGATTTACTTAGATTTTCCTCTAAGAGTTTTATAGTTTTAATTCTTATATTTAGGTGTTTGATACATTTCGAGTTTAAGTTTTGTATGTCGCATAAAGGAGTGGTCAATATTTACTTGTCCCAACACCATTTGTTGAAGACACTATTCTTTCCCATTTGAATTGTCTTGGCACTTTTGCCAAACATCAATTGGCTACATAACACAAGGGTTTATTTCTGGACTTTTAATTCTATTTTGCTTATCTTTATGCCTGTCTTATAAGTGTAGTTTTGCCCTAAGTTTTGACATCAGAGTGTGTGAGTACTCCAAATATGTTATTTCTCAGGATTATTCTGGCTACACTGGGTCCACATAAATTTGAAGATCAACTTGTCAAATTTTTGCAAAAAGGTATCTGGGAGTGGGGGTTTTTGGTTTTTTTGCATTTGTTGAATCTGCAGATTAACTTGGCAGGGGCAGTATTACAATCTTAAGACTTAATATCAAGTCCTCTGACTCATAAAATAAAGCTTTGCGTTTATTGAAGTTTTCGTTTATTTTTTTAAACTTAAGAACATTGAAAAAAAAAAAAAAGAGAGACAAGGTCTTGTTCTGTTGCCCATGCTGGAGTATAGCGGTGCAGTCACAGCTTACTGCAGCCTCAAACTCCTGGGCTCAAGTGATCCTCCTGCCTCAACCTCTCCAGTAGTTATGACGTACATGCTACCACACCTGGCTAATTTTTAAATTTTTTTTTGTAGAGATGGGGTCTCACTATATTGCTCAGGCTGGTTTTGAACTCTTGGCCTCAAGCACTCCTGCCTCACGCTCCCAAAGTGCTGGGATTACAGGAGTGAGCCACAGCATTGGGCCAATGGGTTTTCTTATATACAATGAGTAGTTTTTATCTGTTTTCAAGATTTTTTTTCTTTCATTGTTTTTATTTTTTTTTTTTTTTTTTTTTTGACTATCACGGTTTGGTAGTGGATCTACTGTTTCTCCTGCCTCACAGTTTGTTTTTTTTTTTTTGTATTTTTAGTAGAGACGGGGTTTCTTCTCGATATGTATGCCCGCCTGTCCCAAAGTCATTACAAGCCACCGCGCCCGGCCTTTACTATAGTTTTGGTATTGATCTATGTTATCTTACAGTTTGTTGATCTTCTTCGATATGTATGTGTTCATCAAATATTGGATTTTCAGGCATGATTTCTTCCAATAATTTGCTGATTCTTTCTACTGTGAACACCATCTACTGTGGAACTCCAATGAAGTTTTCATTATAGTTACTTCACTTTTAAACTCTAGAATTTTTATTTGGCCCTTTAAAATTCCTTTCTTTTTTGATATTCTCTGATGGAATATTGTAAGCATACCTTCCTTTACCTCCAGCAGTTTCCTTTAGTTTTTTTGGGAACACACAATAATACTTCGAAGTTTTTATCTGCTTCCAACCTATTGATCCTCTCAGTTTCTTTTGATCGCTTTTTTGCTCCTTGTATGGATTAGTTTCCTATTCTTCTGCATGTCGTGTAATTTGTTGTTGAGGACTGGATATTTTAGATACTGTGTCATAGCAGCTCGGGCTACTAATTTCCTTCCAACCCCTACCCCCTACCCTCCAGCACATTTCTTCTTGTTTAGTTTCTTGGCTGGGTAAGTCCACTTATCCTGAAGTATACAAGCTCTGATGTTCCCCCTCAGAGTACAGTCTGGGCGTGTGCAGTCACCATGACTACTCCCTCTAGCCCCAAGGACAGTGATTTTGATAGTGCTCTCTTTTACCTTTTCCTGATCTTTTGGGAAAGGTTCTAGTTAGTTAGAACCTCTTCTGTTACCACATCCTACTATTAGCACCCACTAATTTCCTAGCTAACCACTCCATTTTTTTTTTTTTTTTTTTCATTTTTAGTAGAGACAGGGTCTCACTATGTTGCCCAGGCTGGTCTTGTACTCCTGGCTTCAAGTGGTCCTCCCGCCTCCGTGTCCCAAAGTGCTGGTATTACAGGCATGAGCCACCACACCTGGCCACTCTATAGTTTCTGACAATGCTCTGGGGCACAAGTCGCCGCACAGTTTAATCCAGTTGAATTCAGGGTCCTTGGGTTTGTTCTAACCCTAGGACTAATAACAGCTGCCTCTATTTTTTTGAGACAGGGTCTGACTCCATTACCCAGGCTGGGGTGATGTGATGTGATCTTGGCTCACTACAACCTCTGCCTCCTGGGTTTAAGCAATTCCCATGCGTCAGTCTCCTGAATAGCTGGAATTACAGGCACATGCCACCACGCCTGGCTAATTTTTTTTTTTTTTTTTTTTTTGAGACAGAGTCTCGCTCTGTCGCCCAGGCTGGGGTGCAGTGGCCGGATCTCAGCTCACTGCAAGCTCCGCCTCCCGGGTTCACGCCATTCTCCCGCCTCAGCCTCCCGAGTAACTGGGACTACAGGCGCCCGCCACCTTGCCCGGCTAGTTTTTTGTATTTTTTAGTAGAGACGGGGTTTCACCATGTTAGCCAGGATGGTCTCGATCTCCTGACCTCGTGATCCACCCGTCTCGGCCTCCCAAAGTGCTGGGATTACAGGCTTGAGCCACTGCGCCCGGCCAAATTTTTAAATTTTTAGTAGAGACAGGGTTTCAGCATGTTGGCCAGGCTGGTCTTAAACTCCTAACCTCAAGTGATCTGCCCGCCTTGGCCTCCCGAAGTGCTGGGATTACAGGTATGAGCCACCATGCCAGGCTCTTTCTGTTGAGCTTGTTAACATTCCCTTTTGCTTGTTGCCATCAGGGAGCTATCAATCCGCTCTTGATTTCTCCCTTCCCCAGATCCAACGTATTTGGTGGCACCCTTACAATTCAGCATCTTCCCTCATTCTATTCTAGTCAATCCCTTTATGGAGTGTTACGGAGCTGTTTTTTCCTTTTTTTAGACAGTCTCGCTCTGTCACCAGGTTGGAGTGCAATGGTGTGATCTTGGCTGACTGCAACCTCTGCCTCCCAGGTTCAAGCGATTCTCCTGCCTCAGCCTCTGGAGTAGCTGGGACTATAGGTGCTCGCCACCATGCCCAGCTAATTTTTTATATTTTTAGTAGAGATGGGATTTCACCAAGTTAGCCAGGATGGTCTCAATCTCTTGACCTGTGATCCACCCACCTTGGCCTCCCAAAGTGCTGGGATTACAGGCGTGAGCCACCGTGCCCAGCCCGGAGCTGTTTTTATGACTTGCCATTTCCACTGGACAGAACCTCTGTTCTGCTGCTCCAGAGCTAGGGATGGGGACAATGGCCTGCTTTTCTAGGAGTTAAACCCACAGTCTACAAGGGGGAAAAGGGTGATATAACTCCAGGTCTCCTCCAAGTGCATCTCCTTGCATGGAACCTTCACCCTACGTACGAGCAGAGAGCCTTCATCCTCTGAGTAAGCTGGGGCAAAAGCAACTGAGGCCCAGGATTCTCAGTCTGCTATTCCTGGGTTAGAGTTTCTGTTCCGTAAGTGGGGACTGGGTGGAGGAAGGAGCGCCAAACCTCTTGGCTACTCTTGCTTACAAAAGGGCTTCCGCAACACAGAGCTTGAGGGAATGAGGCATGCTAGTAATCTACTCTCCCAGAGGAGAAACTGTAGTCTGGGACTGGGAACTGGAGAGAGGGAATGGGGTCATGGCTCAACTGCCACAGACTCTCTATTCCAAGATTAGAAGACTTTCTTGAAAACATGTTTTTGTTGGATGTATGCTTATATGACAATTTCCACATAAACTTAAACTTCTAGTTACAGGTGTTTTATTGAGCAGAGACAGTGAAGTTCCTTATGCTGTTATTTCAAAAGTGTTTCCTGATTTCTTTTTAACGAATGTCTTAAAATACAAGCAATCAGGACCCTTTACATAAGGCAGCATGTTCACAAATCAAAATAGCTTTCTGCTGGCATCAGTTGATTCCACATCAACATGCAGTGTCCAGAATTAATAAGCAGTTCTTTAATGGTTAAATATATTCCAGAGGAGTGTTTATAATTCATTTACAAATGCAATACTGCGCCAGTAAATGGCTACTTGATCTCTTGTATAAATAATGCCAATTAAGTAGTAGTCCTGGAATAGTTTTTGAATTTCTAGCTCTGTAGATCAAAACACAATTGTAAGTGGTATAAAGACGTAAGAATCATATTGTGATAAAGTCAATCTCAAAAATAGAGAATCCAGACCCTTCCCAGATAATTTAAGAACTGAGAAGTTTTCCTCAACGTAAACATGATGGCCACACAGAAAATAATAAAGACGCCTTTCGATGTGATACAACTGTATCAAACTTGAGAATATGAGTATTTAGATGACCAATGTAGAGACATTAATAGGATTTTAAAAACACATTTAAATCTGAAGCAGAAAAAAGGACAATTTACAAAGAATTACGGAGCTCTAATCATCATCAGAGTCTGAATCATATTTCTTTCCTCGGATAGTTTTCTTTTCCAGCTTTGTGAAGTTTGTTCCAAATTTCTTTTGGTTCTGAAATGGTGGCTCCATTAAATTTCCACTAAAAATAAAAATAAAAATAAAAAAAGCATTTTATTCTTTATGATTTAGTACTAGTATACTAAACTGCACAAAAATCTCTCTTTGCTCCCTTCCTGTAACATAGAATAAAATTTCTTTAAAATGCTGGTGGGTGTCAAGGAAGAGGTATAATGCTTATATTGATGGTTAATAGCCGTCAACCTTATTTCGTACTACTAAATGTTTTAGATCCATTTTATTTTCCTTTCTTTTTGAGACAGGGTCTCACTCTGTGGTCCAGGCTGAAGTGTAGTGGTGTGATCACAGCTCACTGCAACCTCCACTTCCTGGGCTCAAGTGATCCTCCCACCTCCGCCTCCTGAGTAGCTGGGACTACAGGTGTGTGCCACCGTGCTCAGCTAATTTTTAAATTTTTTGTAGTGATAACATCTCACTATATTGCCCAGGCTGGTCTTGAACTATTAGGCTTAAGCGATCCTTCTGCTTTGGCATCCCAAAGTGCTGGGATTATAGGTATGAGCCACTGCACGAGACCTATTTTCCTTTTTATCATTAATTATGGATTAACATTTGGTTAACACAGTGCTCAGTTGTCATCAGAAATGAGAGAAACCATCACACACCTCCTGATACGATGCATCACTTCCATAACATACCTGTCAACAATCGATAATCTGAATCAAATCTTGAGGAAAGATAAGACAAACCCAAACTGGGAGATGTTCTCCAAAATAAACAGTTTGTACTCTTCAAAAACATCAGTCTTAAGAACCAAAGAATAACAACAGGAACTAGAGACATAATAACTAAATGTGCTGCATTTTTGGTATGAAGGACAATATTGGGACAATGATAAAATATGAAATACGAGCTGTAAATTACACGATAATTCCTGTTTTAATAATTGTACTGTCGCTATGTAAGAAAATGTCCCTGTTCTTAGAAAATACAGGTGGAAGCCTTTAGGAGTAAAGGGACACTGTATTCACAGCTTCCACTCAAATGGTTCCCAAAGTACTTCATGGTATCTATAAAGACAATGAGAAAACAAATATAACATGCTTAACATTGGGTAATATGGGCAAAGGGTCAATGAGGATTCTTTGTATTAGTCTGCAGGGGGTGGTTTCCGCTAGTTTTTTGTGGAGACGAGGTCTCATCTCACCATGCTACCCAAGTTGGTCTCAAACTCCTGGCCTCAAGCGATTCTCCCACCTCAGCCTCTCAATGTTTGTAATCTTCTGGGATTACGGAAGTGCCCCACCCGGCTGCAATTTCTTTAAGGTTTAAAATTACTTCAGAATATATAACTTTAATAAATATTAATATGTTAGTATTAGGAAAAATGAAACCAATTTCTACAACATAGGAATGATTTTGGCATGTGTAGGAGAATCAGAGAAAAGACGGGAGGGAAATGGGGGAGAGAGAAAAAATGGGAGAGAAACTTTTACTTCCTGAAAGGCACCATCACTCTGGAATGGTAATTGCACAATTTTACCTGCTACTTTTGCAAATCAAGAAAACGGCAAAAAAGACAAGATGATATGCTCTGATTTGTGGAATTAGATAAGTTATTTGTCTGAAGAAGTGGACAAAGAAACGGAAGTTGGAGTTTTAGATTGTTTTCAAACTAAAACATAGCCAGTAATGTAAGCTAGGCATAGAAACCTTTTTGTATTCATTAGCCTCTATAAGTAAAACAGAAATATCTATGTTAAAAATGTAGTATTTTAAAATACAACTTTCTTTGCAACAGTCTGCTTTTAATTTTTATTTTATCAAAGAGAATCACTTAAGTCAGTATCCATTTGAGTAATCTGGCTTAAATGAGGGAACAGCCAACTCTGGATTGCCGTTTTAAGTTTCCAGATTAATACAAAATTAGTGTCAACAGCACATGTTAAGCTGACAACTTTTACAGTCAGGAGTACTGTGAGACTCAATTTTACCTATAAAATCAGTTCTATCTGTAACTTTGATTTTGCTGTAAAATCACGCTAACAATACACACGTCAAAAAATATGGTTTTCCTTTGAGAAACTTTGTACACCTCAGCCAAAACGCCCTGATTTCATATATGTTACAATTACAAAAATCTTCTGTAAAAACATCAACTATATATGAATTAAAATCAATCTCTTCTTTTGTTAAAAGTTACCTGTAATTAAGAATGTCCGAACAACCGAGCCTCCATTCTAAACTTTCTGTGGTGAAGTCATCTGTATTTCCTAGGTCAGTAAACCCAACAACATAATCCTGTGTTTTCCCGTCTTTTACCAGTGCTAGTGTGGGAATGACTTTGATACGCAGTCTCTCACAAAGGAAAGGTGCTTTTTCCACATTCAGCTTCAAAAATTTGGTCTCGAGGTGTTTCTTGGACAATATAGCCAGGTGTCTGTCTAGTATTTTACATCTGTAAGTAACCACACATAGAAAATTATAAGCTAAAACCACAGATTGCTGTTTTTCAAAATAAATGTCATTAAGGGAAATCTAATTATATAGTTTTTCTGTTGTCTGACTCTCATAACATGGCAGCCAACTTGCACTTGTGTCAGATGACCTCACTTCCAGATCAGAGGTTAGTTGCCTGATTAAGAGATGGGAAAACAGCCTATGAGATTCTAGAAAGTCAGATTTGCATTAATTCTCTTTTAAAATATTAAACATATGCTTTAAGTCATAAAGGAAGTTGTCCTATCTCTCATACAAGAAACTGGATGAGGAACAAATTGAAACTTGACAGAACTCAGAAGAGACAAGAGTCAGAAATGCACACATGGTGCCATATTTGGAAGTCACGAAGAAAAACTGAATGGCATTGCCAAGGAAAAACTTCTTACTCCTAAATACGCAACTCTATCAGTAAGAAGCACATTAAGACTAAGGGTTACTAATAATATTTAAATAAATGTGGCCATTATGCTTCTAGGGAATTAAAAAATTCCAGTAATAACTTTTTTTTTTTTTTTTTGAGGTGGAGTCTTGCTGTGTTGCCCAGGCTGGAGTGCACTGGTGCAATCTTGGCTCACTGCAAGCTCCGCCTCCTGGGTTCACACCGTTCTCCTGCCTCAGCTTCCCGAGTAGCTGGGACTACAGGCGCCGCCACCACGCCCAGCTAATTTTTTGTATTTTAGTAGAGATGGGGTTTCACCATGTTAGCCAGGATGGTCTTGATCTCCTGACCTCGTAATCTGCCTGCCTCGGTCTCCCAAAGTGCTAGGATTACAGGCGTGAGCCACCACGCCCGGAAGCCATCTTCCAATGAAGAGGGAAACAAAAGCGAGATTTTCTTGGCTGAGTGCAGTGGCTCACGTCTGTAATCCAGACTGGAGTGCAGTGGCGTGATCTCGGCTCACTGTAACCTCTGCCTCCTGGGTTCAATCAATTCTCCTGCCTCAGCCTCCCAAGTAGCTGGGATTACAAGGGCCCACCACCATGCCTGGCTAATTTTTGTATTTTTAGTAGAGATGTGGTTTCACCATGTTGGCTAGGCTGGTCTTGAACTCCTGATCTCAAGCAATCCACCTGCTTCAGCCTCCAAAGTGCTAGGATTACAGGCGTGAGCCACCACACTCGGCCTGCAATTAGCCTTTAAAATATCCAGATGAATCAAAATTCTGTGGCAGTGGAGTTGAGAAACATACAGCTGTTCTTATGCTCAAAGCTTGAGAACTACCTCTTTAGATGACTATCACACAAAATACTTCATGATTCTTTTTACCAGTAAGCTTTTTGTGCACTTGATGTAGTTTTTCCTGAACTAGGTTTGGGTCTAACATAAATTACGTGTAACCTTGGTGCCTCATCACTTTTTCCCTGGATATATCTTGTCATATGTCACTCATGTAGTTCAGTAATGAGATTTCAGTGAAAAATGGTTAAGAGAGAACAAATTAATAAATGGTTTTTAAATAAAGCTCAAAACAAATGATAAATGAACCATCATATGAGAAATATGTTCCTGAAAATTTGTAAATAAATCAACTCCATACTTCAACTGCAGTAAGGAACGTATTTTTTTTTTTTTTTGAGATGGAGTCTTGCTCTGTCACCCAGGCTGGAGTGCAGTGGCACGACCTCTGCTCACTGCAACCTCCACCTCCTGGGTTCAAGTAATTCTCTTGTCTCAACCTCCTGAGAAGCTGGGATTACAGGCGCCCACACCATGCCTGGCTAATTTTTGTATTTTAATAGACAGGGTTTCACCATATTGGTCAGGCTGGTCTTGAACTCCTGACCTCAGGTGATCTACCGGCCTCAGCCTCCCAAAGGTGCTGGGATTTCAGGTGTGAGCCACCACACCTGGCCACGAACCTATTTTAAATAAGTCTATGATTATACCATTTGTCAATCAATTTTTTTTTTTTTTTTGAGACAGAGTTTTGCTCTGTTGCCAGGCTGGAGTGCAGTGGTGTGATCTTGGCTCAGAGCAACCTCTGCCTCCCAGGTTCAAGCAATTCCCCTGCCTCAGCCTCCTGTGCAACTGGGACTATGGGCACGTGCCACCAGGCCCAGCTAAGTTTTGGTACTTTAGTAGAGATGGGTTTTCATCATGTTGGGCAGGATGACCTCGATCTCCTGACCTCGTGATCCGCCTGCCTCAGCTTCTCAAAGTACTAGCATTACAGGCATGAGCCACGGTGCCCAACCCGTCAATCAATTTTTAAAAATCCAAAACAACAGTCATGGTATGAATAGCTATAGGCCTTTATGTACATTTAAAAATAACTAAAAGAGCATAATTAGATTGTTTATAACACAAAGGATAAAAGCTTGAGGTGATTGATACTCCATTTACCCTGATGTGATTATTAAACATTTCATGCCTGTGTTAAAATATCTCATGTACCCCATATTTACCTACTACTACCCACAAAAATTTAAAAAATAGCAATAGGCTTAAAACATGGGTTCAGCCAGGCATGGTGGCTCATGCCTGTAATCCCAGCACTTTGGGAGGCCAAGGTCGGTGGATCACCTGAGGTCAGGAGTTCGAGACCAGCCTGACCAATATGGTAAAACCCCATCTAAAATTACAAAAATTAGCCAGGTCTGGTAGCGTGCCCCTGTAATCTCAGTTATTCAGGAGGCGGAGGCAGGAGAATCGCTTGAACCCGGGAGGCAGAGGTTGCAGTGAGCCAACATCGTTGTCACTGCACTCCAGCCTGGGCGACAGAGAGACTCTGTCTCAAAAACAAAACAAAACAAAAAATCCAAAGAAACATTGGTTCAAATTTTTTTTTTTTTAATTATTTAGTATCTGAGTGATACTAGGTGAGTCACTTAATTTCTCCAAATCTTGGTTTCCACACATGAAATACAGGAATAATAAGTGCCTCTGAAGATTATTGTGAATGTTCTAGGGATAATATACATGAAAGCATCCTACCTACTATGAGCTAGAAACTTTGCTAATATATAAAGTTAACTGGATGATTTTGATTTTTCAGTTCTGTTTGAAGGTGAGTACTCCTGGTGATGTACTGTTTATATACCGATCAAACGTATTTATTGACTACTATGTGTCAGGCAGTTGCCTTAGGGCTATGATCCCAGAGCACAGTGGGCCACAATACAGGCAAATGCTCTGCCTCTACAAAAACAACAATCTAGTTGGGGAAGACATACAAAACGCAAGTGAGGCCGAGTGCCGTGGCTCATGCCTGTAATCCCCAACACTTTGGGAGGCCAAGGTGGGTGGATCACCTGAGGTCAGGAGTTTGAAACCAGCCTGGCCAACCTGGCGAAACCCCTTCTCTACTAAAAATACAAAAATTAGCCAGGTATGGTGGCGGGTTCCTGTAGTCCTGGCTACTCGGGAGGCCGAGGCAGGAGAATCACTTGAACCTGGGAGGTGGAGGTTGCAGTGAGCCGAGATCCCGCCATTGCACTCTAGCCTGGGTGACAGTGTAAGACTCTCTCTCAAAAACAAAAAAACAAGTGGACAAATAATATTTTACATACTAGTATATTTATATATCACTTCATCCTATTTGTCAGAGGTTGGCAACAGAGGAATGTGTGCCAATGGGAGATGGCTGTGTACCACAAGGGCAGAGGTTTCTCTGATACCTTTCTACCTTCCTAATCCCTTCTCTCACTGTTCCTCACGAGGGATTTCACCATCTCAATATTTTCTTTCATTTTTATTCTCTTAGTCAATGAATACCAGGCAATCAATTCTTGAAAGGTGTTAACTAACAACGAAGCTGATGGGTTGTGAGATGAAGACAAAGGGGCAGGCAGGCCCAAAACCACAGTGAGTGCCAGAGACTCCAGAGCACAGTGCTTGTCTGTCCCGGGTGGGCAGGTGCCAGTCAGCAGATGACTGCCATTCTAGTTCCAGTGATGCTATTAGTAAGTTTTCTGATATTTTTTAAAGAAAAATTCCGAATGTGGATATTTTCTAAAGGGGTTATCTCTCAATTTTTAAGTGTTGGCGACTAATCAAATCTGTGCACCAAAACCCACAAAGGCTTGGGTCCTTTGGTTTAAGATAAGACTTTTTTTGGGGAGGTATTAACATTTGATAAGAGATCGGCCTCCTTAGAGAGAGATGGAGACGTAGGGTGGTCTAAGAAAAATCACTTCTCCTTCCAGCCAAGACTGGTATATCACAATACTAGAGGGAAATAATTACTGTCATGCTGATAAGAATTTTAAGTGGGCTGAGCGCAGTGGCTCAAGCTTGTAATCCCAGCACTTAGGGAGGCCGAGGCGGGTGGATCATGAGGTCAGGAGATTGAGACCATTCTAGCTAACACAGTGAAACCCCATCTCTACTAAAAATACAAAAAAGTAGCCGGGCGTGGTGGCAGGTGCCTGTAGTTCCAGCTACTTGGGAGGCTGAGGCAGGAGAATTGCTTGAACCTGGGAGGTGGAGATTGCAGTAAGCTGAGATCTCACCACTGCACTCCAGCCTGGGCGACACAGCGAGACTCCGTCTCAAAAAAAAAAAAAAAAAAGAATTTTAAGTGTACATTTCTAAGATGTTTTTAGAGTTAGCTAGTGAAAACACAATTCAAAAACATAAGCCGTTTATATGAGAATACTGACTTTCAGTAATATCCATTTATACTTTTGCAAGAAACTGTTCTTTAAGTTACTCCTTAAAATAACGATTAACTTTTTTTTTCTCTTTTTTTTTGAGACGGAGTCTCACTCTATCGCCCAAGCTGGAGTGCAGTGTCACGATCTCCACTCACTGCAACCTCTGTCTCCGGGTTCAAGCAATTCTCCCACCTCAGCCTCCCCAGTAGCTGGGACTACAAGGTACCTGCCACCACATCCGGCTAATTTTGTAGTTTTAGTAGAGACAGGGTTTCTCCATGTTGGCCTGGCTGATCTCGAACTCCTGACCTCAAGTGATCCGCCCCCACCCTCGGCCTCCCAAAATGCTGGGATTGCAGGCTTGAGTGATTGGACCCCCACCTGCTTAATACTAAATAACATATGAGAGAGTACAATGAAACAACTTAGGAAGTTTTTCCTTTTAGTTTTCTTCATTTCTCTAGTAAGCCAGTGTATCTTTATCCAAACAATTCATTGTGGTTTTTTTAAGAAAAAGTCACAGATGGAAACAAAGTTACCTGAATGCGGAGTCTCTGTAGAAATGGCAAACCACTTTTTTACTCTCCTTGACTTCTTGAAAAAAATCTCTTTCACTAGGGATTTCTCTGTATTCCCCGTGTCCTTTAGAAAGCCATTCCTAATTTGGAGAGAAGCAAAACATGACACATGTGAAATCTCTCTTTCAGCACCACTTGACATTTTAAGTGTCCAAATCACCGTCGTATTTTGTAATGAATTTAAAAACAAACAAAAAAACCACTTTTTTTTTTTTTTTTTTAGTTCCTTCAAGTAGGGCCTGAAGGAACACGATTCTCAACAGCTGTTGCCTGTTCCCAATATCGTGGCTATATCACAATACTGGAGGGAAATAATTACTGTCACGCTGATAAGAATTTTAAGTGGGCCAGGCGCGGTGGCTCAAGCCTGTAATCCCAGCACTTAGGGAGGCCAAGACGGACAGATCATGCCTTTTTTTTTTTTTTTGAGACAGTTTCACTCTATCGCCAGGCTGGAGTGCCGTGGTGCAATCTCGGCTCACTGCAACCTCCACCTCCCGGGTTCAAGCAATTCTGCTTCTGCCTCCCCAGTAGCTGGGACTACAGGCAGGCGCCACCATGCCCAGCTAATTTTTGTATTTTTAGTAGAGACGGAGTTTCACCATGTTGGCCAGGATGGTCTCGATTTCTTGACCTTGTGATCCGCCTGCCTCAGCTTCCCAAAGTGCTGGGTTTATAGGCGTGATCCACCATGCCCGGCCAAAAAGTTTTTTGTTTGTTTGTTTGTTTTTTGAGAATGGGTCTCACTAAAGTTGCCCAGGATGAAGTGCGGCGGTGGCATGATCATAGCTCACTGCAGCCTCAACCTCTTGGGATCAAGAGATCCTCCTACGTCAGTCTCCCAAGGAGTTGGGACCACTGGCACACGCCACACCATGCCTGGTTAATTTTTTTTTTTTTTTTTTTTTGGTAGAGACGGTGTTTTACTATATTGCCAGGCTGATCTCAAACTCCTAGGTTTAAGCAATCCTCCCACCTTGCCCTCCAAAAGTGCTGGGGTTACAGCTCTCTCAGTGGCTGCCACCCAAGCCTCTGCTTAACTCCTATTTCTCACCTTATCCCTCTGTTCTGGTCCCTACCTAAGTGCGCCAGCTCTAGTTAACAGTAGGAGGGTGCTTGGCTGACAGGAGAATATAGATTCGCCTAGGCCTATTAAGTGCTGATCTCCCCAATACCCTCAAAGATCAGAAAATCAAAATTACTGTATCATCTAATTACTGTATCATCTCTTATAAAAAGAATATCTACACAAATCACTAGGTTTCTTGCCTATTTCCAGAAAGCATTTTAATAAAAAAGATCTATTGAAATGCAATGAAAGTTCTAAAATAAGACCTTCTGAATTACTCGATGACAAATTCATTTTACATTGATTTATACATTAATAAAAAAAGGCCTATAGCCAGTTTGCCTTAGTTGGTTTTAATTATAAATACTCAGACCACTGTTTTGAACTGCCAAAAAAGTTCCTGTAAGACATGATTTAATGTATGTTCATCACTGCGAATCCGGTGAATTCAGTCTCTCTGCAAAAATATCCTAGTTACAAATAATTATTTGTAGTTGCACATTAGCAATTAGTACTTAAATGTGACCATGAAATATGAGTTTGTGGTAGAACCTAAACATATATTACCTTAAATTCCAATAATCTGTCCTCTGCACTCTAATTATCAGCCCTATACTATGAAAAGGAGCCAATTGGGCCTGGTGTGGGGTGGCTCATGCCTGTAATCCCAGCACTTTGGGAGGCCGAGGCAGGCGGATCACTTGAGGTCGGAGTTCGAGACCAGTCTGACCAGCATGGTGAAACCCTGTCTCCACTAAAACACAAAAATTAGCTGGGCATGGTGGTGGGCACCTGTAATCTCAGCTACTTGGGAGGTCAAGGCAGGATAGGCAATAGACTGAGACTCCCTCTCAAAAAATAAAAAAGAAAAAGAAAAAGAAAAGCAGTCTATTTTCTAAAATAGGGTACATGTAAAAGCCATATAACATACTCTACTTTAGAAAACTCAAAATGTAAAAATTTGGACTCATTCATAAAAGATTTCCTTTTGTAGTAACTCTTCTAAACATATCAACTCTTCTAAACATGAGGGTGTAAACATATAAAGTGATGCTACAGCAATACAAACAAAACTCCTCTTTTTTTTTTTTTTTTTTTTTTTTGTGGGGGAACTGGGTCTTGCTTTATCGTCCAGGCTGGAGTGCAGTAGCATAATCTCAACTCACTGCAACCTCCACCTCCCAAGTTCAAGAGATTCTCTTGTCTCAGCCTCCTGAGTAGCTGGGACTACAGGCACATGCCACCACACCTGGCTAATTTTTGTATTTTTAGTAGAGACAGGGTTTCACCATGTTGGCCAGGCTGGTCTTGAACTCCCAACCTCAGGTTGCCTGCCCGCCTTGGCCTCCCAAAGTGTTGGGATTACGGATGTGAGCCACCATGCCCAGTCAAAACTCTCTATTTCTTCAGAAAAGTTAAGCCTCATGTTTAAGTCACAGGCAACTGAAAAGGAACCAGAGTTGGTGATAATGTATTTCCATGCAACCCAATGGAAAAATGTTTTAATCAAAATTCAATTTACAGAATTTGGCCGGGTACGGTGGCTCACGCTTGTAATTCCATCGCCAACCTGGGAGGCTAAGGTTGGTGGATTACTTGAGGTCAGAAATTCCAGGGCAGTCTGGCCAATATGGTGAAACCCCGTCTCTACTAAAAATACAAAAATTAGCCGGGCATGTGATGTGCACCTGTAGTCCCAGCTACTCGGGTGGCTGAGGCAGGATAATTGCTTGAACCCGGGAAGCGGAAGTTGCAGTGAGTCGAGATGACACCATTGCACTCCAGCCGGGGTGTCACAGCGAGACTCTAGCTCAAAAACAAGAAAAAAAATTCAATTTACAGAATTTAATCCGTTGGTTTCAATCCGAGTTTACAACTCTGTGTTTATTCTACACAAACATTCTAAGGGGCAACGAGGATAGAGCTGTGACCACCTTTCTTTGTTACAAAGCATGCATTCTTTTGAACATGCCACTAATTAAATATTTCATTGGAAATGCCTGAAATAATTTTTTCAACATAAACTGACTTAATAGCTATTATCTCACCTGTCTTATCTTGTTTGCTTTGAAAATAGCTAAATTTTGATAGGCTTTAACATTACCTGAAATGGAAACCAATGACTCCCTTGCCCTCCATTCAACCACAAAAATCCAAGCTCAGAAAAACGATCTTGGGCAGATCTTTCTTTTACTCGACTGTGGATTCACATAGAGATTGGGCTAATTTTGAATGTGTCTTTAAAACATATTTTTTTCTGGGCAAAATTTTAACAGTAATAGGTACTCTAAATTCCCAAAACCCTAAAAACAAAGAACGAAATGTAACTACTACGGCACATGGATATATAAGTTGTTAGGCGCATACTGTTATAGCAATTTCAGAAAGCAGAGCAGAGAGGTTACTTGTTTCTGCTGTTGAGCTTTCCTTAGGGCCTCAAGTCTCTTTTCTTTCAGGCGTTCCAATTCATCCTCATCCATCTGATCCAGTTTTTGAATTTCAGAATCCAAATGTTCTTCCACTAGTTTGGTTGTCTGAAGCAGCTGATTCTCCAGGACTTTGGAAAACATGTCAACAGATGCATCAGCTTCCATTCTTCCGAATGGTGCAGAGTTCAGCCTGGGTGCTGGGGAGATTTACAAACTATATTTTAAAAAATGCAAACAATAAGCCAGCTTTTCTCTACCATTTTCTTTTTTTTTTGAGATGGAGTCTTGCTCTGTCCCCCTGGCTGGAGTGCAGTGGCACGATCTCGGCTCACTGCAAGCTCCGCCTCCTGGGTTCACACCATTCTCCTGCCTCAGCCTCCTGAGTAGCTGGGACTACAGGCGCCCACCACCGCGCCCGGCTAATTTTTTTGTATTTTTAGTAGAGACGGGGTTTCACTGTGTTAGCCAGGATGGTCTCAATCTCCTGACCTTGTGATCCACCCGCCTCGGCCTCCCAGTGCTGGGATTACAGGCGTGAGCCACTGCGCCCGGCTTTCTCTACTATTTTCAAAAATTCTGGCACGTGTATGTCTACTCTATGGAGTATTCTAAAGACATCCAAGCCCCTGATGTTGGGCTTAAGAATTTTTATGTGTTTTTAAATTTAATTTTCAATAGGTTCTAGTCACACCACTCAAAAACCACTTATAGCAAATTTAGGGTGCTTCTGATTTAGCGTATGTTCTACTACACTAAAGCCAAGGCAAGTCTTTAAGACCATCACCAAACCACAGATAAATGAGTTGTGAAGTTATACCTAGTGATATATACTGATAATCAGTGTTCTTTACCAATGGGTAAGAGAAGTCAGAAACAACTGTCAACAATAGAAAGGTATACCTACTGAGGTTTTACACACACACACACACACACACACATATATATATATATTTAACCTTACTGAAACACACAGAGTAGAGTTGAGCAAAACACATATTTTTTCATGGCTGCTGCCCAAATGAGCTTCATTTAACTCCTAAGACGTCTTATTACCACTTATGTAAAGAACAGTGCCTGGTGTTCCCTAAGCATTAATGTCCATTCCCGTTCTCCCATTACCTAACAAAAAAAAATCTGAGGCCACAAAAATTAATACTGGTTTCCATTTACTGACAGTGTTCTTAACTTTGATGTAAAACACTCCAAATACTTTTTAAAACTTTGGGTTTTTTTTTCCATCATCACTCCTCTGTACAAAGTAAGAGTTTCAAAATAGAACTCATTCAGATTAGAAACAAAGACCCATCTCAATTAGAGTCATGCATTACTTAACAATGGGAATACATTCTAGGCTGGGCGCTATGGCTCACGTCCATAATCCCAGCACTTTGGGAGGCCAAGGTGGGCAGATCACTTGAGTTCAGGAGTTTGAGACCAGCCTGGGAACATGATGAAACCCTGTCTCTACTACAAATTGAAAAACTAGCCAGGCCTGGTGGTGTGTGGCGGTAGTCCGAGCTACTAGGGAGGCTGAGGTGGGAGGAGGATAGCTTGAACTTAGGAAGCGGAGGTTGCAGTGGGTTGAGGTCGCACCACTTGCACTCCACCCTGGGCGACAAAGCCAGACCCTGTCTCAAAAAACAAAACCCAAAAACCCACAAAAAATGGGAATACATTCTGAGAAATGTGTCATTAGGTGATTCTGATACTGTTTCAAACATTATAGACTGTATTTACACAAACCCAGATGGTACAGCCTGCTACACACCTCGGCTATACCATACAGCCTATTACTCCTAGTACAAATCTGTACAGCATGTTACTGTATTGAATACTGCAGGCAACTGTAACATAATGGCATTTACGTATCTAAACACAGAAAAGGTACAATAAATACAGTATTATAATCTCATAAAACTGAAATGTCCTTATGTGGCACATGACTACATATTTTTTAAACAATGGAGTATTTTGTACAAGAAATTTTATACCAACAATTAGACGGCAATTTTATGTGTATCTCAGGATTATTACTGCAGAAATGATTTATAATTTGGCTATTAAAGCAGGAGACTGTTGCATGTCAATAAACTATGATACATTTGCAAATAATACCTAAGCACCCCAAACTTGATAATAAACTGTGAATTCATTCACTCAGCTTCTGACACAAATCCTGACCCACACGGGCCCTCTATCAACGTTGAGCTGAAGAGAAATAGTCTTGCAAACTTCAGTTCTGATTCCTTTTTCTTTACAGGAAAAGCATTTGAAAAGGATACTTAATTTCATCTTTGTATCTCCATAGAACACAGCAGGTACTCAATACACATGTATTTAACCTTGAATGAACACGTGCCTAACTTCCATTCAAATTACTACACTGTTAAGTTTCAAAAGTATTTGAGTTTAAAAAAACAAATTGTTTTTTTAAGCTCCTCGTGAGTGCTATAAAATTGGAAAGGTGCTGTATTTCAAACACAGCAAAGATTTCCACACTCCCTACCACCCAAGAAAAATGTCAGTAGTACTGTGACCCTCAGTGAGGAAGCTGGAAGGAGAAAATAAGATACTGAATTGCACGTTGGAAGCTGTGCTCCAGGGATAAGCACAGAGAATGCTTATCCCTGCAATTTTATAGGATGAGGCCAGAATTTAATTATGGGATAACTGGAAACAGATGCGATTAAGAAGCGCTATTCTGGGTGTAGGTGTTGGTGGTTAGAGCATTGAGAACGGGGTAAAGAGACGATGCAATCCCCCGTTAGCTTTTCATTCTTCAAATCACAGCCTCTGATTCTTCCTTTTTACAGCTCCGCAGGAACGGTGGGACGGGACACCGCGCGTCCTCAAATTCCCTAGTCATTTCCTGGACACCCTTACAGGTATCCACCAAAACAATCAAGGGGCCTGGTCCTTAACCGAACCCCAGGTACCTCCCGAGTGGCATCCCGGCCACTCCCTGAGCCCGGGGAGACACAGGAAGGCACAGTCCCGGCTGCCTCAACTTCGACGCCTCCTGGTGCGCATGCGCAAGAGCCTCCACCAGGACCCCGACACCGGTGCTGGGGCGGCGCCCCTCCTCCGCTCCGGATGTGGAGCAGCAACATGTTCACCAGCACGCGGACGTGGTGGTCGGATTTTTCTCACTACCCTCTGCCTCACCTGATCTCTCGGTGACGTCTGAGAAGTGAGACAGCAGCAGTTTCAAAAGAGAGGTCCACTCCGGCTTTTGCCTTGCAGTAGCTGCCGGCGGCTGCAAACCGGCCGTCACATCAGCCTCCCTATTGGCTGCGGACCTCTCGCGATATCACCTTGGACGCCAGAGGAAGGGGCGGGCGGGCGGCTGCCGGACAATTCTGCGCGTGCGCCTCCCGCCCAGCAGCCCGTAACCGGAGGTGTCTGACCCTTGCTTTCCTCCCGGTACACGGCCGAACTGGAAGGCCGCAAGGCATGGTGGGAGTTGCAGTTTCTTAGTGCGCAGGCTGGCGTGGCCGGACTTTTTCTGGACCGTGCTTCGGTACTCACGGTCCAGTGCGCGAGACTGGAAATGAGACTGCTGTGCTCTCGCTCAGCAGTGACGCTTGAACTGCGTTACCATTCTGTTAGTGTTGAATAAACATTTTTCTTTTTTTTGTTTTGTGTTTTGTTTTCTTTTAACATTTTTCTTCTTCTTAAAGTCGAGGCATAAACATATACAGCACGATTAACTTTTCCATAGTTAAAACCCAAAATATCACCGGCCATATCCAGATATAGAACATTTTCCACCACCCCTGTAGGTTCCCTCTTGACTCTTCTAAACACAGGAATGTTTAGAACTTGCCCTCGCTTTGAGGGTAAAGATGAAGACCTATGTTAGGGAATTGATCGGGTGTGTCCTGTTCTATGTTTTATTCAGTGACTGTACATAATGCATAACGCACGGATGTTACTGAGAGGTCCCTATTTTGTCCTGGATTTACCTCTCTCGCAAACCCCAGAGGACTCATTATTAGTTAGTTGTGGTTCTTTACTGAACTTCGTGCGGCTGAGAATACAAAGATATAAAGGGAAGCCCAAAGCCTACTCCTGAACCGAAGCGTGCGTTCCCCGTTGGGAGAGGGCTGAGGTGGGGAATTGACAGCTGCATTGTCCACCTCCGGGTTCTAGAACCTGGAAACCGCGCGGGCGTCGGCTCGCGGCGGACGCTTGCGGGCAGGGGGCGCTCGGGCTCCTGCCTGGCCGGCGGGTCAACCGGAGACGCTCTACCCGAAGCGCAGCTCTCGATGAGCCGCGCCCTGCGTCCTCACGCCGAGGCGGCGGGGCGATGCGCTTGCGCACTGAGAACTCACACCATATGTGCCCTGTTCCAGTGCGCGGGTCTGTGGAGAGCCGGGTGCGAGCGGCGGCAGTCCGGGGGGAGAGGAGCTGAGCGGAGATCAAAGTCAGCTGGGAGACAGTGGGTCTGTGAGAGAACGGATAGAGGAGCTGGGGCCACGAGCGCCGTTGACAAGCAATGGGGAAGAAACAGAAAAACAAGAACGAAGACAGGTAGCTAGGGGTTGGGTCCGTACGGCGGCAGCCGCGGTGGCTCAGTGGGGTGTGCGGGTCTTGCCGGGCGCGGAGTTGGACCGGGGTCTGGGCTCGCGACGAGCCTCGCGGGGTACCAGGCCTGGGCCCAGAGTGGGCGACGCGGGCCCAAGCCCCCGGGCCGGGTGGGCACGTAGGGCCTCGACGGCCGGCGGGTCCTCCCAGTCGAGTCTGGGTCCCCCGGCTACCCCTTCCCGGTCCTGAGGAGCGGGGCAGTCATTTCAGGGTTCCTGGCCGCGCGGGGGGAGTCAGGCGGCTTCGCCAGCGTGGCCCAGGCCAGTGTGAGTTTTTTTCCGCGCTACTCTTGGCGAGGGTGGGGAAGTTCTTTTTATGCCTCTTGTATCTGTGAGTAGTTGGGAGAGAAGGGAGCCTGAGTGTGATGTACGGGCCGGGTTTCTCTACTCGGGGTCTCAGGTCCATTAGAGTTGTGGGGAGGTGTTTAGCAGTTGGCTGTCTCTCAACTTAATCTGATTTGGATACAGTTCTCATTTATTTAAGGGCTGATTGTCCAGCCCTCATGCTTTTCGCTTTCCTTCTTCCGGCCTTTTGGTCGTGTCTTTGCTCTCTAGCCCTCCCCTAGGAAAGGAAAGGAAAGGAAGAAGAAACCTACCAACCGGGGTCGCTCCTTTCTAAGCACCTGAAATGATTTGGGGAGGGAGGATAAGGGTGTATGCGAGTTACTGACCTAGAGATTTTTGAGACGTTTCTGTGTGTCACATTCGATTGAGTTCTGTTACTCTCCTGATGGAAAGAGTTCACTTTCTGGGAGTGAACAACATCTGTTACTTTCCACGTTCGTACCCTACCCACCAAACTTAAATACGAGGCGGAGAGTAAGGTAAATTAAAAAACAAAACTAGTGCTAGTTCATTAGTCTGACTCAAAACAGGTATGTTGTCTTGAAGTTAAGTTTACTGATTATAAATTGGAAGCCTGGATCGTTTTCTCACCTAGCGTTTGACTAGCTTATGAGTAGAATTAAAAGACAACAGAGATAGTCTTGTATTTCAGTTTTAGGTATATTGGAGGAAGTTAATTGGTTTGGGGAATATAATTGTTAAACCAGATCAATGAGAAAAAATAAGGATTATGGGTGATGTAGTGGAACGCAAATTTCTGTACTTTTGACAGGAGCTTTTGATGTATAGGGTACTTTTTTCCTTGCTAGAGACATGTTCAGCTGTATCTAGAAAATGGAGAAATGAGTATAATAAACCTTTATATATTAATTACTTGCCTTCAACCGTTGTTAGCACGTGACCTATTTGGTTTCATCTCACCTACTAGATATCTATAGATAAATAGATTGATGTCTATCTAAATAGATAGGTTTTTTTTTTTTTTTTTTGAGACAGAGTTTCGCTCTTGTTGCCCAGACAGCAATAAATTTAGGGCAATGGCGCGATCTCGGCTCACTGCAACTTCCGCCTCCTGGATTCAAGCGATTCTCCTGCCTCAGCCTCCGAGTAGCTGGGATTACAGGCATGTGCCATCACATCCGGCTAATTTTGTAGTTTTAGTAAAGATGGGGTTACTCCATGTTGGTCAGGCTGGTCTCGAACTCCCGACCTCAGGTGATCTGCCCGCCTCAGCCTCCCAAAGTGCTGGAATTACGGGCGTGATCCACCGCTCCCGGTCCCCACCTACTAGATATTTTAAAGCCAATCTCAGTAGCTTTTCATCTGTAAGTCCACCAAGTATATCTGTAAGAAATATTAACAGTGATTCTTAAACATTAGCAAATATTCAGTCAGTTTTCTGATTTCCCTGATGGTCTTATTACAATTTGTTTTTTTCAATTAGTTCGTTTGGTTTAGGATTACACAAATGTGTTCTTTAGATTTAAAATTACATATATATGTGGTTTTGTTTTGTTTTGTTTTGGAGATGGAGGACCAGTCTCACTATGTTGCCCAGTCAGGTCTTGAACTCCTGACCAGTGATCCTCCCACCTCAGCCTTCCTAGTAGGTAGGACTACAAGCGTGAACCGGCTTATATGTTACCCCACTTACACTTTTTACTTTCCAGGCTCTTTCACAATGGAAAAAAGCCATTGGGAGACAAGATGTTTATTCTTGTCTGTTCTTTTTAGGGAAAAGTGAGTGTCTCATTGATTTATAAAGATTTTCAGGGTTGGTGTAAAGTTTAAATTGCACACCAGACCCTGTTGTTAAATGATTGGTTTGGTAGTGTAGAAGAAATGCTGGGTTTTTTCCCCCTCTCAACCTAATCTGTGTTTTTTTGTTTGTTTGGTTTGTTTTGGCTCATGATGAAGGGAAAGTAGTGGCAATATAATTTTAAAACATTTATTTTCTCATATACCAATATATGAAGTTGATACATTTTGTGAGTGTGTGTGTATAGATGCCTCACGGACTCCTTTATATGTATGACTTTCAGATTGTGTCTAAGAAATCCTGAGCTTTAGCAGAGTCCCCTTTGACCAGAACTGCTTGGGTTTTTATTTTGGTCTTCCACGTGAGATATTGGGAGATGGGGAATGGGAAGTTCCACTCCTTTGTGAGTCAGCTTTTTCCCTTTAATATTTCTTTCCTTTCTTCAGGGATATTTTGAATATTTGTAAACGGGACAAGAACACAGACTGGAAAGAAAATCTAGAGGGAGAAAGTCCAATTTTAGGATTAGTATTCTTGTTTGTGTAAAATGAGATAGAGATCTTGTTTTATTCTCCTGTGTGAAGGTCCACACAGGACAGTAAAATTTAAAGATTTTACTGTCATCCCACCTCCCCTCCTTGGCTGTGTCAGGCATGTTTCTGGCAAGGTGTGAACTGGGTGAGAAATGCACAGCTGCTTATTTAGTTATCAAGAGAAGGCATGGAGCAACTTTTCAGTTCTTGGAAAGAACATAAAATACTTCACGGTCCTTAATTCCTGTATTTAATTAATCCTTATTTTAACTTCTTAGCCACTCAGTATTCATTTAAAATTAGATTTTAACTTATCTAATTTTATTTGTATAGCATGTGTCAATGATCAAGATATTTATTCTTGTCTGTGTATTTTTAGAATTCTAGAATTTTGGTTAAAGACCAAGTTCTAGTATTCTGTTCCAGTTTGTGTAATTCTTTTTTTTTTTTTTTTTTTGAGATGGAGTCTCACTCTGTCGCCCTAGGTGGAGTACAGTGGCACAATCTCAGCTCACTGCAACCTCTGCCTCCTGAGCTCAAGCGATTCTCCTCCCTCAGCCTCCCAAGTAGCTGGGATGACAGGCGCCCAACACCATGCCCGGCTAATTTTTGTATTTTTAGTAGGCACAGGGTTTCACCATGTTGGGTGGCTGATTTCAAACTCCTGATCTCAAGTGATCCTCCCACCTTGGCCTCCCAAAGAGCTGGGATTACAGGTGTCAGCCACCATACTCAGCCCCAGTTTGTGTAATTCTTAACAATGAGATTTTGATACGGTGTTGGTTCAGCAAGTTTTCCTGACCTTTTTCAGTTGACTTGGGAAACTTGTTGAGACAAAGGCTAGGATTCAGCATCCACATACCAAACAAATATAATACAGATAGCCTCGGTTTAATGAAGGAATTAATTTCTTTTTTTTTTTTTTTTTTTTTTTTTTTTTTGAGACGGAGTCTCGCTCTGCCGCCCAGGCTGGAGTGCTGTGGCCGGATCTCAGCTCACTGCAAGCTCCGCCTCCCGGGTTCACGCCATTCTCCTGCCTCAGCCTCCCCAGTAGCTGGGACTACAGGCGCCCGCCACCTCGCCCGGCTAGTTTTTTGTATTTTTTAGTAGAGACGGGGTTTCACCGTGTCAGCCAGGATGGTTTCGATCTCCTGACCTCGTGATCCGCCCGCCTCGGCCTCCCAAAGTGCTGGGATTACAGGCTTGAGCCACTGCGCCCGGCCAGGAATTAATTTCTTACTTGCATATATTTGAATAATAAAACTCTTGTCTGCATAAATTACATCAAAAAAAGATGCATAGAGTTTTTTTGGTCTAGTCTGTTCCTATCCTGACGCTTTAGGAAGTGCTAGGGGAAGAAGTCCTAGTTTGCTGTAAATTAATAAGAAAACAGATTATAGATTTTTGTTGGTAGTAACCTCTCTAGCCTTCCATGCTGAGATTCCCTGTGGGGAGCTCATTCAGCTACTTTTAATGTTATTTGATCATTAGTTGTGCTTTATTTATGCTTCTAAGTTTATTCCAGTATTGCAGTTGATCTGTAAGGTGGGCAGAGTGTTGCTTTCCCGAGGAACTGAGTGTCAGTGGTTAGGTTAGAATAGCAATTCTCAAACTCTGGTCCTAGACTCCTTTACACTCTTAAATTCCTAAGGAACACAAAAGCCTTTTGTGTATGTGGGTTATATCTACCAGTTACAAGTATTACAACTAAAACTGAAAAGTTCTTCAAATATTTAATTTAAAAATAAAAATAAACTTACATTGTTATACATAACATTATTAAATAACCATGTTTTCAAAAATAGTGAGAAGAGCTAAACATTTTTGCAAACATCTTTACTATTATGACTTAAAAGATAGATCCTCATATCTGCTTATGCGTTTGATCTGCAGCATCATCACACATCATTTAGCTTCTGAAAAACTTCTCTGTACAGTTGTGAGAAAATGAGAATGAAAAGGCTAGTAGCCTCTTAGTATTATTTTGAAAATAGTTTTGACCCCCTAGAGTAGTTTAGACTCCCTAAAGAGATCTTGGGAACGAATTTGAGGACTGTTGGTCTAGGGATTTCTGAACTAGATTTAGGCATTTGTGAGATTTCTCAAGCTGTTTGACCATCATTTGTGTATGTTTTATAGGTGCTGAGAATGCTTGAGAATCACTTAAAGACAACTTAAGACATCTGTGGGCATGTTCATGTTCTTGATATTTTAACAATTTGAGATTTTTCCTTATTTTTTTAATGTAATACTTGCAAAGGTAAATATCAGTTGAGATTGATTTTAGTTGGGAGTCCATTAAGTTTTTAGATTATTTGTGACACTTGACGTCTTTATGGTATTGAATCATTCCATTCATTGAGGTTTAAGTGCTTGAGTGCCAGTTATTTTTCTGGATGCTAGAAATATATTTGTGAACAAATAAGTAATATACTTTGCCTCTCCATTTAGTTGGTTAATTTAATTGTATAACAGTAAAATGTTATTATTCACTTTATTTGATTTTTTCCCAGGTATCTCAGAATTTTTCTTGCTGTTAGTGTAATCATTCATCCCCTCCTTTTTTTTTTTTTTTTTTAATTTGCTAAATAGTAAGCTTTTTATCTCCTTTTCTCCTTCCTTTCTGTTTAGAGATGGAATCTCACTCTGTCACCCAGGCTAGAGTGCAATGGTGTGATCATTGCTCACTGTAGCCTTGAACTCATGGACTCAAGCAGTCCTCCCTCCTCAGTCTCCCCAGTAGCTAGGACTGCAGGTATGCACCACTGTACTTAGCTTATTTTGAAAAATTTTTTGTAGAGATGGGGTGTCACTTTGTTGCCTTGGCTGGTCTTCAGCTCCTGGCCTCAAGCGATCCTCCCATGTCAGCCTCCCAAAGTGTTGGTATTACAGGTGTGAGCCACTGTGCCTGGCCTGAGTTGTCTTTTTTAATTTCTTTTCTTCCTTTTTTCTTTTTTTTTTTTGAGACTGAGTTTCACTCTGTTGGCCAGGCTGGAGTGCAGTGGCGTGATACCGGCTCACTGCAACCTCCGCCTCCCGGGTTCAAGCGATTCTCACGCCTCAGCTTCCCAAGTAGCTGGGACTACAGGCGCATGCCACCACGCCTGGCTAATTTTTGTGTTTTTAGTAGAGATGTGGCACCATGTTGGCCAGGCTGGTCTTGAAATCCTGACCTCAGGTGATCCACCTCCCAAAGTGCTGGGATTATGGGCGTGAGCCACCGTGCCCAGCCCGGGTTGTATTTTTGTTGTTGGGTTGTAAGAGGTCTTGATATGTAGTCTGGATACTAGATCCTTATCAGATGTGTGATTTGCAGATACTTTCTCTCATTTCTGTAGGTTGTTTTTCCACTATCTTTTAAAGTTTCTTTTTCACAGAAGTTGTAAATTTTGTTGAAGTCCAGTTTATTTTTTGTTGTTGTTGCTTGTATTTTGGTGTTGTATCTAAGAGAAACTGTTGCCAAATCCATGGTCATAAAGATTTACCTGTATGTTTTCTTAAGAGTTTTATTGCTGGCCGGGCATGGTGGCTCATGCCTGTAATCCCAGCACTTTGGGAGGCTGAGGCAGGTGGATCACCTGAGGTCAGGAGTTTGAGACCAGCCTGACCAACATGGTGAAACCGCGTCTCCACTAAAAATACAAAAATTAGCCGGGCGTGGTGGCGGGTGCCTGTAGTCCCAGCTACTCGGGAGGCTAAGGCAGGAGAATTGCTTGAACCTGGAAGGTGGAGGTTGCAGTGAGCCAAGATTGCGCCCCTGCACTCCAGCCTGGGTGACAGAGTCGACTCCATCTCAAAAAATAATAATAAAAAAAAAAAACTTCTATTGCCTTACCTCTTGCATTTTGGTCTTTGTTCCAGTTTGAATTAATTGCTGTGTATGGTATGAGGTAGGGGTTCATCTGCATTCTTTTATGTACGGATATCTAGTTGTCCTGGTACCATTTGTTGAAGAGGTTTCTTTCCCTGTTGAAAGGTTTTGGTACCCTTGTCAGATCATTAGATGCTAGATATATGGATTTATTTCTGGACTTTAAATTTTATTTATTTGGTCTGTATGTATGTCTGTGTCAATGTTGTCACCACAGTTTGTTGTTGTCGTTTCTGTTTCTGGGTTTTTTTTTTTTTTTTGTCACCCAGGCTGGAGTACAGTGGTGTGATCTTGGCTCACTGCAACCTCCATCTCCTGGGTTCAAGCGATTCTCCTGCCTTAGCCTCCCGAGTAGCTGGGATTTTAGGTGTGCACCACCAGGCCTGGCTAATATTTGTGTTTTTAGTAGAGACAGGGTCTCACTATGTTGGCCAGGCTGGTCTCAAACTCTTGACCTCAAATGATCTACCTGCTTCAGCTTCCCAAAGTACTAGGATTACAGGTGTGAGCCACCGCGTCCAGCCGGTACCACAGTTTTGATTACTGTGGTGTGAATTTCCTTAAATGAAAAATTTCAAACACATACAAAAGTAGAAGAGTCTAATGAATAAACATGTCCATCACCCAGGTTCAAATTCATTCATAGATCTCATTTCATATGTATTCTGTCCCCTCCTTTCTTTTCTCCATTATCTTGATACAACCTCAGACATTTGTAAATAGTTCAAGAAATTATATATCCATTATAAGAAACATTTATATTTCAAATATAAATTTGTAAAAGTGGTACCTTTCATTCATTTGGAAAATTCACATACAATGGAATCCTTGTCTGTTGTCGGATAAATGAAATGTCATTGTACTTTTTCAGAGGCATTTAAACTAGCGTTTCAATTTATTGCTTCAGAAAATTCCATTTGGAAGTTTTGTGATCAAAAGTATAGTAATTATTATAGTGTTAGACATGTTTTTTATTAAACTGCTGTGTTGAAACTGATTAGCTTTGCCTGTTGTATGAGAGTTGTGATTGCCATTCCAGAATAGGACTTTTTCCTTATTTATTAGTGCCTATTTGAAACATCTAACATGCGACCGGGCATGGTGGTGGCTCATGCCTGTAATCACAGAATTTTGGGAGGCCGTGGCGGGTGGATCAGTTGAGCGTAGGAGTTGGAGACCAGCCTGGCCAACATAGCGAAACCCTGTCTCTACTAAAAATACAAAAAATTAGCCAGGTGTGGTGGTGCATGCCTGTAATACCAGCTACTTGGGAGGCTGAGGCACAAGAATTGCTTGAACCTGGGAGGTGGAGGTTGCAGTGAGCCAAGATTACACCACTGCACTCCAGCCTGGGCAATGGAGTGAGACTGTCTCAAAAAAAAAAAAAAAAAAAAAAAAAAAAAAAAAAAGGAATGTCTAACATGCCTTTCTGGTTGCCACTTGTAGAAGGTAGGTAGGTGGGCGGTGTGCAGTGGCTCATGTCTGTAATCCCAGCACTTTGGGAGGCTGAAGCAGGAGAATTGCTTGAGGCCAGGACTTTGAGACCAGCCCGTGCAACATGGGGAGACCCCATCTCTACCCCCTAAAAAAAAAATAGCTGAGTGTGGTGGTGTGTGCCTGTGGTCTCAGCTACTCAGGAGGCTGAGGTGGGAGGATTGCTGGAGCCTTAGGAGGTCAAGGCTGCAGTGAGCCATGTTTGTGCCACTGCACTTCAGCCTGGGTGACAGAGCTAGACCCTGTCTCCAAAAAAAAAAAGGGCGGTGAATTGGGAATACAAAACGGAGTTTTCTGTTCTCAGAGGGCATTACATTTTAATGTAGCAAATAGGGATATGCACAGATAATACAGAGTGAAAAGCTGAAGGGAGAAAATGGAGTATGGGAGTACCACCATATGTGAAATGAGATTTCACATTTGCCTCTTAAAAATCCTTTTCTAATTAAGTTTGCCATCAAGAGAGCATGCAGATTGGAAGGAATGGGAGTATGCTGTGTGTTTCTTTGTCTCTAGAGTACCAAGGGGGTGACCATGAGGAATATTTGAGATCTTCGGCTGCTCCTGTTTTGCCAATAATTTTGTACACGGGTGCAGCCAGACCATTCTAATGATGGTGTTCACCAAATTGGTTATTCAGAAATCCAGTCTTGAGAGTGGTTGTCTACATAAAAATTTTTGTTAAAATTTATTAGTAATTATTAGATTGTTAATATTAATGATTTATTAATATTACAGTGCCAGGCACTATACAAGTTAGGTGGGAAAAGGCCTCTAACAGTGATTAAGGATCAGAGTCAACTTCTATGGAGTACAGAGACTGAGTTTGCCTTGAGCACTTACCATGTGGTCAGTTATTTTAGAACATAAGTTATATGTTTTTTTTGTTTTTTTTTTTTTTGAGAAGGTGTCTCAAGCAATCTCAGCTCACTGCAAGCTCCGCCTCCCAGGTTCACACCATTCTCCTGCCTCAGCCTCTCGAGTAGCTGCGACTACAGTTGCCCACCACCACGCCCAAATAATTTTTTGTATCTTTAGTAGAGACAGGGTTTCATGGTGTTAGCCAGGATGGTCTCAGTCACCTGACCTCGTGATCCACCCGCCTCAGCCTCCCAAAGTGCTGAGATTTTGCATTTTCAACAAGATGATGATACTGATGCTGATGCTGCTTGTCCTATAACTATACTTTGAGTAGCAGGATCTAAATGACCATTTCCATTGTGAATGTATTGCCTCTTATAATGGATTTCTTTTGAGTTCAGTTCAGCATGCCTGAACTAGCAAGAGCTCAATTCTTCTGATACTTTTTTTTAATTTGAACTAGTGATTTTGAGCTTTATATGACAGTATCTTCTCTTGACAAGAAGGTTTAATTTACCTATTAAGTGTGCATCTGATCTTTTCATCAACCAGAAACAATTTTGGGGGAAGGGGGTTGTAAACAAAAGCTTGGGTTGCCGTTCTGTGACAGTATACTGTGATAAGGTGGCTATCCATATTCATCTTAAATCTTTATTATCAAATTAAAATTTAAAACAGATAAAACAGAAGTTACTAGAGAGAAATTTGAAGCTTCTGAAATCCCTGCAACTCTGTTCCTCCCCACTCAATCCAGTTTGTAAAAGCTGTGCTGATCTGATAGTTAGACATACTGGAATCTATAATACATAAGAACTTAGGATATGTGTATCGGGGGGTCTACAAGATTTGTGTTCTTTTCAAATTAACCTATCATATTTAGAAAATAAAGGATTAGGTTGAATTTTGTAGAAGGTGATAAGATACACATATCCTTTGCATTGCATTGTATAATATAGTAGCAGTATGGTTTCATATCCCTTTTAAAGGAGTCCAGTCTTCATAAGGACATCATAAGCTGGGAGGGGTTTCTTTTGAGACATAACTAGTTCTCAGCATATTGATTGTAGTACTTGAGCCATAACTTCATTAAGGGAGTCGAGAGTGAGAACTGTTGAGATTTGTGGTTATAAGTGGTGGGGGCCACTGAGGAGCAATGACTGCTGGGCTTTCCCTTCTTTTGTCTTGTTTTTCCTCTTTTTATATGTAACTGTTGATGATCAACAATGTTCTGGGTAAGAAGATGAAGACCGGGGAAATGAGATGTCAGAAGGCAACCTGTAGAGAAGGTGGGACTGAATGTCCAATTTCTCTTATTGCAGCTGTTATTGCTGAGATAGAGTTGAGAATAAAGAGAAGGATTCCCTCTTATGCTCTCAGTCTCGTTAGCGGTTATTAAGAGTTTTGGTGGGGAGGGACAGAAGCCAAATTAAGTGAAAAAGGGCAGCAACGATGTTATAAGTGACTTACCCTTCCTTTAGTACTTTGAGGTTTTGGACAATTTGTCCATCAACTTGGAGGTGGGGATGGAGGAAGGAGTGGTGTAGTTTGGATTTTACACTTCTACCAATGTGCTTTCCATTACTTTAGGCCCTGCTATTGATTAGGAATAGGAAGAAATATGGGGATGCTTCGGTTATTATTGTATCATAACAAGTCATCCCAAACAGTGGCTTAAAACAAGAAAACTTGTGATTATCTTCCATGGTTCTGGAGGTTGACTGGGCTTAATCAGCTGGAGTTGTCAGCTGGAGCATCTCTATTTGATCTCTCCTGACCTGGACATCCCCAGTAGCTTGGCAGCTGCCAGGTTAAGGCCTGGGCCTAGAAACTATAACAAAAGCCGCATCCTTCTATTTAGCAAGCAGTCCTACAACTCCCTCATTAAAGGAGATAGACCTCCACCTCTCAAAGAGTATCAGAGATATTTTGGGCCAGGTTTTAAAACCTCTGCAGTGGATAAAGAGGCATTGGAGAAGAGAGGCTGCTAAAAAGGACTCTTTAGACATCTTGGAGATTTTCAAGTGTGGAATAATTTGGAAAGGAGTTGGATTTCCTGTATTTCTTGTCAAACTTTACAATCATTACACAGTTTTTCAGTGGAAAATACCTATCATTATCAAGTGAAATTTGCTAAGTTTGGAATTGAGAGGAGATTTGTAAATGAGGTTAATTTTCCTTTTACTTCTTTGCAGTGAACAATTTTTTTGTAATATGTGTCTTTAAAAGACTTTGTGCTATATTGGTCACAAGATGAAGTACATGTCTTTTTATTTTTATGTACGGTTTTTATTTAATTCCAAAAGCCAAACTCTAAAGTTGAGTACATGCCTGCACACACAATAAAATACTGTTTTTATACAGTTGAAAAAATACAGGTTGTATTTTGTTCTTGATACATAATAATTGTACATATTTATAGGGTACAATGTGATATTTTGATATCTCTACACTGTGTAATGATCAAATCAGGATAATTAGCGTATCACGTCAAACACTTGTCATTTCTTTGTGGTAAGAACATTCCAAATTCTCTTTTCTAGCTGTTTTGAAGTATAATACATTATTGTTAACTATAGTTATCCTACTGTGAAGTAGAACACCAGAACTTACTCTCCTAACTGTAACTTTGTACCTGTTGACCTACCTTTCCTCATTCCCTCTCCTCCCTACTCTTCCCAACCTCTGGTAACCACTATTCTACTCTCTACTTTTATGATATCAGCTTTTTCTGATTCCACATATGAATGGGATCATGCAGTATTTGTTTTTCCGTATATGGCATATTTCACTTAACATAATTACATTTGAGTTTGTATGTGTTGTCACAGAATGACAGGATTTCATTCTTTTTTATGGATGAATAGTATTTGCCTTGTGTAGATGTACATTTTCTTTATCCATTCATCTGTTGATGGACATTTAGGTTGATTCCATATCTTGGCTATTGTGAACAGTGCTGCAGTAAATGTGGGAGTGTAAATATTCTTCAACATAGCAATTTCATTTCCTTTGGCTATATAGACCCAGTAGTGGAATTGTTAGATTATATGATAGTTCTGGTTTTTTTTTGAGGAATTTCTGTACTGTTGTCTCTAATGGCTGTACTAATTTACGTTTCCACCAACAGTGTATAATAGTTCTCCTTTCTCCATATTCTCGCCATATTATTTTTTGTCTTTTTGTAAAAGCTAGTCTAAGGCGTGGTGATATCTCAATGTGGTTTTGATTTGCATTTCCCTGATGTTTAATAAACGTTGAGTGTTTTTTTTCCATATACCTGGTGCCCATTTTTATGTCTTCCTTTGAGAAATGTCTATTCTGATCTTTTGCCCATCGTTTAGTTGGATTATTTGCTTTTTTGCTATTGTTGTTTTGAGTTCCATATGTATTCTGGATATTAATCCCTTGTTAGATGCATAGTTTGTGAATATTTTCTCCCGTTCTATAGGCAGTCTCTTCACTCTGTTGGTTGTTTCCTTTGTTGTATTTGTCAGTTTTTGCTTTTGTTGCCTGAGCTTTTGAGGTCTTATTCAAACAATGTCATGAAGCTTTTTTCCTGTTTTCTTCTAATGGTTTCATAGTTTTGGATTTTACATTTAAGTCTTTAATTCATTTAGAGTTGATTTTTGTTAAGTGGTGAGAGAGAAGAATGAAGAAATAAAGAATAAAATGTTTTTAAAAGACTCCTTCATTAAACATCATTTTAACTCCACATTACTGTGTTTAATAGAAATTAAGATACTAGAAAAAGATTATAGATTTGTTCTTGGTTTTGTAACTTATAAAAATGGATAAAAGGGCCAGGCATGGTGACTCACACCGTAATCCCAGCACTTTGGGAGGCCAAGGCAGGTGGATCGCTTGAGCCCAGTAGTGACTGTAGTTTTCATGTTTTATTTTTGGTCACTGTAGTTTTGCCTTTTCTAGAAATTCATATAACTAGAATGATATAGTACGTAGTCTTTGTTGGCTGACTGGGTTTCACTTAGTACAGTGTACTTTTGAGATTCATCTATGTTAGCGCTTGTAGCATTAGTTCTTCCCTTTGTTACCTGGTATTATTATTCCATTGCCTGGATATATGACAGTTTATTTATATATTATCTGGTAGATGGATATTTGGGTTGTTTCCAGCTTTTCCTGATTTTGGGTAAAGCTGCAATGAACATTTAAGTCTTTGTGTGGACATGTGTTTTCATTTCTCTTAGGTAAATAAATACCTAGGAGTGGGATTAGGAGTGGGATTGCTGGGTCATATGGTAAATGTATATTTAACAAGAAGCTGTCAAACTGTCTTCCAAAGTGACTGTGCCGTTTTTGCATTCCCTCTAGGGATGTATGTGTTCCAATTACTCCATATCCTGTTTCAGCACTTGGTATTATTACCAATCTTTAATTTTAGTATTTCTAGTGGCTGTGTAGTGACATATTGTGGGTTTTTTGTGTGTGTGGTTGTTTGTTTGTTTGTTTTTGAGATGAAGTCTCACTCTGTTGCCCAGGCTGGAGTGTGGTGGCGTGATCTTGGCTCACTGCCACCTTTGTTTCCCAGGTTCAAGCGATTCTCCTGCCTCAGCCTCCTGAGTACCTGGGATTACAGGCACGAGCTACCATGCCCAGCTACTTTTTTGTATTTTTAGTAGAGACGGAGTTTCACCTTATTAGCCAGGCTGGTCTTGAACTCCTGACCTCATGTGATCTGCCCACCCCAGCCTCCCAAAGTGCTGGAATTACCTGAGCCACCGTGCCCTGCCTTTATTGTGGTTTTAATTTACTTTTCCTTATTAGTGATAACATCTTGTCATGTGTTTGTCATTCTTTCATCTCGTTGGTTATGTGTCTGTTCAAATCATTTTCCCATTTAAAAAATTGTGTTGTTTCTTTGTAGGCAAATCCTTTGTGAGATATATGTATTGCAGATATTTTCTCTCGCTCTTTGTCCTGCCTTTTTTTTTGTTCTTTTTTTTTGAGACGGTTTCACTCTTGTTGCCCAGGCTGGGGTGCAATGGTGTGATCTTGGCTCACTGCACCCTCTGCCTCCTGGGTTCAAGCGATTCTCCTGCCTCAGCCTCCTGAGTAGCTGGGATTACAGGCATGCGCCACCACACCTGGCTAATTTTGTATTTTTAGTAGAGATGGAGTTTCTCCATGTTGGTCAGGCTGGTCTCCAACTCCCAACCTTAGGTGATCCGCCCACTTTGGCCTCCCAAAGTGCTGGGATTACAGGCGTGAGCCACTGCGCCCGGCCTGTCTTGCTTTTTCTTTTTTTTTTTTTTTGAGACGGAGTCTCGCTCTGCCGCCCAGGCTGGAGTGCAGTGGCCGGATCTCAGCTCACTGCAAGCTCCGCCTCCCGGGTTCACGCCATTCTCCTGCCTCAGTCTCCCGAGTAGCTGGGATTACAGGCGCCCGCCACCTCGCCCGGCTAGTTTTTTGTATTTTTTAGTAGAGACGGGGTTTCACCGTGTCAGCCAGGATGGTCTCGATCTCCTGACCTCGTGATCCGCCCGTCTCGGCCTCCCAAAGTGCTGGGATTACAGGCTTGAGCCACCGCGCCCGGCCCTGCTTTTTCATTTTGCTAATTGTCTTTTCTTTTTTTTGAGACAGAGTTTTGCTCTGTTGCTCAGGCTGGAGCACAGTGACCGTCGTGCCTTAGCTTCCTGAGTAGCTGTGATTACGGGCATGTGCCACTATGCCTGGCTAATTTGTTTTTCTATTTTTAGTAGAAACAGGATTTCACTATATTGGCCAGGGTGGTCTCAAACTCCTGGCCTCAAGTGATCCACCCACCTGCCAAAGTGCTAGGATTACAGGCATGAGCTACTGTGCCTGACCTATTTTGTTAATAGTGTCTTTTGTAAAGTTAAACTTTTATTTCAAGATTATTATAGATTCATATGCAGTTGAGACAGGGTCTCACTCTCGTTCAGGTTGGAATGCAGTGGCACAATCATGGCTCACCATAGCCTCCCTCTCCTGGGCTGTCAATCCTCCCACCCCAGCCATTAGAGTAGCTGAAAGTACAGACACATGCCACCATGCCTGGCTAATTTTTTCTTTTCTTCTTCTTCTTCTTCTTTTTTTTTTTTTTTTTTTTTTTGAGACAGAGTCTCGCTCTGTTGCCTAGGCTGGAGTGCAATGGCATGATCTCTGCTCACTGCAACCTCCACCTCCTGGGTTCAAATGATTCTTCTGCCTCAGCCTCCTGAATAGCTGAGACTACAGGCGTGCACCGCCACACCCGTCTAATTTTTGTATTTTTAGTAAAGATGGAGTTTCACCATATTGACCAGGCTGGTCTTGAACTCCTGACCTCGTGATCCACCAGCCTTGGGCGCCCAAAGTGCTGGGATTACAGGCATGAGCCACCACGCCTGGCCTGCCTGGCTAATTTCTTTGTAGTTTTTGTAGAGTCAGGGTTTCGCCATGTTGCCCAGTCTGATCTAGAACTCCTGGGCTTAAGCAAGCCACCTACCTCGGCTTCCCAAAGTGCCGGGATTACAGGCATGAGCCCCTGTGCCCAGCCATTACCCAGATAATGACACTGATACAATCCACTTATTATATTCAGGTTTGCCCAGTTTCATTTATACTCTTAGTGTGTGTGTGTTTCTATATTTAGTTCTATACAATATTGTTACATGTGTAGGTTTGTATATCCATTACGCAGTCAAGATGCAGAATATCAGTGCAAGAATCCCTCATGTTGTATGTTTGTAACCACCTCCTTCCTGTACTCCCCACCCCACCACACACACTTCACCTGTCTCTAACCTCAAGTGTCTTATACATTTCTAAAGTTTTGTCCTTTCAAAAATGTTGTATCAATGGAATTTAGTATGTATGTGACCTTTTGAGGTTGGCTTCTTTCTACTCAGCCTAATTCTCTTGAGATCTATCAAAGTTGTTGCATGTATTAATGGTTCATTCCTTTTTATTGATGAATAATATTTCGTGGAATGGAAATGAACCACGGTCCATTCAACCATTCACCTATTAAAGGAAATGTGGGTTGTTTCCAGTGTTTGGCTATTGAAAATAAAACTGCTATGAACTTCTGTCTGCAAGTTTCTCCATGAACATAAATTTTTGTTATTTAGGTATAAATGTGCAAGAATGCAGTTGCTGGTTTATGTGGTAAGTACATTTTTAGTTTTGCAAGAAACTAATAGACTGTTTTCCAGAGTGGCATTGCCATTTTATATTTCTACCAGCAGTGCGTGAATTTTCCAGTTCCTTTCTGTCCTTACCAGTATTGGTTATTATCCCTATTGTGGGGGAGGAGGGCATTCTCATTGGTATGTAGTGATTCGTATGTAGTGATACCCCATTGTGGTTTTAACTTGCATTTCCCAAATAGCTAATGATGTGAACATTTATTTGCCATCTGTATATCTTTAGTGGAATGTCTTTTCATGCCTTTTGCCCATTTTTTGATTGGATTGTTTGGATTTATTTTACTGTTGAGTTTTGAGAGTTTTGGGTATATTCTAGTTGTTAATCTTTGTGGTTTGGAAATATTTTCTCTCATTTTGTATCTTGTTTTTCATTCCCTTCACATAGTCTTTCACAGCAAAAGTTTTTAATTTTGATGAGTTCCACTTCTTTTGGATTGTGCTTTTAGTTTCAGGCCGTAACTCTTAACTCTTTGCTTAGTGCTAGATCTGAAAGATATTTTACTCTTTTCCTGAAAGTTTATGCTCTTATTTATTTTTTTTAAGTGTATCATATATCTTGGGTTCACTCTTGGGTAAGGACTGAGAGTGGGGTTCGTTGTTTTGTGACAGATAGGTGTCCGTTTGCTCTAGCACTGGTAAAGAGGCTGTCTTCTGCTTTTGCACCTTTGTCAAAAATTAATTGGTTGTACTTTTTTTTTCTCGAGACAGTGTCTCCCTCTGTCACCCAGGCCGGAGTGCAGTGGTGCTATCTCAGCTCACTGCAACTTCTGCCTCCCAGGTTCAAGAGATTCTCCTGCCTCAGCCTCCTGAGTAGCTGGGATTACAGGCGCCCACCGCCACACCTAGCTACTTTTTGTATTTTTTAGTAGAGACGGGGTTTTACCATGTTGGCCAGGCCAGTCTCGAACTCCTGACCTCAAGTGATCCACCCGCCTTGGCCTCCCAAAGTGTTGGGATTACAGGCATGAGTCACTGTGCCTGGCCTGATTGGTTATACTTCTTTGGGACTGTTTTCCGGTTCTCTCTCTTCTCTTGTCTTGATCTATGTCTATTCCTTTGCCAGTACCAAGAGCTTTGGTTAAGTCTTGAAATCTGGTAGAGTGGTTTCTCACATTTTAGTCTTTTTTCAAAATTGGTTTAGCTATTCTAGTTTCTTGCCTTTTCATATAAATGTTAGGGTAACCTTGTCTATATTGGTTATGTCCTAAAAATCTTGCTGAGATTTTTATTGGAATTGCATTAAACCTATGTGTCATTTTAGGGCTGATTGTCATCTTTACTGTGTTGAGTCTTGTAGTCCATGAACATGGCATGTCTCTTCACTTATTCAAGTCTTGGATTTCTTTCATAAGCATTTTGTAATTTTCCACATATAAGTACTTCACTTGTTAGATTTAAGTATGTTACTTTCTTTGGAATAACTGTAAGTAATATGATGGTTTTTCCCCCCTCAGTTTTTTTTGTTTGTTTGTTTTTTGTTTTTTGGGGTTTTTTTTTTTGAGACAGAGTCTCGCTCTGTTGCCCAGGCTGGAGTGCAGTGGTGTGATCTCAGCTCACCACAACCTCCATCTCCCAGGTTCAAGCGATTCTCCTGCCTCAGCCTCCGGAGTAGCTGGGATTACAGGATGCGCCACCACGTCCAGCTAATTTTTGTATTTTTAGTAGAGATGGGGTTTCCTCATGTTGGCCAAGCTGGTCTTGAACTTCTGACCTCAGATGATCTACCTGCCTTGGCCTTCCAAAGTGCTGGGATTATAGGCATGAGCCACCGCGCCCAGCCTCCCTGCTCAGTTTTTTTTTTTTTTTTTTTTTGAGACGGAGTCTCGCTCTGTCGCCCAGGCTGGAGTGCAGTGGCCGGATCTCAGCTCACTGCAAGCTCTGCCTCCCGGGTTTACGCCATTCTCCTGCCTCAGCCTCCCGAGTAGCTGGGACTACAGGCGCCCGCCACCTCGCCTGGCTAGTTTTTTGTATTTTTTAGTAGAGACGGGGTTTCACCGTGTTAGCCAGGATGGTCTCGATCTCCTGACCTCGTGATCCGCCCGTCTCGGCCTCCCACAGTGCTGGGATTACAGGCTTGAGCCACCGCGCCCGGCCCTTTGCTCAGTTTTTTAAAAATAAACTTTAATTTGTAGAAGTTTTAGATTGTGAAGACAATACAGAGTCTCCATATGCCCCACACCTAGTTTCCTCTGTTATTGCTATATTAGCATGGTACACTTGTTTCAATCAAAGAGCCAATATTATTAAGTGAAGTGCATACTTTGTGTAGATTTCTTTAGTTTTTCTCTACTGTCCTGTATCTGTTCCAGGATCCTATACGGGATACCACATTACATTTAGTAGTCGTTTATCCTTAGATTTGTCTTATCTGTGATAGTTTCTCAGATTTCATTATATCACTGATGTCGATGTTGATCACTTGGCTGTGTTTGTCAGATTTCTGCATTATAATGTTACTTTTTTTTTCTCTTTCTATATTGTATTCTTTGGAATGAAATCACTGTACACAGCTCATTGTTTAGGAGTGGAAAATTATGTTCCACTTCCTTGAGGATGGAATTCTGCATAATTTATTTAGTTTTTTTCTGTACACGTTTGTCTCTTCCCCATTTATTTACTTAATCATTTCTCTCTAATAGTATGACTAGTGGAATTATTTCGTATTTAGGTTATAATTTAATATTGTTATTTAATTTGTTCTTCTAATTAATTAACATATTAATTTGTTGCTCCCATTGCCCATTGGGAGCTCTTTCAGTTGGCTCATGTGTCCTTTTGTCATAGACTCAACATTGTGTGTGTTTTTGTGTGTTTTAGCATTTTCTTATTTGTGTGTTTGTTTTTTGTTTTAAAATCATTTCCTTGCTTCCTACCATTACACAGTGCTCTAGGCTTATTTTGTCTATGTCTAGCCCCTGCCCTAGAATCAGCCATTTTGCTTTCTTACCAGGAATTGGTATTGTCAGTTTCTTGGATTTTAGCAACTCTGATAGGTAAATACTACTATCTCTTTGTTTTAATTTGCATTTCCCCAGTGACAAATGATGACGAATATTTTTAATCTACTCCCCCTGCCCCTAATTTGACAAGGTGACTGCCCATATTTTAATTGGGTTGTTATTGTTGAGTTTTAAGAGTTCTCTGTGTATTTTGGATACAGATCTTTCAGCTAGTAGTGCTTTGCAAATGTTTCTTTCAGTCTGTGGTTAGTGTTTTTATTGTAATACTAGTATCCTTCTCAGAGCTCTATGTCTGGGCTACCTGGTCTGTTGCCTTGATCTATGTGTCTCTTCTTTCACCAGTACTACACTGTCTTGATAGTAGCTTTGTAATAAATCTTAAAACTGAGTAATGAGTCTTGCAGCTTTGTTCTTCAGTATTATGCTGACTTATGCTAAGTCTTTTGCCTTTGTATGTAAAGTGTAGGAATTTCATAGCTATGTTTGAAGTTTTCAAGCAGGTAATACACTAGATTATTTCCCATTTTCTAGGAAGGCAGTAGAATCTGCTGTTAAAATTTGGGCTTGAATTCTTGGTATGCTACTTTGTAGCTGGGTGGTCTTTGAAAAATTACCATCTTTAAGAATAGTTTTATGGAATTGTTATGAATATTAAGTGTCAGTATATATATTATGTCTAGGCATTAGTCAGCACAATGCCTGAATATAAGCATATTACAAAACTGTTTATCTTATATTGTTAGCTACAAGAAGCCTTTCAGACTTAATAATGTACAAATGTAGTCCTATACACTGTTATGCTAGAGATGTTTATTGATGAATTCTCCAGAAATATAGCTAATCACAAGAAGATTCTTGAAGCTATTTTGATGAGATGAATACAGTTTGGGTGAGGGCAGATAAAGTTTTGGAAATGAGATGCCAAACTTCAACCTTCTCTTCTCACACAATTGTCAGAAGCTGCTGTAGTGTGAAATGTTGCCAGAGATGCCTTGGGGGATACTCCTGGGAGATGCTAGGGCAGATTTAGGTTCTTGTTACCTGATGGGACCTGAGAATTGTCCTTGATTCTTCCTTAGGACTCCTTTCTATATACATCCTGTTGATCACTTAAGTGTTGTTGATTTGATTCCCTTAATATTTATCTAACTGATTTACATCTTGCCTGCCACTGGGCAAGTCTAGGTGCTCATTGTTTCTCCTTACACTTACTACAAAAGCTTCCTAACTGGTCTCCTTGCTTCCTGACTAGTCAGGATTCAGCTCTGCCATTCATACCAGAGGTAGCATTCTAAAATGCTTTTTTTTTTTTTTTTTTTTTTTTTAAACAGGGTTTTAACTCAGTGGCACAATTCTAGCTTACTGTAGCCTCAACCTCCTGGGCTCAGGTGATCTTCCCACCTCAGCCTCCCAAGTAGCTGGGACAAGAGGCATGTGCCACCATGCCTGGCTAAGTTTTATATTTTTTTAGAGACGGGGTTTCACAGTGTGGGCCAGGCTGGTCTCGAACTCCTGGGCTGAAGTGATCTGCCTGCCTCGGCCTCCCACAGTGCTGGGATTACAGGTGTGAGACACTGCGTCCAGCCCTAAAATGCAAATTGGATTATGTCAGCAGAAGTAAGACATCTGGCTATGGAATCAGACTTCCTGGGTTTAAATCCCACATCTCTGACTCGTGTGATCCTGGGCAGATTCTTTGTGCCTCAGTTACTAGTTACTTCATTTATAAAGGAAGAAGAGTGACAGTGTTCAGATCTGGTGCACAATCACCTGAAAATAATGTTGCTCAAAATATACTGCCTGGCTTCCCCCTCAGTTTCTGTTTCCCTGTATCTTTGGTGGGATCAAGAAATACATAATGCTCAAACCTTTCTTAGGTGGTTCAGATGTCTTTTGTGAGCCCTCTTGAGGCATAACACACCTTGTTGCCTTTAGCTTTTGGACTTACTGTGTCTGGTATGTGTACCCCTTTAGCTAAGAAGAAGATGCCTCTGACTTTCCCATTCCAGATTTGGTGCTGTAGGAAGTCCCTACCACGGCAGCAGATCAGTGTCAAATTATCTAAAATATAGGAAGACAAGGAGCACATTTCAGTTCTGGCCAACTATTTATAAAAGCATTACGTTCTTTTACTTCAAGGCATTTAACATTTTGCAATTTGTGCTTTACTGGTTTGCTGTCTGTCTTCCCTATTAAGCTCCTTAAGGCTAAATTCTATATCCTCAATGTCTTGTCATATAATCTTTTAATTATATTTATAATATAGTTGGAAGTTACTTCTCTTTATAAATTTTCTTTACTGAGGCTGGGTGCAGTGGCTCACCCTGGATGCAGCACTTCGGGAGGCTGAGGGTGGCAGATCACAAGGTCAGGAGTTTGAGACCAGCCTGGCCAATATTGTGAAACCCCGTCTTTACTTAAAATACACAAAAAAAAAAAAAAAAAAAAAAAAACCGGGCATGGCGGCGGGCTTCTGTAATCCCAGCTACTCAGGAGGCTGAGGCAGGAGAATCACTTGAACCTGGGAGGTGGAGGTTGCAGTGAACCAAGATCACGCCACTGCACTCCAGCCTAGGTGACAGAGTGAGACTCTGTCTCAAAAAAAAAAAAAAAAAAAAAAGAAAAAAAAATTTTTTCTTTGCTGAAATAAAGCATCTCTTTACAAGGCGTCCATTATAAAGGCCACGTTACATGAGTTGTTTTCTTACTGTGCCATTCATTTGGATTCATCTACCTTTGCTACTTGTACATTTTAGACTGGGCCGCCTTCATTTTCTGTAGGTTTTAGCTGGAACTTAATTTGGTTTACTCCAAGTAATGTTGGTAGGTGAGGACATTGTTGGATGGATCCAGAAATGAAACCAGATGCGAACAGGTTTAGTTCTGGATTTTTGGTTAAGTATTTTATTTAGTGAATCATTCCTAATTCATTTAGATTTGAATATGTAGTTATGTTTTTCTCAGGACATTCAGTCCTTGTGCATTTTAGTTTCCCCATTGGTAAAATGAGATTACAGGCTAGATGACTGATCTCTAAACTTCCTTCCAACTCTGAAATTTTTGCTATTCCAAGTAAAAATGCACAGGGGTCCAAATATTTAGGTGTTGTTACTGATAGTTGAGAAATAAGACTTGTTTTATGTTTTAAGATCTCTCCATTTTATAAATAACTTCATTCAGACACACAAAAAACCTTTGGAGCTTTTCATTATCACTCTCCCTTATTTGAGTGTAATCCAGAAACTTCATTGAAGCAGATGTAGGGAGGCTCATAAGTAGAGGTAGCTTGTGCTGTTATGAAAGAACTTGCCAAATGATTTTTCTCAGTGTGCTGCTAATGCATGAAAAAGGTCAAAATGATAAAATTTTCTATGTAAATGAATGATTATTTTACTTTTGAGTAACATTTAGGACGTCTTTGTCTTCATTTAAGTGCCAAGGATGACATTGATCTTGATGCCTTGGCTGCAGAAATAGAAGGAGCTGGTGCTGCCAAAGAACAGGAGCCTCAAAAGTCAAAAGGGAAAAAGAAAAAAGAGAAAAAAAAGCAGGATTTTGAGTAAGTATATTTTAAATATATTTGATTTTTATTTGTTTTGGTACTGAATTCCCTTAATAAAACTATACCAGTGCTTCACAATGTATTTTAATCCTTTTCTAGTGAAGATGATATCCTGAAAGAACTGGAAGAATTGTCTTTGGAAGCTCAAGGCATCAAAGCTGACAGAGAAACTGTTGCAGTGAAGGTGAAAGACCTTTGTTACCTATTCCTGTTTCATATTGTATTCTTCTTAATGTTGGTTTGGGGAGTTACATTTGGAAACTTTTGAGCAGTGTACAATATGTTATTTAAAAGCTTCTGTGAAATCTGATGCCAAAGGGAAAAATAGGAATGTAAAAGTATTTTGTGGTATATTGTTTATTCATAAAATTGGTACATTTGGAGATATGATGTAATCACTCATCTCCACCTTCAGTTTTCTCTGTTGTTTCTTTTTCATCCTTCGAATTTGGATAAGCCTCAGAGTAATGGGAAAATGATAAATATTTTTTCTTCTTTCAACTTGTCCCTTAAGCTTTGTAAAGTTAGTACATGTGGAGTGGTGATTAGTGCCTGTTTCAAGAGGCCCTGGATTCTGAAATTTACAATGAATGCGAGATGTGTCTGAGGCCAAGGCCAACCTCTCGTGCTTGTTTGAATTTTATATTCCTATGAAAAAGACTTTGAAAAAGATTTTGAAATCATTTGAGATTTAAAAAAAATGTTTAGTTAATGAAGCACATGACTCTGGTCTCAAATGTAATTCTGTTAATCTTTTCTAACAATGGAAATTTTTTAGCCAACAGAAAACAATGAAGAGGAATTCACCTCAAAAGATAAAAAAAAGAAAGGACAGAAGGGCAAAAAACAGAGTTTTGATGATAATGATAGCGAAGAATTGGAAGATAAAGATTCAAAATCAAAAAAGACTGCAAAACCAAAAGTGGAAATGTACTCTGGGAGTGATGATGATGATGATTTTAACAAACTTCCTAAAAAAGCTAAAGGGAAAGCTCAAAAATCAAATAAGAAGTGGGATGGGTCAGAAGAGGATGAGGATGACAGTAAAAAAGTTAAAGAGCGTTCAAGAGTAAATTCTTCTGGTGAAAGTGGTGATGAATCAGATGAGTTTTTGCAATCTAGAAAAGGACAGAAAAAAAATCAAAAAAACAAGCCAGGTCCTAACATAGAGAGTGGGAATGAAGATGATGACTCCTCCTTCAAAATTAAGACAGTGGCCCAAAAGAAGGCAGAAAAGAAGGAGCGCGAGAGAAAAAAGCGAGATGAAGAAAAAGCGAAACTGCGGAAGCTGAAAGAAAAAGAAGAGTTAGAAACAGGTAAAAAGGATCTGAGTAAACAAAAGGAATCTCAAAGGAAATCTGAAGAAGAAACTGTCAAATCCAAAGTGACTCTTGATACTGGAGTAATCCCTGCCTCTGAAGAGAAAGCAGAGACTCCCACAGCTGCAGAAGGTTGGTTAATACTTTAGAGGAAAGAGCAACAGGCTTTTGATTCACAGTATAAGTTGTCATCATTATGCCCCAAGGTCATTTTGTTATTTGTCCATGGGTATAAAGGCACTTTATTGTAAGGAGCCATCTAAAAAATTACATCTAAGTATTTTACTTGATTTGCATTGTTAATCCTTTACATATATAGTATAAATATCTTTCAGATTATTTCTGTACAGACTGGAATTTTTATAGAATTTCATTATGAAAACTCTTTTTTTGCTGTTGATGAAGACTATAGAAGTTATTTAATGAAAAATTTGTTCTTTCTGATAAGTCAGTGTCAGATAATACTTGAATTCTTTCCTGTCTTTAAAAACCTAGTTCAAGGGCCGGGCGCGGTGGCTCACGCCTGTAATCCCAGCACTTTGGGAGGCCGAGACGGGCGGATCACGAGGTCAGGAGATCGAGACCATCCTGGCTAACACGGTGAAACCCCGTCTCTACTAAAAAAATACAAAAAAACTAACCGGGCGAGGTGGCGGGCGCCTGTAGTCCCAGCTACTCGGGAGGCTGAGGCAGGAGAATGGCGTGAACCCGGGAGGCAGAGCTTGCAGTGAGCTGAGATCCGGCTACTGCACTCCAGCCTGGGCGACAGAGCGAGACTCCATCTCAAAAAAAAAAAAAAAAAAAAAACCTAGTTCAATTTATGAAATTCACAAATAAATGTTTTCATGAAGTTGCTAATATTTTCTGCTGCACTTAAAACTCAACATGCTAAAGTTAGTCTTTTAAGCAATAATGAGCCATTTTTTTAAAACAACCAATTATAAAAGTTCTAGCTAATTTCTTCCTCTTACTTAGAATGAAAATAGCTAAAGATCAGTTGGTTTGCATGGCCATACTATATTCTTAAAACAGTAGTTTTTCGGCCGGGTGCAGTGGCTCACGCCTGTAATCCCAGCACTTTGGGAGGCTGAGGTGGGTGGATCATGGGGTCAGGAGATCGAGACCATCCTGGCTAACACGGTGAAACCCCGTCTCTACTAAAAATACAAAAATTAGCCAGGCGAGGTGGCGGCACCTGCAGTCCCAGCTACTAGGGAGGCTGAGGCAGGAGAATGGCGTGAACCCAGGAGGCAGAGCTTGCAGTGAGCAGAGATCGCGCCACTGCACTGCAGCCTGGGCGGCAGAGTGAGACTCCATTTCAAAAAAAATAGTAGTTTTTCTTTTGACTGGACAACTTTTAATGGGAAAAATGACACAACTTTTCTTTCTCTGTCTCTCTCTCTGTCTCTTTCTTTCTCTCTTTCTCTCTCTCTTTCTCTCTTTCTTTTCTTTCTTTTCTTTCTTTGACGGAATTTCACTCTTGTTGCCCAGGCTGGAGTGCAATGACGCGATCTCAGCTCACTGCAACGCCTCTTCCCAGGTTCAACTGTCTCAGCCTCCCAGGTAGCTGGGATTACAGGTGCCCGCCACCATGCCCAGCTAATTTTTGTATTTTTAGTAGAAATGGGGTTTCGTCATGTTGGCCAGGCTGGTCGCGAACTCCTGACCTCAAGGCGATCCACATGCCTCAGCCTCCCAAAGTGTTGGGATTACAGGCGTGAGCCACTGTGCCCGGCAACTTTCTTAAATGCTAAGATTTTTATTATCTGGGTATCTTTGAGTAGGAACACCATGAAAGTGCCTTCATAGCTTTTAATTCTTTAGAGTCCTGGGTGTATAACTACCTATATTTTTGTATTTTATCCTACTAATATCCCCCTAAAGTAGACATCATTCTCATTATCTCCATCTTGTAGAAGTGAAATTAGCTACAGAACTTAGGTGGGTGTTAGTTCATTCTGATTGTTAGAACTTCATATAGGCATCTGTTGGATACCAGCCACTCAGGTACCATGGATTAAGAGATACATTAAGTACAGGATTGCCCTTTTGCTGCTGACAGTATCCTTCTGTCTTACTGTATTCCTCGGGACGTCTGAGACCAACACCAGCATTGCAGACTTCTCAGGAGGCCATCTGTGAGTTATTCTGAGCTATTCTAGTTACCGAAGTGCTCAGGATGCCTTGATGCCTAGAGAACTTAGCCTGCTGCTGGCATCAGCCTTGGCCCATTATGGTCCTTAAATTATGGTTGGGTTTTGCTCATCATCACCACAGGGAATTGTTTTTTCATTTCAATGCTTTGCCTTTATTCTTTTTTGGTAGATGACAATGAAGGAGACAAAAAGAAGAAAGATAAGAAGAAAAAGAAAGGAGAAAAGGAAGACAAAGAGAAAGAGAAGAAAAAAGGACCTAGCAAAGCCACTGTTAAAGCTATGCAAGAAGCTCTGGCTAAGCTTAAAGAGGAAGAAGAAAGACAGAAGAGAGAAGAGGAAGAACGTATAAAACGGCTTGAAGAATTAGAAGCCAAGCGGAAAGAAGAGGTATGTTTTCATGAAGTTGGTAACACTGATCCTGTGTTTAACTTAAAATCTATTCTCTGTAAAATATCTTTAATCTTCTCATTCTGAGAATTTCATAGTTGCATGGTAATTCAGTTTTATTATTTTTCTGATACAAATAATATGAGGTACAGCACATCTTTATTTTCTCAATAATAGATTGCTTGATACATAAGTTGCTTATGTATCATTGCCAATAATCTGATATTAATTAATAATCATGTACAACATTTAAAATACTTTGATTTGGAATCTCCAAACATACTTTGCATGTGTCTCGAGATTTATTTGAAGTTTGGATTGTTTACATTTGGATTTTATAGTGTGTTAAATGAATACAGGTTTTGTCTGACATGTACTCTTTTATAGGAACGATTGGAACAAGAAAAAAGAGAAAGGAAAAAGCAAAAAGAAAAAGAAAGAAAAGAACGCTTGAAAAAAGAAGGGAAACTTTTAACTAAATCCCAGAGAGAAGCCAGAGCCAGAGCCGAAGCTACTCTTAAACTCCTACAAGCTCAGGGTGAGTGGTACTCTTCATTAACTGAACAGTCAGAGAGCTCTGCACATGCAGTTATATCCCTTAATGTACAGAAGGAGAATGGAATTTGCATCAGGACAGTTCCTGTGAAAATCTGTGAAAAAGTTCAGTAAAACGTAAGGAATAGGTGATGTAATTTCATTGTTTAGGAAGATGACGTCTACACAAGAATACAAATGTATATGTAAATGATAGTATGTCTGAGTTCTCCCACAAACAAGAATAGTGACAATAATAGAATGAGTCCCTGTGTACCTATCAGCCTGCTTCAACAATCAGGACCATTTGACATTCTTGTTTTGTACTTCTCCATCTACTTTTTATCCTGGTGTGTTTTAAAGTGAATCCCAAAAAATAAAAAAGAAGTACAGTGATTCTCGGACAGCATATTAGTTTACCCACATGACCACAGTGAAAAAGTATTCATGACCATTTTTTTTTACCTTTTCCTTACTTTCTGACACAACAGGATATCCCAGGTTCATCTTGCATGGCCTGAGACCTGGAATCAGTTGTTGATCCAAACAGCTTTGGTTCCTTTTAGAGGGGAATAGTGTTTAGAGATCACAACTGGGCATATAATTTATTACTTTTTTGAAAGGTAAGATAATTTAAAATAGTGTCTTTGCTCCAATGAGAAGAATATATTGGGGCCTCTCTTAAATTTCATGTTCCTATATTCCCTAGATTTTTAGATTGTAGTCATTTTGGTGTTTATGCTGTAATTACAGTAATAGCTACCATTTATTGTGTGCTTGTGTGCTTGGTGTGTAACTGATGCTGCAATGTCTTTGACATTGTCTATTTTTCCCTCATAAAAATTCTTATAGCTATTTTTACTTCCATCATATAGATGAGGAAATGGTGGTTCAGAGAGTGTAAACAGCCTACCCAAGGCCACAGAACTGAAATTTAAGCTGATCTGTGCCACTTTTTCTTACACATATGTTCAGCTAGGAGCATTAGATGTGAAGAAACCCAGTACTTAGATTTTAGAAAATTTTATTCTTAACTGAGAATATAGCTTTTTTAAAAATTTTAAATGAAATTAGGTACGAACTTGAATATAGTTAGCATTCATACATCAGATTTCATCGTTGACTATTGGAGAGGCTAAAAGCACCCATGAAGAAATTGAGATGGGACCAAGCAGGGAGTAATTTGCCAGTCTCAAAAATGCTGTTTTAAGGAACAGTTAGAGTTGTAGTTATGGAAATTACAGTGTAAAATGATGGACTTTTAGCATCAGTCTTTAGCATAGGCTTGTAAGAGATGATCTCTCAAGTGGCATCTCTGACCCTGGTCTCTTCCTCTTCATAGTGTTGTCCAGTGTTTACCATCTTATTGGTTCCCTATTGTCTATTAATAAAAGTCCAAATTCCTTAGCTTCACATTCAAGGTCCCCCCTCACAGCCCACTCACAGGAGTCATCTCGTTAAAAGATCCTACGGTGTTGTTTCATCATATGTTTGGAAGATTGCTGCTTACTACATTTATTACCTAGGTATTGTAAAACTTAATTCATTGAGCTGAAAATGTACTCTCAGAGAGTGTAGGCATCTGCCGGTGTTTTCATATAATTACTCTGAAATGTGCAGCAGGTTAACTTTTCAATCATCCTTTAGCCTGTGACTACTAAGCACAGTCTCATATATATATATATGAGTATTTTATCAATAATTTGTAATAAACTCATTTCAGGCAAAGAGCTTCTTCAAGAACTTGATTGTGGTGTCTCAGTTTGCAAAGTGAATGGAATGTCTAAACACATACAAGTCTTGGTGTTGATTCCAAATACAGCAGCTTATTTAAGAGTCCATGACTAGAGGAGTAGTCAGTTGATTAAGTCTAGGGTGTTACTGGGACCACCCTTCAGGTAATCCAGCCTACAGTTTCCCCTCAGGCCCGTGCTTTTCATCTTAGTAGGTGTAGGCTGCTAGGCAAGGAAAACTTTAATCGAAGTGATGATCTCTGCATTCTCAGCTGGCTTTATCCTCTGTCTTTGGTTTGTTTAATGTATTTGTCTTATCAGTCATAGCTATGGTTTTACCATTCTAGACATTCTTCAGCACATGCACAGCACACATCCATATATATTCCTACTTTAGAGATAACATTTTTAGTCATTTTCCTTTATTAGTGACTTCATTCAAAATCCCATGGTATACAATTTCTGTTGTCTTTATTCTAAGGCTTCTGCCCATAGTGAGAGACTGTGTCAGTAATCCAGTAATCTATAGATTCAGTTCAATCCCAGTCAAAATCACAGCATGATATTTTGTAGCTATCTGTCAACTAGTCTAAAATGGATATGAAGAGACCAGAGAGTTAGAATGGCCAAAATAAGTTTGAAAAAGGAGAACAAACTTAGAATACCTGATTTCAAGACTTAGTATAAAGCTATAGGAATTAATACAGTGTGATATTGCCAGAAAGATAGACAGATAGTCTATACACGGTTAGTATATAGGTGAAAGGTAATTCGGTGGATAAAATACAGTATTTGTAGCAAGTGGTACTAGAACAATTGGACGTCTGTATGCAGAAAAATCCAGAACACTAGTTTTAATCCCCACTATATAAAAATTGACCCGGCAGGGCGCTGTGGCTCATGCCTGTAATTCCAGCACTTTGGGAGGCCAAGGTGGGCGGATCACGAGGTCAGGAGATCCAGACCATCCTGGCTAACATGGTGAAACCCCCTGTCTACTAAAAACACAAAACAAAGTTAGCCGGGTGCTGTGGCACGCGCCTGTAGTCCCAGCTACTCTGGAGGCTGAGGCAGGAGAATGGCGTAAGCCGGGAGGCGGAGCTTACAGTGAGCCGAGATTGCGCTACTGCACTCCAGCCTGGGGACAGAGCGAGACTGTCTCAACAAAACAAACAAACAAACAAAAAACCCAAATGGGTATTATATCTAAATGTAAAATATACAATAATACTTTCAGAGGAAAACATAGGAGGATATCTTGTGTTAGGCAGAGTGCTTAGATAGGACTCTGAACCATAAAAGGAAAAAAGATACATTTTGAGAAAGACCAGTCAAAACTTTTCTCTGCAAAAGACACTGTTGAGAGAATTCCAAGACAGTACCTCCAAATCAGATATCTGACAAAGAATTAATGTCCAAAATATATAAAGACCTCTCAGAATTCAACTATAAGAAAACCAGTAAGTTCATTTAAAAATGTGCAAAAAGTTTGAACAGACATTTTCAGCAAGAAGCTATACACGTCTGAAAAGACTGCTCTAAAAAAAGAGACACTTATCTTTACCACATTCAGAGCAGCTGAAACTCTTTTTTTTTTTCTTTTTTTGAGACAGAGTTTCGCTCTTGTTGCCCAGGCTGGAGTGTAATGGCGCAGTCTCAGCTCACTGCAACCCCTGCCTCCCAGGTTCAAGCGATTCTCCTGCCTGAGCCTCCCGAGTAGCTGGGATTATAGGCACCCGCCACCACAATATAATCTTTTTTTATAATATAATTTTTTGTATTTTTAGTAGAGATGGGATTTCACCATGTTGGCCAGGATGGTCCCAAACTCCTGACCTCAGGTGATCCACCCACCTTGGCTTCCCAAAGTGCTGGGATTACAGGCGTGAGCCATCACACCCGGCCGAAACTCTTCTGCATTACTGGTGGGAAAGCAAAGTAGTATAGCCACTTTGGAAAACAACTGGCAGTGTCTTTATAAAAATTAAGGTCATATTTACGTTATGTTTCATCTTTCACACTACAAAATATTTGCCCAATAGAAATGTTCACACAAAAACCTGTCTGAAAATGTTCATACCTGCTTTATTCATAATTGCAAAAAAGCAGAAACAATTCAAATGTCCTTCAGCTGTTGAATGGATAAGCAAACTGTGATATATCCATATGATGGAATGCTGCCCAACAATAAAAAGAAACGAAGTATTGACATGTGCAACAGAGTGAGTGGTTCTCAAATCCATTGTGATGATAGAGGCCAGACTAAGATTCCATTCATGTGACATTTTAGAAAAAGCAAATCTTTTGGTTGGAGAACCTATCAGTGGTTACCAGAGGCTAAGAAGGTAAGGAGGGTTTGACTACATGGAGCAGCACAGGGTGATGGAGCGATGGAGCTTTTCTGCATCTTCATTGTGATGGTGATGCACGTATCAAAACTCTCACTGTGTATAAAAAAATAATTTTTACTGTATGTAAATTTTAAAATACCTTATATAAAAAAGATACAAGTTTTTCCATGAATATCCTTTCATATTTTAGGGTATGTGTCTCTGTGGTGAATGAAATGCTATTCTTTAAATAGTACTTCTCAGGTGACATGTAAGTAGTATAAGCCTGAAGTTTTTCATTTTTATCCCTCAGGTGTTGAAGTGCCATCAAAAGACTCTTTGCCAAAGAAGAGGCCAATTTATGAAGATAAAAAGAGGAAAAAAATACCACAGCAGCTAGAAAGTAAAGAAGGTTTGTATACAAAATAGCCTGTAACATAGGAACTATTTTGTTTGCTGTTACCCCACAGTCTTCAAAACAGTATCTGTAAAGAAGAAAGGAAAAAATCTGAAATGCATATTGAAACTTATTTTCTAAACTTATTTCTTATTAATGCCATTATTCTCACTTGATTCAAATGACAGGCTAATGGAAAAAGTATTTTACTTTGAAAAATCTGAGTTCTACCCTATGAATATTGTAACTGTTAACTCTGAGAAGTAAAACTACAATTCTTATCTTTTCTTGGTTTCCTTCTTAGCCTTCTGTGATTTTTGTGTTTTATTTATTGAGCAGAAAGAATAGTTTCCTGTAAAACATATGACTGTATTTAAACATTTTCTAAACTTGGAGAAATAGGTTTGTACAGGCTGGGCGCGGTGGTTCACGCCTATAATCCCAGCACGTTGGAGGCTGAGGAGGGCGGATTACCTGAGGTCAGGAGTCCAAGACCAGCCTGGCCAACATGGTGAATCCCCGCCTCTACTGAAAATAAAAAAATTAGCCTGTCATAGTGGCAGGCACCTGTAATCCCAGCTACTTGGCAGGCCGAGGCAGGGAGAGTTGCTTGAACCCGAGAGGTTGCAGTGAGCTGAGATTGTACCATTGCACTCCAGCCTAGGTGACAGAGTGAGACTCCATCAAATAAATAAATAAATAAATAAATAAATAGATAAATTTGCACTACTGTTTTTTATTCAGTACTTAATGGAGTATCTTAACAGAAATTATACATCGGGAAAAAACCATTATCTTGGTTTCTGCCCTTTTTTCAGTGTCTGAATCAATGGAATTATGTGCTACTGTCGAAGTTATGGAACAAGGAGTACCAGAAAAGGAAGAGACACCACCTCCTGTTGAACCAGGTGGGTAGCATTATCTGATTAATTACTAAATTCTTATTAAATAGTGTTGATGTGTCATACGTTGTCTTAGTTATTATAAATAGTTGGGGAGAACCAAATAAGTATCTGACTGGATGGCTCTCTTTCTTCATAGTTCTTTCTTTTCTATTTCTTTTCATTTCTACTTTGAATAAGTACCCAAGTGAGACTTGCATCAGTTTTATTCTTTCCAGCAGTGTTAATAAAATGTTTTGTAGAAAGGATACACTTTGGGAGGGTGAGGCGGATGGATCACGAGGTCAGGAGATCAAGACCATCCTGGCTAACATGGTGAAACCCTGTCTCTACTGAAAATACAAAAAATTAGCCAGGCGTGGTGGCGGGTGCCTGTAATCCCAGCTACTCGGGAGGCTGAGGCAGGAGAATTGCTTGAACCTGGGAGGCAGAGGTTACAGGGACATTGCAATGAGCTGAGATCATGCCATTGCACTCCAGCCTGGGTGACAGAGCACAAAAAAAAAAAACAAAAAAAAAAGAAAGAATAGTAGGTTTTGGATTTTCTCTGATGTTTTTATTTATGAGTCAGAAATCTCAAAAAAAGACCTGAAGGTCTTCATTTAATACCTGAGAAGCAAATTCAAAGCATTTTTAACTAGAACTTTTTAAGAACCATAAAAATTGGCATTTTTAGACCTTCCTAAAGGTCAACTTCTATTTACAATAATCAGAGAATTCAGCTTACTCATTGTGGGGTATCTGTGTATGTGTTGAGGAGTTGAGGAAAATCTCTGGCTTAAAAAAAAAAAAAAAAAAGAAAACACTGTTCTAATTCTTAAGACTAGATATTGATAGGAGAGCTGGGGCTGCCTAAATGTATGTTTGGTATTCAAGAGAATCCCCAGCGTTTAAAGATAGGATCAGGAATGGGAAAAGCCTTTAGAGAATACTAAGTCCGATTAACACTGGTGAATTATATTATTGATAGTTCCTTTCCTTTTTCTCTTTTCTCTTCTGAGCGAATAGGATCATTTCACCTGGGTAGACCTCAGCCTAGCATTGATATGACGAGATTAGAGAAATTCAGATTGATATGCTTAATAGCAGTCCATTATTTTAGGTCGTATTTTTAACACCAGAAAGAATTGCTAATTTAGATGGATGTTTTGGGTACCTGTTTCTGAGTCTTATTTCCTCCTCAAGATAATTTACCCAGACTTGTTAGTAAATAATGATTATTTCAGGGAAGCCAGGTACTGCATGTCCTGTCCTACCCCTCATCTTCCTTTCATTTAAGAATAGTTGTGCCTGGTTAGATTTCAGTAAAGAAAAGCATTCTTGTTAAGAAGAGTATTAGGTCTGTAATATCTAAGTAATATTCAGAATTTAGCTTTCTGGCTGTTTTGGGGTTATGAGCACAGCATTCTATTCTTATTTTGAACTGGAGTGATGGTGGTACTTTTGTACCTTCTACTTTGGAATTTATATTTAAATACCTGTAAAGGTTAAAAGCAAAATAATAAATTCCTTGCATAAAGCATGAGTTGGATGATCAAAAAGAAGACATATGTGAAATTTCATTTGTTTTCAAGAACTGAGTACATTCATATAGCTTTTTCAAGATCTAAAGAAACATTTAAATTGATTAAATTAATGAAACAATTAGCTTGAATAGAAAATCGGTTATGTTTAATATGATGACAGTAGTAGGAAATGGAAGCATTTAGTAATAGTAAATTGTAACATGCTAGCTATATTAAAAAGAGTTCTAAAGATAATAGCTGCATACATATTTTTTACATAATTGAAAAATTATTTTTGTAATTTTTTACTTTTTTCTAAATTATTTAGAAATAATTTTTTTCTAAATAATTCATATTTCTAAATAATTTTTGTGTCTTAAATGCAAATTTTACTTACAGAAGAAGAAGAAGATACTGAGGATGCTGGATTGGATGATTGGGAAGCTATGGCCAGTGACGAGGAGACAGAAAAAGGTGAATACCTCATAAGCACACACTGATAAATCCAGTGGCTATTAGAAATGAATGATACATATTTAAATGAATAGTCTTTTGATTATGAAAGACATATGAACATTTCTGGGGATGGGGATCAGTCTCGTGTTCTCTTCTTTGCCGTGGTTTCTAAGTCCTCATGTGGATCTTCGTTTTGTGAATGAGTGGTTCCTCAGAATGTTATTTGTAAGATAACTGCCTAAGGTTTAGAATGCATTTTTTCAGAGTGATGATGTTACAAATAGGGTTGTTACTAAAACTGACTTACAAAAAGCACTGCTAAAAGGTAATGAAGGGATAAATACTATAGTTCCTGATAAGTATGAATAGAGAGTAAGCGTTTTTGTCATTATTTCCCCTTCTTTATTACTAAAATCTCTACTTTGAGATTTAATTTCCTGTTAATTTTACTAACTTACTGATAATGATATCTGGCCCTTTGATTTTTTTCAGACTCCCCCCATCTTTGTGTTTAAAGGTATACATTTTTCTTTAAGCATGACTTTAGTCAAATTCTGTAAGTTCTGATATGTTGATATTTTCTCATTTTCATTTTGATGTATTTTACCTAAGATTTATTTAGTGTATTTCTTTTTTTTTTTTTTGAGATGGAGTTTCACTCTTGTTGCCCAGGCTGGAGTGCAATGGCGCAATCTTGTCTCACAGCAACCTCTGCCTCCCGGGTTCAAACTATTCTCTTGCCTCAGCCTCCGGAGTAGCTGGGATTACAAGCATGCACCACCACACCTGGCTAATTTTGTATTTTTAGTAGAGACGGGGTTTCTCCATGTTGGTCAGGCTGGTCTCCAACTCCCGACCTCAGGTGATCCGCCCACTTCAGTCTTCCAAAGTCCTGGGATTGCAGGCGTGAGCCACCGCACCCGGCCTAGTATATTTCTTAATTTACAAAAATGGGCATTTTCTCATTGTCTTTTGTTACTTCATTGTGATCAGAGAACATACATGATTCTATCCTTTGAAGTATGTTGAATATTGCTATACAACCTAGCATGGTCAGTTATTGTAAGTGTTTCATATTTGGAAAGAATTCATATTCTGCAGTAGTTGGATGCCTTGGTTTCTATATTTAGGTCAAGTCTGCTAATCATTTTGTTCAAGTCTTTTATAGCGTTCTGAGGGTTTTTTTGTTTTTGCTTTTTTTTTTTTCCTGATCTGCTCTTTCTCTCTGTTACTGGGACCAGTGTCTTAAAATCTCCAATCATGATTGTAGATTTTCTGTTTCTCCCAAGTTCCGTTAATTTTTGCTTTATGTATTTTTATGCTATGTCATTAGGTGAATACAATCTTGTATCTTTCTAATGAATTGACTCTTTTATCATTTATATATATATATATTTCTAACAATGCCTTTTGATATAAAAGTCTGCCTAAAACTCATATAGGTACATGAGCTTTGATTTACATGATCTTTTTTGTTCTTTATTACTCTTTCTGTATCTGTAAATAGCATTTTAGTCCATTTGTACTGCTATAACAAAATACCACAGACTTGGTAGTACTAAAGAACAGAAATGTATTCCTCACAGTTCTGGCGGCTGGGAAGTCCCGAGATCAAGGCACCAGCACTGGTGTCTGGTAAAGGCTGCTCTCTGCTTCCAAGATGGCACCTTGGTGCTGCATCCTCCAGAGGGAAGGATGGTTGTGTCTTCACATGGTGGAAGGGAGGGAAGGGCAAGAGGAGCAAACTCTCTTTGAGAAGGCACTTTTCTGCGGGCATGAATCCATTTATGAGAGTGGCTTAATCAGTCCCCCAAACCTTCCCCACCACCCTGCTACCCGCTACCCGCAAAATGGGGATTAAGTTTTCAACGTGAATTTTAGAGGGGACACCATTTACAAATCACAGCTAGGATCTAGTTGAGATTTTTTTAATCCAGTTTGTCAATCTTTATATTTTACCTAGAGTACTTAGCCCGTTAAATGTAACAGTTGGTGTAATTAACATTTGGTGTAAGTATATTGATTTTAAACATTTCATCTTACCAAGTCCTTTTTTGTTCTACGTGGTTCTTTTTCTCTCTAATCATCTTTTGGGTTACTAGGTTTTAAAAATTTTATTTTTTTCTCCTTCCATGACCTTAGCAGTTGTATACTTTTCTAAAAAACTTTTTAGTGATTAAGAAAATTTTTAGCATGTACCTTTGAACTAACAATGTGTAATGTTATCCTCTAACAATGCAGGGGCTTTAGAGTACTTGAATGACATTTACCCAATACTCTGTTTAGATATCATTGCTCTCGGCTGGGCGTGATGACTCACACCTGCAATCCCAGCACTTTGGGAGGCCGAGGTAGGCAGAGCACTTGAGATCAGGAGTTTGAGACTAGCCTGGCCAACATGGCAAAACGCCACCTCTACTAAAAATACAAAAATTAGCTGGGCATGGTGGCGTGCGCCTGTAATCCTAGCTACTCACGTGACTGAGGCATAAGAATCGCTTGAACCCGGAAAGCGTAGGTTGCAGCCAGTTGAGATTGCGCCACTGCATTCCAGCCTGGGCAACAGAGTGAGACTGTATCTCAAAAAAACCCAAAAAAGATATAATTGTTCTCATTTCTTTTCGTTATCTATTTAAAACCTCATCTTAGCTTATATTTTATATAGTCAGTACTTACAAGTTTACCCACATTGTTAACATTTTGTTGTGCTTCATTTCCTGCATCTTTGACCTTCCGTTTGAGATAATTTCTTCCTATCTGAAGAACGCTTTAGAGGTTTTTTTTTTTTTTAATGAATCAGTTAGACATTCTGTTTTGCTTTGTAAAAGCATCTTTATTACATCTTCGTTCTTTAGTTTTATATATTTACTGAGTGAGGAATTATTGGTTGAAGTTTAACACTTTTAAGTTATTATTCCCTTGCCCTGGCTTTCATTGTTCCTGTTGAGAAGTCAGGTATCAGCCTCAATTTTTCATGTGATTTTGGTTTTTAGCAGTTTTATCATGATGTAGCCAGAATAGGTTTTCTAAAAATACATTCTGCTTGTAGAGCTTTGTTAATATATGGTTTTATGTTTTTATCAGTTTTATGTTAGGAGCCATTTTCTCCCTCAGAATCCCAATCATGTCTCTGATAGGCCCTCTTATTGTATCATTGTTTCCTATTTTCTTTTCTGTATTTTCCACCTAGTGAGTCTCTGTTGTGGTTCATTCTGGATTGCTTCTCTTGACTGTCTTCTAGGTCACTGATTTTCTCCTTGGCTCTTTCTATTCTGAGGTTAGGCCCACCTTTTGAATTCTTAATTTCATTTGTTGTATTTTTCAGTTTTAGTATTTCCATTTAACTTTTTTTATAGTTTTAATTTACCTTCTAAAATTTTAACTTTGTCTTTTGCTTCTGACTGAACGTTAGAAGCACAGTCATTTTAAAATTTTGATTTTATAACTTTATGAAAGTCCTTTTGGTGTTTTATATGTTGGTTCTTCTCATGTAAATTGTTTTCTCATGTGCCTTGTTATTTTTATATATGTGCTGGATATTTTGCTTGGAGAAGTAATTTGAGGTCAAGAATGATGTTTTCTTTTCTCCAGAGCTACTTTATATGTTACTTCCACAAGGTACCTGAGTGAACTAGCAATATGGAATCATCTTATTCTAGACTTAGAATCCAGAGGATCTGAAGGTGATCTGCCAATAATGGGGAGATCCTGTTTATTTCTTATTCATCCTTATTCCTAGGGTACAGCTCTTCATGATTTTACCCCACAGTAAGAGTGTAACCCAATGTCTGCTCACTGCACCCTCTTGAACTCTTAGTATTCTGGTAGGTCTGGATTCCCAGTGCAGCTTAGCCTTTCATCTGCCTCCTCCCGAATCAACAAATGACCATAAGGGGAAAGTGGCACTAAAGACTGTTCTCACCTCCTTGGGTTTCTGTTCTCCCATGGATTCTGGCTTACTAATGCTGACTTCAGTATGGATTACTGCCTTAAGGTTTTACTGTTAAGTGACAGACTTCGTTTTAGCATGTAGACAAACACCTTGCATTTATGATGTATGAAAACACCGTGTTACCTCCCTAAGTACAAGTTGAGCCTCTGAAATTCAAAAATCTGAAATCTGAAATGCTCTAAAATCAAGTTTGAGCACCACTACGTGACGCTCAAAGGATATACTCATTGGAGCATTTCATATTTCAGGTTTTTCCTATTTCGGATACAAATATTCCAAATTTAAAAAAATACGAAGTAAGTATAGAATGCAAATATTCCAAATTTTAAAAAATCTGAAACAGTTCTGGTCCAGGCGTTATTTCCTTCCCCTACTTTAAAGCAGGCTTGTCCAATCTGCAGCCTGTGGGCCACATGCAGCCCAGGATGGCTTTCAATGTGGCCCAGCACTAATTCGTAAACTTTCTTAAAACATGAGACTTTTTTGTGTGATTTTTTTTTTTTAAAGCTCATCCGCTATTATTAGTGTTAGTGTGTTAGTGTATTTTATGTGTGGCCCAAGACAATTCTTCTTCTAATGTGGCTCAGGGAAGCCAAAAGATTGGACACCCCTGCTTTAAAGTCTCTTATCTTGATATAAATCGATCATATTAATGCTTATTTATTTAAAAATATATTTGCCTTTCTAGTAGAAGGAAACACAGTTCATATAGAAGTAAAAGAAAACCCTGAAGAGGAAGAAGAGGAGGAAGAAGAAGAGGAAGAGGAAGATGAAGAAAGTGAAGAGGAGGAGGAGGAGGAGGGAGAAAGTGAAGGCAGTGAAGGTGATGAGGAAGATGAAAAGGTGTCAGATGAGAAGGATTCAGGGAAGACATTAGATAAAAAACCCAGTAAAGAAATGAGTTCAGATTCTGAATATGACTCTGATGATGATCGGTCTAAAGAAGAAAGGGCTTATGACAAAGCAAAACGGAGGATTGAGGTATTTATTCTACCCTTTCTCTTTACTTTCTTTCTTCTCACTCCTCTGTGATTATTAAAACTGTACAACTAAAGGCTTTGAACAGCACTTTATATATCCTCAAGAATAGAATACTTTTCAGTTTTTGTAATGTTGAAATATTATTGGCCTTCGATACTGGTCTTACCCAAGGACCCCCCTCTCTTACCTGAGATAGAATGGTGTGACTACTTTATTTTTTTCTTGTTTTCTCCAAATTTTAATGTGCTCTTGGAGTGATAGTTTGAAAGTATGCAGAGGTATTCTGAGCATGTGCCCTCTGCTTATAAACATCAGTTATAAGCAGTTACAAGCATCAGTTTGCCTCACATATTTAGGTTAGTCACCCTGAGGCATCTGATCACTTCAGTTGTTTAAATCTGGTGGGTTGATGAGGCTTCCGTTTAGTAAAGTCCAATGCCTGATAGGCTTTCTGTATTTTTCCTACTTAATGCCGTAGATTTCAGTGGGCTTCAAGAGAAAGTTTTCTTTAGTTCTGTCAGCTTAATGTAAATAATACATTAAAAACTAGTTTGCTTGAGGATATTATACTATTTTAAAGCTAAAAACTATTTTAGCTTTCCTTTTTGTGTATTACTAATTTTTCAGTTTTTTAATACCTATATATCAACATTTGCCTTTTCTCCTGTAAAGTCTAAGTATAGATAAATTGTCTAAATTTTTAAAGGACTAAGAGGGTTTGTTATTCTAAATTAGGGTTTCTCAGCCCTGGCACTATTAAAATTTGGGGGCCAGATAATTCTTTGTTGTTGGGGACAGGGACTGTTCTCTTCCTTGTATGATATCGAACAACATCTTGGCCTTTACCTGCTAGATGCCTGTAACATTCTTCCCCAACTGGCACCTCCGTTACGACTGTCTTTTCCCGTAGCACCTGCTCCCACCAGCTCCCTTGCCATATACTCATGTTCGAGAGAGTGATGGAAAATCTGTACTGTGCTTGCTGATTTACAAACAAAATAAGTATAAAGCAGAAGAGCTTCTCAATTATCCTACTCCCTAGATTAGTTAATGGTAGTGTGTATGAGCTTCATGTTTTTAAAAATAAAGGCCCTAGCCCCCGGTATAGTCATATGGAGGGTTAGGGCTTCAAGGTAGGAATTTTGGGGAAATGTTCAGTCCATAACAAACTTCATGGATCCATAAACTTTGCTACGTATTATGATTTTCTGAAATTCACTCCATTCCTGGGTCAGAATCTCCATTGTGGAATGGGATTTGTATTCTTGTGCTGTCATTGCTTCAGTATACTTAGAATTTCTGAGTCAGTTTGTAACTCATTGCCCTCTAAAAATTTTGATACTTCACTAAGTGTGGGAGAGAGAGGCAGTTGTCCGCCATGTCAAATAAAGTCATGATGTTTGAATTTGAGTTGTATGTACTGTGAGGTTGTTGGGTACTACTGTTTGCTAGTGAATAAGTCCTACTTTGTACTCATCCCTGGCATCTCACTTTTGGTATTTTAAAGAGTTTTTCAGTTTCAGTTTCTACCAAAAAATCTAATGTCTAGTACTAGAAATGCAAGTAAAGAGTTCTTACAGAAATGGTTTTTAGATGAAAAATAGTTTTGTAAATGACATTACTTCATAGTTTTTGCTTCAGGTGTTTAATTTGAATGCCAACTTTATTTGAAAGGTCATTTCAAAGAAAAACTATTGCTGGCATGTGTTTTTGGTCCTCAGAAAGCTGAAGCATTTCGGTCAGTGCAACAGGAAGCACACTGTGGTTCGAGGAAAAGCTTTCTCGCCCTTGCTGGTGTTCATGGGAGTGGTAGAACCTCGGAAAGTCAGGACATGTTACACTTATTTAAGCTGAAGCTTAAATAAACGGTCTCCTCCTTGAGAAGTTTTATAGCGTTCGTATATTGGATAAAAGTGTGTAATACATTGCCTTTAAAAATCTTTAAAATTCTTAGGCTGCAGTGAATTTTTAAAAATGTGCACGCTCACCTGTTTTTATGTAAATCCTCACACAAATTCAGGGTTGCTCTATATAGTCAGTATTATGGGAAGATTGATTCGTTTCGTAGTCATTCTATTCCATTAAAGTAACTATGTACAAAAGTATTCAAAAATTTTGAAATGACACTTTACAATATTCCTATTCATATTCAGCAGTGCTACTGTGAGATTTAAACAGGTTTTTCCTTGTCCAAAGGTGCTGTGGTGGGAATTAGATTGTAATGTTCACATTATAAATTGCAATTATGTGTAGTCAAATCAACAGAGAACTTGGATGCAGGCTGTGGCATTCTTTTGCCAAGGCAAAATAGAAAATAAGGATAGTGAGGATTTGATGTATTTAATTTTTGATTTTTTTTTCTTTCCTAGAAACGGCGACTTGAACATAGTAAAAATGTAAATACCGAAAAGCTAAGAGCCCCTATTATCTGCGTACTTGGGCATGTGGACACAGGGAAGACAAAAATTCTAGATAAAGTAAGAAACTATTATATGTATTGATAGAATTTTGAAAATAAGTGAATGGTACCTTATAAAAAAAAAAAAACTTTTGAGACCAATAGGATATATAGGCAATTCTGCTTACAATAAAGAAGTTGCTAATCTCTTATTATTTTTGCTGCTATCGTTTCCATGTTGAAATACCAATCTGAACTTGCTGTCTTCTCATAGCTCCGTCACACACATGTACAAGACGGTGAAGCAGGTGGTATCACACAACAAATTGGGGCCACCAATGTTCCTCTTGAAGCTATTAATGAACAGACTAAGATGATTAAAAATGTAAGTACATTGTATTTCATATATTTTAATCTCTTACAAAAATTAAGATATGAACTATTTCAAACATAGAAAAAGGACGGAGACTAGTATAACAGCTCCATATAGTCACCATTCGGAATTAATATGTATTATTTTGCCTATTTTGCTTTAGATCATTCTTTTTAAAGAATAAAACACTACATATTATAGGAGCTCTCACATTCCATTTCCTTCCCTCCCTTTCCCAGAGGCAGCCACTATTCCAGTTAAGTCATTCGCCTCCATGCTTTAACACTGATACCATTTATCCCCATAATTTAAAATTTTGTTTCGTTCTCTACTGTTTTTCCCTTCTAATCTAATCCATTTCTTTTCTTTTTGTCCCATATTTTTCTACTTGTTTGGAGGTATTCAGTTTATGTATGTTAGATGTAACACAGATAAATGTAAAGCTTAAAGAATCAGTATAATGCACACCACCCTTTAAGTGTCACCTTTGTTGGGCAGTAGAACCTTGCAGGCTACTTCAGAAGCCCTCCAGGTGTAGCTTTCCAATCAAAGACGTCCAGCCACAACTTTTTAAGATAATCTCTACCTTTTAATATGTTAGGAGTTGCAAAATGTTGATACTTGAACTCCATCAGCCATTATTGGATTACTTCTATAGAGAAATGTTGCCTAATCTACTATTTGGTTATTCAGTGATGGGTTATTTAGGAAAGGTAGAATTAATACCTGATCCTTTACCTTCTTTTAACCAGCTTTTAAAATAAAAAGTGACCAATATGATTTTTCTTTTTTTCTATTTTTTTTTGCCCCTCATAGAGACAGGATCTCCCTATGTTGCCCAGGCTGGTCTTGAACTCCTGTGCTCAAGCGATCCTCCCACCTCAGCCTCCCAAAGTGCTGGGATTACAGATGTGAGCCACTGTGCCCAGCCTGATTTTGTTTTGTATTATTATGAACTAATGGATTTAAACATATTTACTGTGCATTAGTCCATTTCAGTTATTATTGTGCTGAGATAGTCCCATCTTTGCCCAGTGGTTGGCTCCTGAATCTTTCTCATACAATTATGGTTGTCCTAGTTTTGGTTGCATTCATGCTGTCTGGTATAGCAGGATATTCCAGGCTCATGTAATACAGAAACTACCCAGACTGAGAACTGGGCCTTGAAACAATTCCTCAGTTTCATTATCACAGAGCAGGTGAAAGTGGTAGCTTTGGAACTGAGAAGCAATAAGTTGAAAAACAGAGCATATGTTATTACATGCTAATGTCTCCTTTTTTTCCTTATTTAGTCTTGGTTCTGCATGTAAAAAGAGTCTATGAGTTTTGTCTCTCCAGTTTTTGTTTTGTTTCTTTGCAATTGGGTTTTATGAAGCTTGTCTTCTAGTCAATTCCTAAGGAAGGGATTAGAAGAATTAACATTCCTTGAATTTTTAAATATTGAAGAGTTATTTTGTGGCCTTTATACTGGAAAGTCAGTTGGCCACATATAAAATCCTTGGTTGACATTTTCATTCTTTAAGTATCCTGTGTCCAATTTCTTCTCGCATAAAGTATTGCTGTTAAGTTTGATCATAAGCTGATTTTCATCTTTTTACAAGGCATATGGTCATTTTACATCTTGGTGTTGGTTCTGAGTTTTCCAGTTATGTGGTGTTCTATTATAATATGTAGTATTGAATTTTTATTTTAGAACAGTTTTTTTGAATTATAACTTTTCAAATTTATAATTTATTTTCTTCCTATTTTAAATAATATTTCTATGTTTTAGTCACTAGAGAAGAGGGTTCATAACACCTTATTCCATCAGTTGCCAGAACTTGAACTCTCATTGTTATTTTAGAACATCAGGAACAAGGTTATTATTAGGCCTGTATTAAAGTTCTTGGGGTAACCTTTATATGACAATTGTAATTACTTATTGTTAGTATATAAGACACTGAAGTGAAAATAATTGTGGTGCTTAGTGAACATTGATTTACGACCACCAGAATGCAGATCTGAAATGTTTTACATTGCATTATTTTTATGTAGATCAGGATACCAAATTTTGAAAGATCATTTGGAGATTAGCAAAAAGAAAATGTAGATAAGCATAATACAAAAAAGGTATGTGTGTGTGTGTGTGTGTGTGTGTGTGTGTGTGTGTGAGAGAGAGAGAAATTAGTTGGTCAGTGTTACTTTTTAGACTAAAAGGGAATGTCCAAATGAGATCAGTTGTAATGTTATTTCCATTCATTTATGTGCTTTTGTCCAGAAAGTCAAGCATTTATGACATTATTTGAATACAATAGGGTATGCATTTACTCTTTAACATTTTTGATCAGTGTGGTAAATTTACTTTACAACATACTTTTGGGATATATTTGGAGTCAGAATTGCTTTAAAATTGGACCAGGTAACTTTTCCCAATGCTGAGAACCACCTCTTGCATGTCAGATTTCTATAGATTATTTCAGATGACTGCCCTGTGATTTGTATCACCACTTACTTAATAATCTGCTCAAACTTGGACTACAGTCATAGTTTTAAGACCCTAAGAAAGGAGATATTTTCTCATTTAATTTTTTTTTTTTCGGTTAAAATTTCTTTGGATTTTAGTGAAAATACTGACAATTGTACTTTGCTGGTTAACTCACTGTTTTTAAAGTCACTCATATGGAAAAGGGACTAGTGATACTTCCAGAGTTTTATGGCAAAAAGATTGTTTTGTAAAGAAGCTTTCATGTCTGACTTCCTTAAGCTTTGCACTTTTCCCCACTGTTTCTAGTTTGATAGAGAGAATGTACGGATTCCAGGAATGCTAATTATTGATACTCCTGGGCATGAATCTTTCAGGTAAGACCAATTTGAGTCTTTTCTCATCAAGCAAACTACTTGAAACCGTTAAGTCTAAAAGTTCAGTGGAGTCATTAACCTTTGAGTAGTAATTTGATCTCTATAACTACCAATCCTCCTTTGTACTTCATTGATTTAGTAGTGTTTTCTTTGAATACTTGTTTTTTGTAGAGGGAAGTCTTTACTGCTTGAAAGGAGCAGAAAACGTGCTAATACATGCCAGGCCTGTCTCCCGTAAAACCCGTTACAAGTGGAATATTGTGCTGTTGTCTCTTGCCCATGTTGTTTAACACAGAAAACTTGATCAGCAAAATTATCAGAAATATTAGTTGGTTCTAAAACTAGCTCATTCCACTTGAGGTCGATTCAAGTGACTGTTATATGAGCATTTGGCAATTTAAGGGCTAATAGTACTTGAACAATTTAATCCATATACTCTGTTTGGGTTTTACAAAGAAGTTTAAAAGTTTTAAGAAAAGTATTTCAAGATTTTCTACTTATAGATCTTTTCCTTCTTTTCAACAGTAATCTGAGAAATAGAGGAAGCTCTCTTTGTGACATTGCCATTTTAGTTGTTGATATTATGCATGGTTTGGAGCCCCAAACAATTGAGTCTATCAACCTTCTCAAATCTAAAAAATGTCCCTTCATTGTTGCACTCAATAAGGTACGTGCGCCTTCTGAAAAATTAACCTAGGAAAACACGTTTCTTAATTTTTTGTGATTAAAAAAAGTGGTATAATTAACATACAAGCATGGCTTATTTCATTGTGCTTCACTATATTGTGTTTCACAGATATTGTATATGTGTATAGTTTTTTGTTGTTGTTGTTGTTTTGTTTGTTTTTTGAGACACAGTCTTGCTCTGTCACCCAGGCTGGAGTGCAGTGGCACGATCTTGGCTCACTGCAACCTCTGCCTCCTGGGTTCAGGCAATTCTCCTGCCTCAGCCTCCCAAGTAGCTGGGATTACAGGCGCTCGCCACCATGCCCGGCTAATTTTTGTATTTTTAGTAGAGACGGGGGTTTCACCATATTGGCCAGGCTGGTCTCGAACTCCTGACCTTGTGATCCACCTGCCTCGGCCTCCCAAAGTGCTGGGATTACAGGCGCGAGCCACCGCGCCCAGCCTTTTAAATAAAATTTGTAAGTTTATAGCAGCCTTGCATCAAGCAAGTGTATTAAGTCTATTGGTGCCATTTTCCCAACAGCATGTGTTCACTTCTTGTCACATTTGTTAATTTGCAATATTTCAAACTTTGTCATTATTACATCTGTTACAGTTATCTGGGATAAATGATCTTTGTTATTATAATTGATTTGGGGTGCCACAAACCACACCCCTATAAGATGGCACACTTAGTCAATACATGTTGTGTGTGTTCTGACTGCTCCAGCAACCAGCTGTTCCCTTGTCTCTTTCTCTCTCCTTGGGCCCATTTCCTGAGACAGTATTGAAATTAGGCCAATTAATAACATTACAATGACCTGTAAGTGTTCAAGTGAAAGGAGGAGTCGCATGTATAATATCAGTCCAGCCGCAACACTCCCTTAAGCCAAAGCCTAATCTAAAGCAAGGCCCTCTCTTCAGTTCTAAAGCTGAGGAAGGTGAGGAAGCTGTCGAAGAAAAGTTTGAAACTAGTAGAGGCTGGTTCATGAGGTTTAAGGAAAGAAGCTGTTTCTGTAACCTAAAAGTACAAGGTGAAGCAGCAAGTGCTGATACAGAAGCTGCAGCAAGTTATCCAGAAGCTCTAGCTGAGATGATTGATGAAGGTGGCTACACTAAACAACAGATTTTCAATGTAGGCAAAAAAGCCTTCGATTGGCAAAACATTCCATCTTGGACTTTCAGAGCTAGAGAGGAGAAGTCACTGCCTGGCTTCAAAGCTTCGAAGGGCAGGCTGACTCTCTAGTTAGGGTCTAATGTGGTTGGTGACTTTAAGCTGAAGCCAATGCTCATTGACCATTCTGAAAATCCTAGGGCCCTTAATAATTATGCCAAATCCATTCTACTGTGCTTTATAAATGGAAATATAAAACCTGGATGATAGCACGTCTGTTTATAGCATGGTTTACTGAATATTTTAAGCCCATTGTTGAGACCAACTCCTCAGAGAAAAAGATTGCTTTCAATGTATTACTGCTTGTTAACAGTGCACCTGATTACCCAAGCTCTGATGGAGACACACAAGGAGATTAATGTTTTCGTGCCTGCTAATATAGCATTCATTCTATAGCCCATGGATCAAGGAGTGTCTTCAACTTTCAAGTATTGTTACTTAAGAAATACATTTTGTATGGCTATAGCTGCCATAGATTGAGATTCCTCTGATGGATTTGGGCAAAAGTTGAAAACCTTTTGGAAAGGATTCATCCTTCTAGATGTTATGAAGATTTCTGTTCATGATCCATAAAAGTACAAAATATAAACATTGATAGGAGTTTGGAAGAAGTTGATTTCAACTCTCATTTATGACTTTGAGGAGTTCAAGATTTCAGTAGAGGAAGTCACTGCGGATGTGGTAGAAAAATAGCAAGAGAACTGGAATTAAGTGGAACCAGAAGATGTAACTGAGTTGCTGCAATCTTAAGATAAAACTTGAACAGATGAGAAGCTGCTGCTTATAGGTGGGCAAAGAAAGTGGTTTCTTGAGGTGGAGGTCTACTTCTGGTGAGGATATTGTGAACAGTGTTGAAATGACAAAAAAGGATTTAGGATAGCAGTCAACCTAATTGATAAAGCAGTGTCTGGGTTTGAGAGGATGACTACAGTTTTGAAAAAAACTCTATTATGGGTAAAATGCTGTAAGCAGCATTGCATGCTACAGATGGATTTTTTTTTTTTTTTTTTTTTTTTTTTGAGACAGAGTTTCACTCTTGTTGCCCAGGCTGGAGTGCAGTGGTGTGCAATCTCAGCTCACCGCAACCTCCGCCTCCCGGGTTCAAGCGATTCTCCTGCCTCAGCCTCCCGAGTAACTGGGATTACAGGCATCTGCCACCACGCCCGGCTAATTTTTTATTTTTAGTAGAGATGGGGTTTCTCCATGTTGGTCAGGCTGGTCTTGAACTCCAGACTTCAGGTGATCTGCCCGCCTCGGCCTGCCAAAGTGCTGGGATTACAGGCGTGAGCCGCTGTGCCCAGCCAATAAATCTTTCATGAAAGGAAGAATCAGTTAATTGATGGGACAGATTTCTTTGCTGTCTCTTTTAAGAAATTGCTACAGCCACCCCAGCCTTTATCAACCACCATCCTGATCAGTCAGTAGCTATCAACATCGAGCCAAGACCCTCTACCAGCAAAAAGATTATGACTTGTTGAAGAATCAGGAGTTCGTTAGCATTTTTAGCAGTATTTTAAATTAAGGTGTATACATTGCTTTTTTAAAAAAGATATACTGCTATCACACACTTAATAGACTACAATATAATATAGTATAAGCATGTGTATAAGAAAATGCACCCCATGCTAAGTGTTTATTTTAATTTGACAAATTTCCAACCACTGTCATTCCAAAAAAGTTCTCTCACATTACTTTGCAGTCATTCTCCTGCCCTCCCTAAACCCAGGCTAGTATTGATCTTTCTGTGTCATATGGACTAGTTGTGCCTGTTTTATGATTTCATATAAATGAAATCATATAGTATGTAATTTTTTAAGTTTGGCATTTTTTGTTACGTTATTACGCTTTATTCATGTTATCATTATATGTATAAAAGGTTTTTCCTTTTTATTGCTGAATAGTAGTCCACTCTCCGAATAATGCTGCACTTCATCCATTTGTCTGTTGAGAATTCCTGTTTCTGCATATCTTTGTGAATAGTCGCCCTACCTTCAGCATTCTAGTAGGTGTGTAGTTGAGGGCTAAATTATTGTGGTCTAGTTTGTTTCCACAGTGACTAATGGCTTTATGCAGCTTTTCACGTACTTATGCTTAGAGAGAGATGACAATATCTGTTTCTTTGAAAAGTATGTTCAAAATCCTTTGTTCTTTATTAGATTGTTGTTTTATTGTTGAGTTTTAAGAGTTCTTTATACTTCTGGTTCTATGTATATAACTCCTTTTTTTGGGCCAGGCACGGTGGCTCACGCCTGTAATCCCAGCACTTTGGGAGGCCGAGGCAGGTGGATCACGAGGTCAGGAGATCGAGACAATCCTGGCTAACACAGTGAAACCCTGTCTCTACTAAAAATACAAAAAATTAGCCGGGCATGGTGGCGGGCACGTGTAGTCCCAGCTACTCGGGAAGCTGAGGCAGGAGAATGGTGTGAACCCAGGAGGCGGAGCTTGCAGTGAGCCGAGATCGCACCACCGCACTCCAGCCTGGACGACAGAGCAAGACTCCGTCTCAAAAAAAATAAAAATAAAAAAATAACTCCTGGCCGGGCGCAGTGGCTCACGCCTGTAATCCCAGCACTTTGGGAGGCCGAGGCGGGCGGATCGCGAGGTCAGGAGATCGAAACCATCCTGGTGAACACGGTGAAACCCCATCTCTACTGAAAATACAAAAAAATTAGCCAGGTGAGGTGGCGGTGCCTGTAGTCCCAGCTTCTAGGGAGGCTGAGGCAGGAGAATGGCGTTAACCCAGGAGGCAGAGCTTGCTGTGAGCAGAGATCACGCCACTGCACTCCAGGCTGGGCGACAGAGTGAGACTCCGTCTCCAAAAAACAAACCAAAAAAAAAACAAAAAACTCCTTTTTCGCTTGTATGTACTGCTGATATATTCTTATGGTCTGGGACTTGGGTTTTCATTTTCTTTGTTTTGTTTTTTTGTGTGTATGTGTGTGTGTGTGTGTGTGTGTTTTCTTTTGGTGACTGTCTCTCGCTGTAGCCCAGGCTGGAGTGCAGTATGGCACACGCTTGGTTCACTACAATGTCCGCCTCCCAGGCTCAAGCGATTGTTGTGCCTGAACCACCAGTAGCTGGGATTACAGGCATGCACCACCGCACGCGGTTAGGGCTTTTCTTTTCTTTTCTTTTCTTTTTTTTTCTTTGTGTGTGTGTATGTGTGTGTGTATGTGTATGTATGTGTGTTTTAGTAAAGATGGGGTTTTGCCATGTTGGCCAGGCTGATCTCAAACTCCTGGCCTCAAGTGATCCACCACTTTGGCCAACCAAAGTGCTGGGATTACAGGCATGAGACACTGTGCCCAGCCTCCTTTTCTTAATAGTGTGTTTTGAAGAGAAGAAATTTCTGATTTTGGTGAAATGCAATTAATTTTTATATTTTATTTATTTTTGGGATAGGGCCTTGCTCTGTCACCCAGGCTGGAGTACAGTGGCATTATGTCAGCTCACTGCACCTGTGCCTCCTGCGTTTAAGTGATTCTTGTTCCTCAGCCTCCCAAGTAGCTGGAATTACAGGTGCACGCCACCACACCCAGCCAATTTGTATTTTTAGTAGAGACAGGGTTTCACCATGTTGACCAGGCTGGTCTTGAGCTCCTGACATCAAGTGATCCGCACACCTTGGCCTCCCAAAGTCCTGGGATTTCAGGCATGAGCCATCATGCCTGGCCCCCATTAATTTTTTTTATGATTTGTGTTTTATGTAAGTAATCTTTTCCTATCCCTAGTTCATTACATTTTTCTCGGGTGTTTCCAGATGTTTAATAGTTTAAGCTTTTACATTGAGATTGATGATCTTTTTTTATATAGTGTGAGGTCAGGGTTTACTTTTTTTCCATAGAAATATTTTGTTATTTAAAGACTCTTTGCTGAAAAGATTATTTTTTCCCCCATGGAATTAGTTTGGAATCTTTGTCAATAGTTAGTTGACCATATATGTCTGTTCCTAGAATCTATCTTTTGTTCCAGTGTTCTGTGTACATTCTTATGCTACTACTACCCTGTCTCATTATAGCTTCATAGTAAAGTTTTGAAAACTGGTAGTGGTAAATCCTTCAACTTAGTTTTTCTTTATATTGTTTTGGCTATTTTAGGTCCTTGGATTTCAATATAAAGTTTTCAAAAAAAGCCTTTTAGGATTTTGATTGGGATTGCTTTTCAATCTGTAGATAAATTTTGAGAGAATTGGTTCTTTTAGCAATATTGCATCTTCTGATCAGTGAACCTGGTATCTCTGTACATTTACTTAGTCCTTCTTTACCATTTTTAAAAATTATTTTTTATTTTATTTATTTTTTTAAATAGAGACAAGATCTCACTGTGTTACCCAGGCTGGTCCTGAACTCCTGGGCTCAAGCAGTCTGCCTGCGTCAGCCTCCCAAAGTATTAAGATTTAAGACAGCCACCATGCCTGGCCAGGCCTTCTTTACTTTCTCTTGGCAATATTTTGTAGTTTTATTGTCCACACGTTGAACATATTTTTCTGAATTTATCCCTAGGTATTTCATGGTTTAATGCTGTTGTAAATAGCATGAACATTTTTTTGATTTCCAGCTGTTTATGACATTTACATTCAGTTTGTATCTTGTGACCTTGTTAAATTCACTGATTAGGCCTAGTATCTTCTTTTGTAAATAATGTGGGTTTTTCTATGTATGTGATTATGTTATCTGCTTATAAATGCAGTTTTTCCCCCTTATCTACATGCTTTCTACTTCTTTTTCTTCTTTATTGTACTAACTAGACCTTCTAAATAATATTGAATAGAAGGAATGACAGTAGACGTCATCCTTTCGTTGTTCCTGATATTAGGGGAAAGTGCTCAGTCTTTCACTCTTACGTATGATGTCAGCTGTAGGTTTTTTGTGCTTTTTGTCAATGCCCTTTATTAAGTTTGAGGAAGTTTCCTTCTATTCTAGGTTGTTTAGAGTGCTTTATGTTTTTATTTCTTTAATCATGAATGGTTGTTGATATTGTCAAATTCTTTTCCTGCATATTTAGAGATGTTCACGTGGATTTTCTCCTTCGTTCTGTTAACAACATAATTACTGTTGAATTTTTAAAATGTTAAACCAACTTTATTAAAATAAACCCTGGTTGGTTGTCATTTGTTATCCTTTTGATATATTGCTAGATTTGATTTGTAATGTTTCATTGTTGTTTTTGTGTCTGTGTTCATGAGTGATATGCATATGTAGTTTTCTTGTAATGCCTTTTATCTGGTTTTCATATCAGAGTAATGTTGGCCTCGTAAGATGAGTTGAGAAGTATTTCCTCCTCTGTTTTCTGAAAGAATGTGCAGGAATTGAATTATCTGTACATTCAAATTATTGAATTAGCTTTTGGTTATTCAATAACCAAATATTGAATTATCAAAGAATTAGCTTTTGGTTTTATTGATATTCTTTTCTGATATAAGCATTTAAAGGTATTAATTTCTAAGTACTAGTTAGACATGTTTTTATTATTTAGCTTTACAAGCTTCAGGCTTTTCCTTTAAAGGTGTTGAACATGTTTATAAATATTCTAAGGACCTCATATTCTAATTTTAACATCTGTCGTTTCCTACTGATTTGTCTCCTTAGTAGCATTCAGAGTCATCTGCTTCTTTATTTGATCACCCTAAACTCAGTCCCCAGATTATGCTTTTGGTTGGGTGGTTGTTTCGCTAGTCAGTATTTTTCATTTCTTCTATGCTCATTTATCTCTCTTGTTGAAAAGTGAGGGAAAATAGATTCTGTCATTAACAAAACAGGTTTAATCCTAATTTGAGCAATAAAACAATTAAAATAGGCTGTTCCCTAAGACAGAAAATATATATACATTTTTAAGTTTTTGGTATATAATTTTATAGTGATGGTACTTGCTGGGATTGATTGTTCCTGTTACAAAAACTGTTTTGGAATTTCAACAATATACATTAATAGTTTTAGGATAATTCTAGGATATTATCTTTTGCAAACAAATGACAGCCACTTAGGAACTCATGGAGGTTGACAGGGCAGCATGGCACTGCAGCAGTTTCTAATTTAAGAGCAGGTGCCGATAAGCAGTCTGAAAGGAGCTTTTGGTACAGTAAAGTGTATGAGTAAGTCAGTCACACTGTTCTGTATAGATGAGACATACATGAGGAATTTTCTGGAGCTATTAATGCAATTCTTGAATGTTCTGAATTTTTTAGAGCTCTTTCTCATGAAAAAACTTTTTCAGATTGATAGGTTATATGATTGGAAAAAGAGTCCCGACTCTGATGTGGCTGCTACTTTAAAGAAGCAGAAAAAGAATACAAAAGATGAATTTGAGGAGCGAGCAAAGGCTATTATTGTAGAATTTGCACAGCAGGTAAGAAGGCTTCCTTCTTTCCGAAGAGCCTATCTCAGAATAGTTATTATGTTATCTTTATAATGAAGTCAGTGTTTTCGTTAATACTGGTTCTTTTCCTCTGTTGACAGCAATTACTTTTTTAAAATTCTTCTTCCTTTTTCTCCTTTTTCTTTGCAGTCTGAATACTTTAATTTAGAAAACTGAGTTGACTTAGAACTACTTTGCTGTAATACAGTTAATGCTTATAGAATATACATGATGATTTTTAGTTTTTATGAGGAGTTTCAAAATGACGAGCCATTTGCTCATTCGCCTTCTAGTTAGTCACACCTATTCCAGATACGTTTTCTTTACAGCCTGGCGTTTTGGATGATTTTTGCTCCTAGGGTTTGAATGCTGCTTTGTTTTATGAGAATAAAGATCCCCGCACTTTTGTGTCTTTGGTACCTACCTCTGCACATACTGGTGATGGCATGGGAAGTCTGATCTACCTTCTTGTTGAGTTAACTCAGACCATGTTGAGCAAGAGACTTGCGCACTGTGAAGAGCTGAGGGCACAGGTGATGGAGGTAATGATCAATATTTCAGTTTATTGTTTTTTTTTTTTTTTTTAAATGGCAAGTTCCTTGAGTGGAGGATATTGACTACTTTCAGATTTAATGAACATGGTGCATTGTATGTACGTCTTTCTCTTTGTAATAACGTCTTGTAGGTTAAAGCTCTCCCAGGGATGGGCACCACGATAGATGTCATCTTGATCAATGGGCGTTTGAAGGAAGGAGATACAATCATTGTTCCTGGAGTAGAAGGGCCCATTGTAACTCAGATCCGAGGCCTCCTGTTACCTCCTCCTATGAAGGAATTACGAGTGAAGGTACGCTGAGGTGGTAAGCGTTGACACAGGGGGACTTGTAAAGTTCTGCTGAGATTGTTTCCTCACCTTTAAAGCTGTTTGACTTAATACAGAACACATAACATCCCTCGCTCTCCCTTTTATCTTAGATGTCATCGTACTGGAAGGCCTGTCTGTCAAGAGTAGAGATGCGTGAAAGTACCTGCTTACCAGACTAGGCCTTTCCCAGATACTAAACTACATTGTTTTGGTTCTACACTGCTAACTACAGTTGACTCTTGAACAACATGAGGGCTAGGGGTACTGACTCCCTGGCCAGTTGAAAATCCACATATATTTTTTGACTCCCCAAAAACTTAACTCCTAATAGCCTACCATTGACCAGAAGCCTCACCGATCACATCAACAGTCGGTTAACACGTTTTGTATGTTTTATAGATTACATACTGCATTCTTACAATAAAACAAGCTAGAGAAAAGAAAACGTGATTAAGCAAATCATAAGGAAGAGAAAATAGATTTAGTGTTTGTAAGTGGCAGTGGGTCATCATAATGGTCCTCATTCTTATCCTCATGTTGGGTAAGCTGACAGGGAGGAAGGAGAGGGTTGGTCTTGTCTTTGGTGGCAGAGGGGAAGAAAATCTGAGTGTCAGTGGACACACGCAGTTGTTCAAGGGTCAACTGTCGTTTTTTATTAACATTTTTAATTGTGAAATAAAATACTTGCTCCTGAAAAGTACACAAAACATAGCAGAAAAGTTTAACACATTTTTGGGAAGCAACCAGATGGAGAATGAGAATGCTGCTGGTACCCAGAGGCTTCCTGTGTGCTTCTTCCTGATCAACCCTCCCCACCTTCCCCTCCTACCCCCAGACCTTTCATAGTTAACCATGGTTGCATTTTATGATAGTAACAGATATCCTTGCTTTGCTTTGTTTTTGTGTCTGAGAGTACTTCCCTTAGACGTGTCTATAGACTTTATGTAGAAATGGAGTTATTCTAAGTGTGTACTTTTATAGCTGGCTTTTTTTTTTTTTTTTTTTTTTTTTGGGAGATAGGCTCTCACTCTGTCGCTCAGGCCGGAGTGCAGTGGTGCAGTCACAGCTCACTGCAGCCTCAACCTCCCTGGGGTTCAGGCGATCCTCCCACCTCAGCCTCCTGAATAGCTGGGACTACAGGTGCACACCACCACACCTGGCTAATTTGTTTACAGATGGGACTTTGCCATGTTGCCCAAGCTGGTCTTGAACTCCTGGGCTCAAGCAATCCACCCACTTTCATCTCCCCAAAGTGCTGGGATTATAGGCATGAGCCACCATGCCTGGCCTATATCTGGCTTCCTTTAGTGAAAAAAATGCATATAATTTTAAGATTTCTTTTCCATTGTGTGACTGTATCACAACATATCTATCTGTTCTGTTGATGGGAAATGTAGGTGATCTCCAGTTTTATTTTATTTTATTTTTTTTTTTGAGACGGAGTCTCACTCTGTCATCCAGGCTGGGATTACAGGTGCATGCCACCATGTCCGGCTAATTTCTGTATTTTCAGTAGAGATGGGGTTTCACCATGTTGGCTAGGCTAGTCTCGAACTCCTGACTTCAGCCTCCCTAAGTGCTGGGATTACAGGTGTGAGCCACCGCACCCAGCCCAGTTTTTTATTTTTGTTCTTACTAACGATGCTGCTGCTGTGAACTTTTGTGTATATCTCTTGATGTGTTTGTGCCAGTTTCCCAGGGTATGTATACCTAGGAGTGAAGGCCACACTTGTCTACAGTGGGTGTAACAAATTATATTCTCAACCGCAGTATTAGTTTCATTGTTTTACATCTTCATCAGTTCTTGGATGTCAGATGTAAAATTTTTTTGCCATTCTGGTGTGTAGCTCATTGCCGTTTCAGTGTGCATTTGCCTAATTGTTAACCTGGTTGGTCATTTAAAAATGTTTATTAGCCATTTATTTCCTCCTTCGTGAGATGCACATGTTTCTTCTGCATTATCTTCCTTACAGATGTATATGCGCTTGTATATTCAGGATACTGGTTTGTTAGTTGGTGTGTTTTGCAGTATCTTCTACTCTTGTGACTTTTTTTTTCCTGTGGTATTTTGGGAAATGGAAATATTTCATTTTAATGTTAAATTTATCAATCTTTTATTTTGTGGTTATTGCTTTTCGTGCCTAGTTTAAGAAACCTCTAAGATCATGATGAGATTCTATCATCTCCTACTGCTAACCACTTTTAAAGTACATTTGGTAACAAATGTTTTTCTCTCTATAGAACCAGTATGAAAAGCATAAAGAAGTAGAAGCAGCTCAGGGGGTAAAGATTCTTGGAAAAGACCTGGAGAAGACATTGGCTGGTTTACCCCTCCTCGTGGCTTATAAAGAAGATGAAATCCCTGTTCTTAAAGTAAGTTCATTTAAAATTTTTTTTCCTCAAAAGTTCTGGCACGTGTCAGCATTGCACATGCTAGGGATGGTGACCACAACTGGCTTTGTCTTTGTGAAGCCCGCCGTCTCTTGGCCTCTTAGCAAACTTGACGCTTTTGAATTACTTCAGTTTGTACAGTCATAGGAATTGGTATGATTTTTATGTGTACTAGAATTATAAAAATAATGCATTTTATTCAAATAAAAAAATGAGTCAAAAGCTACAAGTTGGCTGGGCATGGTGATGCACGCCTGTAATCCCAGCTACTTGGGAGGCTGAGGCAGGAGAATCACTTGAACCTGGGAGGCAGAGGCTGCAATGAGCCGAGATCGTGCCACTGCACTCCAACCTGGGCGACAGCAAGACCCTGTCTCAAAAAAAAAGCTAGAAGTTGTATATTCTTTTTTGGCCCATGTCCATTGTAGTTTCATAAAAGTGGACTTTGAGCCATAGTTTGTTCACTTGCCAAAGAGAAAATATAACTGTTCCCAGCACATGGCTCTTGTGTCCTGGGGCCATGTTTGTTAGGCAGCATCAAGTCATGCTGTTGGGAATAAGCTAGCTCAGGGCCAGTGAGAGAATAGGACAGGCCTGCCTCTTCAGCCAGTCTTGAGTATGGAGTGGACTTATGTCCCTTCAGTGGCTTTGATAAACTTGTTTTACTTATTTCTGGTTAAAATCTCTTCTTCCATTTCTAGACGAGCAGTGATGGAGGAAGGAGCTGCTGAGATCATGAGATTATGGTATTTCCTAGTTAACATAGTCAAGCTGAGCTTTTGGGCTATCGTAACACATTACAGTTATGTGGTGCTTTTTTAACTTTAAAAAAATTTTTCTTCTCTACTGTTTAATTCTGCCCACCCATCTATTATATTTGCCAATTGGAGCAGAGATTAAACATATTTCAAAATTAGCAAACTTAAGACACAGGTGAAGCGAGATACAGTCAGGGTGTGGCCCCCAAATCTCCTCCTCCATTCCAGCACAGGTTCTGTTATGCCCTGCTCTATCTAAGCCTTAGTTTCATATTTGCAGATAAGTACTTGACCAAAGAAACACGATTTAATTCTAGACTGCTGAGGATAGAGGTGTGTTGACAACCTTATCAAATCTGATTTCTTTACAAGGATGAATTGATCCATGAGTTAAAGCAGACACTAAATGCTATCAAATTAGAAGAAAAAGGAGTCTATGTCCAGGCATCTACACTGGGTTCTTTGGAAGCTCTACTTGAATTTCTGAAAACATCAGAAGTGCCCGTAAGTAATTACACTTAGCTCCACAAGTGAGTGGTGGTTGGTCGTGGTTTTTGGTGCCATTACCATTACCTGATACATAGAGATAAACATGAAACTCCCATTTTTTCAGTATGCAGGAATTAACATTGGCCCAGTGCATAAAAAAGATGTTATGAAGGCTTCAGTGATGTTGGAACATGACCCTCAGTAAGTAATTGCTCTTGCTATGAAGGCTTTCATGTTACTTACCTATCTTAAAACTGTCCTATCTTTAAAAACTGTCCTCTGTGACATACTGTTTTTCATTGAATGGTTGTTGATGTGTTTTAACCTTTTAGGTATGCAGTAATTTTGGCCTTCGATGTGAGAATTGAACGAGATGCACAAGAAATGGCTGATAGTTTAGGAGTTAGAATTTTTAGTGCAGAAATTATTTATCATTTATTTGATGCCTTTACAAAATATAGACAAGACTACAAGAAACAGAAACAAGAAGAATTTAAGTAAGTTACTGTTTTTATTTACTTCGACTCTTTGTTAATGAACATGATTGAGAATTACTGAATTCTAGAAAGGGCTGTAAACAGCAAAATCATGGCATTTACTCATCTACCAGAGGCTGCATCCTGAAATGGTGTGTTGCAAACCAGAAACCCAACATACTGGGGACATTCCAGCAGTATGCAAACAAGTCTTGTCTGTGACTTCAGTTTAATATAATCTTAGCAGGCTTGGGTCTTGTTAATGGGTTAGTAGTTATTAAATTTCGGGACTTTATCTTGCTCATCTGGGATTACACAGATTGGAAGTAACAAAACTTGAGTGAGGAAAACTGGGAAATAAGGTGAGAGATTCTGTGGGAGAGAAGTCCATTCCTGTAGCAAACTTTCCAAGTACTCACAGTGTAGGAATTAACTACATTGCTGCAGTGGTAGAGGAAGCATCAGCCAAGAACCAGGCCGGCCTCCCTCCTCTGAGACAGGGTCTCGTTCTGTCACCCATGCTGTAGTGCAGTCACATGATCACGGGTTACTCCAGCCTCTGCCTACTGGGCTCAAGTGAGCCTCCCACCTCAGCCTCCCGAGTAGTTGAGACTACAGGCTCACGCCGCTATGCCTGGCTAATTTGTTGTATTTTTGGTAGGACAGGGTTTTGCCATGTTGGCCAGGCTGGTCTTGAATTCCTGAGCTCAAGTGATCCACCTGCCTCTGCCTCCTGAAGTGCTGGGATTATAGGTGTGAGCCACTGTGCCTAGTCTGGGACAGGCTCTTATTGCAGGACAATCAACACATGTTGAGAAGTGCTGAAAAACCAAATAAAGCAGGGAAGGGCCTAGATAAGGAGAGGAGAGACTGTGATTAATGATGTGGTTGAGGAAGGCATCTCATCTCTTCAGACAGAGCGCCCATGGGGAGTGTCCAGAGAGAACAGCAGTGTGAGGCGGAGTGACCAGAGGGGACAGTGATAAATGAGGTCAGAGAGGGTGGTGGGACCTGTATCGTCAAGGATCTTACAGGCCATGGGAAGGATTGAGCTTCTCTGAGTTGTGCAAGAAGCCATTGCCAAGGCTGTGTTCACCATCAGACTGGCTCACTGGGTTGTTATGTGGACCTTGGGTTGTTAGGAAGTCAGTGGCAAGACCCTGTCAGGAGGCTCCCACAGTCCAAGCAAGAGGTCTAGGTGATTCAGACCACAGTGAGGATAGGAGTGATGGTGTAGTTTGGGATACATTTTTAAGTGGCGCTTACTAGTAAATATTCGGATTTAGACTGGTATGTGCTCACTTTAGATCACGAAAGCTGGAGTGAGAAGAACTCTGCTTAAGACGCGGCCGGAAACACTGACCGCACTTTTAAGTGTGTGCTCAGGAAGCGGGGTCGCCATGTAGTGGCCTTCTGGATCCACGGTTTGGGAATGTGGTGGAGAAAAGCAGGGTGATAATGTGGTTTGATGCCTCTGTGGTCCCCCAGTAGCCTGCACACGTGCCCAACGAAGCCCTGCCTGTCACCAGGTGCTGCCTAGGTTCTAAGCCCCAGCCTGGCTGACATCTTCAGCAGCCAAGCTCAGTGTTCAGACTAGGAACAGAACGCTCCTGTGATGCAGCTTCTGTTGGAGGTAGGGCTTTAAAAGAGAAGAAAGCCCAGACTTGGGAAGCAGTAGAATGGGGAGGAGGAGGTTAGGAAGAAAAGAAAGAAGCACCTTGTTCCTCTAATGTGAGAAGCCTGATGTTCAGCTGCAGTTTTTCTGTTTATATTTAAGTGATTCTGTAAGCTTAAAAATTCTTCTCTCTTTTTCTTTCAGGCACATAGCAGTATTTCCCTGCAAGATGAAAATCCTCCCTCAGTACATTTTTAATTCTCGAGATCCGATAGTGATGGGGGTGACAGTGGAAGCGGGTCAGGTGAAACAGGGGACACCCATGTGTGTCCCAAGCAAAAATGTAAGTTCTAGTTGTACCTTTTGTGGGTCATTTCTTAAAGCAGTAAATGGGTGTCCAAGAGTCGTAGCAACACAGCTTTGTGCCTGTAGGTCACAGTACTGGGCTGTGTATTTAGTGTGGTCTCCACCTTCTTAACAAATGTTGGCCGGGCGCGGTGGCTCACGCCTGTAATCCCAGCACTTTGGGAGGCCGAGGCGGACGGATCACAAGGTCAGGAGACCGAGACCACGGTGAAACCCCGTCTCTACTAAAAATACAAAAAATTAGCCGGGCACGGTGGCGGGCGCCTGTAGTCCCAGCTACTCAGGAGGCTGAGGCAGGAGAATGGCGGGAACCCGGGAGGCGGAGCTTGCAGTGAGCCGAGATCGCGCCACTGCACTCCAGCCTGGGTGACAGAGCGAGACTCCGTCTCAAAAAACAACAAAACAAAACAAAACAAATGTTTCAGTGTGTTTTACCTCAGTAGGAAGAAAATGTGGTAACTTTAAAACAAGCAGAGCCTGTCACCTGCTGTGCTTCAGTGTTGGTAAATACCAGTGCTCCATAGTCAGTGTTGAGTCAGCCCTGATCTCGTGCTTCAGTTAATTGGGCTCCAAGGCACTTGAAATTACTGCCTTTTATTTTATTTTGAAAGGTTTCAAGCCTGTGGAAAAGCTTAAAAATTAGTATAATGAACACCCATGTTTACCTTCCCTTTGTATCAGCATACCTAAGAAAAATTAGTAATATTTCAACAATATCCTATAATTTGCAGCCCTCAGCATTTCACCAATTATCCCAAAGATGTCTTGGTAACTCTCCCCACGGATCTGGCTCAGTGCCCTGCAAACTGCATTGTACTGGGGCTGTTTTGTGGTTAAGCCTCAGTCAAGAACAGTCCTCCATCCTTTTTGAAGTGTCCCAGTGGTTTTGCAAATTCCTTCTCCATTTGGATTTATCTGTCTCTCCCTCCCGAGTAGACACAGGTTAGCATTATTGGAAAGACACTCATGCGGTTTCCCTGTGTGCCTGGGTCCTGCATGAGCCAGCCTGTCTCACTGCTGCCGACGCTCTTCTTCCCTGGGGAAGTGCTAGCCGCCAGTCATCTCCATTAGAAACTTGCCCTTTGTAATTACTCTGTAATCTATCTGGTACCTGGAGTTCCCAATGGACATCCTGTTTCCCAACAGCCTTTATCCCAGTGGTTTTCGTACCCACTGGCAAGCCTTGCCTGTCAGCTGTTACATAGATGGTGGCAAAATTGTGGATATACCTGTCCCCCCATTTCTTAGAAAGAACCTCTTCCCACTGACTTTTTTATTGACTCATAGACTTAGCAGGGGTTTTTTTTGTTTTGTTGTTTTTTAAATATAATCCATTACCTTTATTCTTTTGATAGATTGTCCAGTGTGGTCAGTAGGAGCTCATTTAAACTGACTCCTATATCCTTGACACACAGTAGTCTGAGCATCTTCTTCCTTTCTGGTGCAGTGAGATGTTCCAGCCTCATCTAATACTTTCCCTGCCCCAAACCTGGTTCCTGTAATGGGCAGTGGCACTTAGAAGTTGTCACTGATTCTCTACCATTTCAGTAGACTAAGCCAGGACATTTGTGTTATTTTCTATGTGGCTTTGGCCTCCGAAATCAAACAGAGCTCTCTTTCTTTTCACTCTTACTCTCCTGAATCCTTTTCTCCACAAAGGAGTCAGGGTTTTTTGCCCCAAACTCTGAGATCACATCACTCATCTGCTCACAGGCCATCATTCTTAAAATTTCAGGATCGGTCCTCACTCTGACTTCATTCCCACCAGTCACTTCAAGCTCATTCCTGACTCAGACCCGTTGTGCCTGCTGATCCCTTCTATTATGGCACCTGTCATGTGAAATGGTAGAGCAAAAATACGAAATGACATTGGGTCAACAGGGCACTTGGAATGTTTTGCAAAGCACATTATCTCCTGTCATTCTTACAGCCGTCGTGAAGGGAACAGGGTGTTGGTGCCGCCAGCCTAATTTACCAAAACATTACACTGTGAGACCTTAAGGGATGAATGAAGGATCGCACTGCCATGACTTTTAAAACAGGCTTTTGCTCCAGTTCTTATTTCAGTTGTCCAGCCATGGCGCCTGTGATTGGCATGAATTCTTCAGCATGCATTGTAATATGTTATTTTACAGTTTGTTGACATCGGAATAGTAACAAGTATTGAAATAAACCATAAACAAGTAGATGTTGCAAAAAAAGGACAAGAAGTCTGTGTAAAAATAGAACCTATCCCTGGTGAGTCACCCAAAATGTTTGGAAGACATTTTGAAGCTACAGACATTCTTGTCAGTAAGGTAAGCATTTCGGCAAAAGTGGCAGACTTTAAGAAATGGGGAATCACTCTTCTTGGGTCACCTGTGCCCAGAAGCTCCTTGGGCTTCAGTTTGATTGTAGTATCTGATGGGACTGGATCCCCCATTAGGGCCTGACCTTTAGCTGGGCCTTGTCTTTTGAGGAAGTTGCCCCATCAGGAAAGCAGCACCAACAGAGAAAGCTAGGACTTTTAGATCCCCTTGTGCCTGACATACCAACCAGATGTGATTTCGGAATTCTACTCCCTTAGGCAGGCAAGCCCTGGATAAGCTTTATTATGGTGAGAGTGGGCGTCTGGGGCCACAGCTTTCTTTGGCACATGTTTGTTACGTTCTGTTTACCCTGTTTGTGCCTCGGGCATTGCAGATCAGCCGGCAGTCCATTGATGCACTCAAAGACTGGTTCAGAGACGAAATGCAGAAGAGTGACTGGCAGCTTATTGTGGAGCTGAAGAAAGTATTTGAAATCATCTAATTTTTTTCACACGGAGCAGGAACTGGAGTAAATGCAATACTGTGTTGTAATATCCCACCAAAAAATGGAACAGACATATCTGGACACTGATGGACTTAAGTATGGAAGGAAGAAAAATAGGTGTATAAAATGTTTTCCATGAGAAACCAAGAAACTTACACTGGTTTGACAGTGGTCAATTACATGTCCCCACAGTTCCAACGTGCCTGTTCACTCACCTCTCCTTTCCCCAACCCTTCTCTACTTGGCTGCTGTTTTAAAGTTTGCCCTTCCCCAAATTTGGATTTTTATTACAGATCTAAAGCTCTTTCGATTTTATACTGATTAAATCAGTACTGCAGTATTTGATTAACCAAGCTTCTGCAGATTTTGTGATTCTTGGGACTTTTTTGATGTAAGAAATACTTCTTTATTTATGCATATTCTTCCCACAGTGATTTTTCCAGCATTCTTCTGCCATATGCCTTTAGGGCTTTTATAAAATAGAAAATTAGGCATTCTGGTATTTATGTGCTTTGTGTGAAACCACGGTGTAAAAGCACAGCTGGCTGCTTTTTACTGCTTGTGTAGTCATGAGTCCATTGTAATCATCACAATTCCAAACCAAACTACCAATAAAGAAAACAGACATCCACCAGCAAGCTCTGTTAGGCTTCCATGTTAGTGTAGCTTCTCTCCCACAAGCTGTCCTCCTAGGACAAGAATTATCTTACCAACTATCACACTACCTTGTATGCCAGCACCTGGTAACAGTCGAGATTTTTATACATTAATCTGGATCTGTTTTGTCTTAGAAAATTCCATTATACATACATCTCCTGGTATTTGGGCTTAGTGCTTCTAAATTGTTGCGGACACAACTTAATGATTCATTCATAGTAGTAATCTGTAGCTAGTTTTAGGGTTTTGTTGAAGTCAGTGTGGGGTGTTTGAGGAAAAAGTTCCAAATATCCACTAGCACAGAATTTTAAACTACATTTTTATTTTAAAGTTACGGCATAACATAGCATAAAAATATATTATATCCGTTTGAAAATCTATACCGTTCTTTTTTATCATCAAAGTTTCTCAATGGCCAGTAGAGGCAAAGACAACACCTCTGATCTATGGGACATAATGTTCCCAAGAAAAAATCTTCAAGTGGGTGTGAGGGTGTTTCTAATTCAAAATATGTAGATTTCTCCACATGGAAGAAGTAAAGATTTTCTTAACATGCTCCTGTGTTCATGCTTGGAGACAAGAGTAAGATGGTTTAGAAGCTTTACCCTTTCTTGGAACAAGTAGAATCCCGGTCTGAGACCTCTCAGGAATTTCAGAGCTTAGCAGTCTGGCCTGGAGGTTTTTCAGCCTTTTAGTATAATAAACAGTAGTTGCTTCCTAGAGTTGAGTTTTTAAGGATTCACAAAAAGGAGCCTGTACAAAATATACATACAGTTCTTTATTAAACAACTGTAAACACTTCACTGTAAAAATCCATAAAACTTTATAAACAAACATTTTGTAAATAGAATCTATGCTACAGTAAAAGAATTAACACAATTATTTACATGCAATACTGACAAATTTGGCACTTTTTGAAAAGAAATGTACAAAACACTTGCTTTAAAAGAAATTTAAAATTATAAAAACTCCGAGCATTACTATCATGCACTTTGCAAATACCTCACAAGCACTTATGGCACAGCGATCGGAGAGCACCAGGCTCCCTGGTAATATTTATGTAACTTTTAATGTGCTTCCGTACGTTTGTTGTAAAACCACCTGAACATTGTCAAGAATAAAGTCAAACGCCATATTCCAAACCGACTCCACCGATTGCTGCATCAACCTAAAGGTGGGGAGAGAAGAAATGCCATCAGGAAAAGTCCTTAAGACTATTCCTTTTTAAAAATAAAAATTGATTTTGGCGAAAAAAAAAAAAAAAAAAAAAAACCTCATGCCTGTAATCCCAGCACTTTGGGAGGCCGAGGTGGGCAGATCACCTGAGGTCGGGAGTTGGAGACTAGCCCGGCCAAACATGGTAAAACCCTGTCTCTATAGAAAATACAAAAATTAGCTGGGCGTAGTGGCACATGCCTATAGTCCCAGCTACCCGAGAGGCTGAGGCAGGAGAATCACTGGAACCCAGGAGGCAGAGGCTGCAGTGAGCCAAGATGCCACCACTGCACTCCAGCCTGGGTGACAGAGTGTGACTTCATTTCAAAAAATAAAATCCTAGAACACTAAAAAAAAAAAAAAGCTTGTTTTGAGACAAGCTGTCAGGCTGGAGTGCAGTGGTACAATCATGGCTCACTGCAGCCTCTACCTCTCAAGTAACTGGGACCACAGGTGGGCACCAACCACCCCCAAGTTATGTTTTTTTTTTTTTGTATTTTTTTAGTAGAGATGGGGTTATGCCATTTTGGCCAGGCTGGTCTCAAAACAATGCACCCACCTCAGCCACCCGAAGTTAAGTGCTGTGATGACAGGCGTGAGCCACTGCGCCCAGCCCACTTCCTGTGGTCTTCTAATCACATGTAAGACTTGAGGGCGACACACTTGGAACCTCATTTACTACTTAGTCAACATGACAGAATAATGGATATCACTTTTTCATTAACCCTAATGAGGACAGTTTCCTAGAAAGTTTAAAACTTCTCAGTACACCCTCACTTAGCCATTGTGACATGCCATTTTTTCCCATTTGATAAAAGTGATGAATTACTACCTTTTCATGTATTTTATAACTAGATCCAGTTTTTCCAAATCTTTTTCTTCTATTAGATCAGTACAATATTTCACAACTTGGAGAATGTCTTCTTCCATTGGATCTAGGAAGGGGAAAAACTTCAAATGAGGACCAGTATATCTTTTTGAAGGAGAAAGTCAGAAATCTACACGGATAAAGGAAAACTGCCTTTCTACAAGTACGCCGCTAACAGCTATCAAAGGAATGGGCTTTGTTACTTGTCAAAGCAAGCCCCAGAATTTAAAAGATACTGGGGTAGCTGCTTTAAGCTTATTAGAGTTAGAGAAATGGGTTAAATCTACATAGTTTAGTCTGTTTATGTTCTCAAATCATGAGACGACTACATCTCAGCCTTGGGCCATCTAACACAGGCCAAGCCAACCTGAAATTGTAGTTATCCATTCTCTGAGCAAGGTCTTCACATCATTGAATTCAACAGCTCCAGCTAGATTGGGTGCTGGAGGTCTCACACAGCCAGCTGGGTCAGACTGCAAACTAGAAAGGCCTGGCACACCTGAAGTAGAAGCAGAGAGTTCTTCCTGTTAAGAAAACAAAGGATAAAATTGCTATATTCACACATTATCCGGGTACATTAAGATCTCATAAAGGTCAAAGTTAAAGAATTACCAGGGGTTTCTCTGCAGGAGTTCCTTCATGTTTTAGAAACCCATCAATTAACTTCTGGGGACTGCCACAGGCCCCTGGCAGAGTTTTTGCAGGACTGTTTGGCAGCTTGTTTTTCAAAGGACTCTGAATCCTTTTTGGGGAACCGATGGTTTTTTTTTTCTTGTTTCTTTTCTTTTCTTTCACTGCTGCCTTTAGATGAAGTAAAGGATTCTTTGGCACTAAGAGAAGATAGATAGATACAAGATCCTCAACAAACTGATAGTATGGATAGTCTGGATGATAGTAGGTTGGGTTCTCTTTTCTCCTCCCGGATACAACAGGCTCCCTAGCCTACACCTCCCCTCCTGCCCCAAGTGAGAGGCAGTGAATGGCCATGGCCGAAAGTGCAGGCTCTCCAATTCTCTCTTTGCTTTGCCACTTACTAATTCGGCCTTTGGCATGTTGCTCATCTATGATGGGTAGTAATAAATGTGGGTTTGGTGTTTGTGATGCATTTTGAACCTACATCCTTTGATTTATTCATCTCAAAGGACAACTAGCTGAACAAGTATTCAAGACACTTCTGGTAATGTCCTATCCCAACTTTTTAAAAAAGTAGTAAGTGGTGTGTTTAAATCCTGAAAGTACAGACACAAATCCAACTAAAATATGATGATATTTACTCATACTGTAAACTTCAGATATTATCCCAATATGAAGAGCTCTTAATGCAACGAACAGCTTAGACTTTGGCCATTATATACTGCAATAATTAGACAACAGTGACTCCATTACTCTTTATCTTCATTTTTGTTACATGCCACTTCCAAGGCTCACCAGATGCGCTGGCTGACTGCTGGTGGCTGCTGTTCTCGCCCTGCCTTTGTCTTTGATCATATGCTGCTTTCAGCTCCCTTTGAAGTTCAGCAGGTAGGGCAGCAAATACCTCAGGGTCCACCTAGTGGAAAAGACAAGGTCAAAGTCAAACCTGAACTCCCTTCTAGATGGTAGCTGGTTTATCTTTTTTCACAAAATAGATTTTGTTTTCAAATCTTACTTTTCTGATCTGTACGAATTCTTAACGGTTCCGTAATATCAAAGCTGATTAAATCTTCAAAATGGTTAGAGCAAGAACAAGGAATTAAGAGTACTAACTTAAAAAAAACCACTACAACAGCAGAACAACCTGGGCAAAATGCACTAGTAGAAAATGGGAAGCAAAACATGAAAACAGGAGCTCGGGTTGTTGCTGCCCCCATGTAGGATTACACATCTCCACTCTGCTGTATTCAAGTGTGGCCACTGATCTGTTTGGCCAGATCAATGTGCTTCTGTCTTATCGTGCCCTCCCCCGTCTCTTCCCTCTGCTGGCTTCAGCAGGAGGCTGCTCGGAGTGTCTACATCCTGCAGACGCAGGAGATGGAGACAAGCCCACTCTTCCCTCCCTCCCCTTCCCAGTGGAAGTGGTGTCAGATACGGGAGAAAGGGAAGTGAGACAGGTCCTGAGCTGGAGCAGGGGGGTGAGAATACTGAAACTACAGCAGAGGGTTCCCATATTTAACTTACCTGTGAAAATGCTGGAAGGGCTATTACATTTATTCCTGTGTCACTGTTCGATTCTTGAGGTTCTGGTATTTGCAACAAGACTGTCCCAACTGGTTGTGGCAAAATTCCTGTGTTACAGCCATTCACTGGTTCTTTCCTTTTGTCACCATGTGCCTCTGCTTGCTGGACAGCACAGACTTGCTCTACTTGTTCCCGGAGATCAGGTGGAAGTGCTTCTAAAACAGACTGATCCAGCTATAAAATGCCAAACATATGAGTTTGAAGTTTATTAAAGCATGCTCAGAGATGAGGTGTTTGGGAGTTAACATGCCACTTTCCATTTCAATTTGAACACTGGATAATCAATGTAAGGTACAGACAGACCATCAGGCTAGGAAAGCCACCCCTAAATCAGCACATTTTTGGAACGTCTTGGCCTTTTGTCATTGAAGCCTGAAGTATGTGTAGTCTGGAGAAAAGTGTATATACTACTGGCCACTACCACATGACCAGGTAAGTCCAAATATACTCACAGAATGTCCTGCAATTGGGGCCAACAGATATGGATACCTTGGTGAAGCTCAAATTAGATCCCACCCCTGGGGAGGGGTGAAGGCCTGAGGCACATGTTAAAATTCTGGACAGGTTAACAGTCCTGAGTCAAAAGTTCACCTCTCAGATGAGAGACTGCCCAAAAATACAGATAATTCTACTCTGAGAGCAGCACACTGGAAGAAAGGGTTTCTAGAAGCTGAATTTTCTCTAACTTGCAGGACAGAGCCCACTGTTCCTTTGACCAGGGCCTCCCTCCATCTGTCCATGCACATCTGGCCCTTTGCAAACATACAATCCCGTCAACTTGGGTAGGCCAATCTTACCTGCCAGGAGTAACTAATTGTGGGTATCTGTCACCATACAAGCATATCAGCATTGCCCCTTCCCCTAGTTTTACAGCCAGTATGTAACATCTCCTGCCTCCTTCCATGCAGGGGGAGCGGGGGCACAAATGAACTTGCCCAATATAGCTTAAGGTGCTACCTTACTTTCAAGGACCAAAGGATGCCAGCAGCATATCACATGTACAGCCCACACACGCTGAATTAAACCATCCAAAACTCCAGAGACCTGTTTGCAAATACTGCAAAAGCCCTTTGACATAAGGCCTCTACTTCACCACTAATCACCAAAGCTGCCTTGCTGAATACAGTAAGTCTACATGATGACCACTGTCACAGACAATGGCAGTCCACAGGAGGACTGCCTTTCAGCTATGCTTTACAACTTGCAAGAGTGGCAAATCTTTGCAAAAGCACTTTCATTCAACTCAATTATTGCTTATTTAGAATCCAACATCATGATCTACCCGAACAAGTGACCCATTCTCCCTTTCTTGGTTAAATGGATGAAGAAATAAAAATGCCATTTTCATTTGTAAACTTATATTTTTGTACTTATATTTAAGAGTATAAAATGTACTTATATTTAGGACTATAAAAATGTACCTGGGAAGGTGACGGGACCTCTATACTCAGGTTAAGTCTTGACTGCACACTGACAGGAGAATGCAGACCGTTCCATTTCCCTGAAGACTCGGCCTTGTTAGTATCAGGACTGGTCGGCAGATGTGCGGGAAAAGGTGGCAAAGTGCAAGTTCTAGAAGCAGATGATATTTCCAGATCCACAGCAGTCCGAAATACTACGAAGAGAAAATACATAAAATAGCCTCTTCAGATCATCGGGCAGGGCCTTTAATCCCTGATTTCCTCTGTCCATTACAAATAAAAAAACTTTATTATTGATACATCATAATGAAGAATATAATTTTTTTAAATCACATAAAGCTGTGTCAAGTTTAAAACCAACTGCCGTCTTTCCAAGGACATAAGCAGCACCTAAACGAGAACCCCACTGATGACCACCAACCTTCTTTGTGCTCCTCTTCTGTGGATTTCTTAGCTTTCTGAACTTGGAAGATATCACGGACAGAGTATGACCCACCAGGAAAGTGGCTCGACTGAACTGATGGGCGACTGGGACATGTGGAAGGGTTCAGATTAGTTGGAACCAACTGATTCACGTGAATCCCAACCTAGAACCCAGAATAAAGAGTATGCTTCCAGGAAAACTAAAGTAAAATATGAATTCAGCTAAGCAAAATCCTCAGCAAATCCTTTTCACTACCTCCTAGATCCTGTTTCTAGAATAAAGGTAAATGAAAGTATTCAAACAGCAGCATTCTATATGAGTTATTACAAAAACAGTTTCTAGACTAGCTAGTGAGTGGTCATTCATCTCAAACTTCAGAGTATCCAATTCTCCCAAAATATACCAAAACGTCTTTAAAATCAGAAAATCCAAACAAGTGGAATACTGTATTTCACTGATGTTCTGGTCAACTAAGGTTTTAAATTAGGATAAAAAAAAATTAAGAGAGGACAGGCTACTTGGAAACTTAACTATTTTTATCTTTTTAAAATGAAATACTTCTCAAAAAATACTGGTGGGACTGGTGAACAGCAGGCACACCACAGACCCCTCCATAAAGTGCCATTGTAACAGTATTTCAGGGAGAAATTACAATTATGGCCGGCTTAGTGACTAATCCTTCAACAAAGTCCACAATCAAGCCAGAACAACCCTTAACTTACACATGCACACAATAAACTAAACCTACAAAGGTTCTTTTTTTTTTTTTTCCTCTTTTGAGACACAGCCTCATTGTGTCACCCAGGCTGGAGTGCAATGGCATGATCTTGGCTCATGCAAGCTCTGTCTCTTGGGTTCAAGTGATTCTCCTGCCTCAGCCTCCCGAGTACATGGGACTATAACGCATGTACCACAACACCTGGCTAATTTTTGTATTTTTAGTAGAGATGGGGGCCAGACACAGTGGCTCATGCCTGTAATCCCAGCACTTTGAGAGGCCGAAGCGGGTGGATCACCTGAGGTCAGGAGTTTGAGACCAGCCTGGCCAACATGGTGAAACTTCGTCTCTAAAAATACAAAAGGGCGTGGTAGCGGGTACCTGTACCCACAGCTACTCGGGAGACTGAGGAAGGAGAACTGCTTGAACCCAGGAGGTGGAGGTTGCAGTGAGCTGAGATCGCGTCACTGTACTCCAGCCTGGGCAACAGGGCAAAAACTCCGTCTCAAAAAAAAAAAAAAAAAAAAAAAAAAAAACCCACAAAAAAAGTCTATGGTTTTGACATTTTGATGCCTCTTGCCTGTTTCAAAGGCATCTTGATGTGCCTGTGGTTTCACTCCCTTCTAGGTCATCATATGGCAGACAGCAGAGTATGTTTCTGATTAAAAAGGAACTTAAAGGCACAAAATTTATGTATTCATACTCCTCAGTCATACCTACTTCTAGGAAACAAGAACAGGGAGGACATGTATATTAGCCCCTGGTTAATTAGGGATACCTTGGAAAAGCACAGTAAGAATCTGAGAAAATTATTCTAAAATGAAGAAGATCAAAATGGAGAAAGTCAAGAATTTTTGTTTCTCTTTTCCTTATATCACAAAGCAGCTAAAGACCTACATATAAAGTCCCTATATGCCAGCAATAACCATTCTGAGAGCAAGCCTCAAATGACACAAAAATTACAGAAAGTCAGAATTTACAATGTTACTATACACTTACCCCTCTCATGTCTGATATATTTAGTTTCATTGTATGAAACATGTTTAGCATCGCCTTTCCAATTATTTTTGCATTATCTGTTGCCTGGTCAAGAGTTACAGTCCTGTAAGTGATAGAATTATACAACAAAAGCTTCATTCCATATGTATTCACTAGTACTAAAGTAGTATGGAACGGTTTAAAAGAGTTACAGAAAAGTTGTAAACAGTTACAAAGAAGATTATAAAAGTGAATGCCACAGTCCCCCTTCCAGGAAGCCAGAAATAGCAAATTAGTTACACTGGCAAAGAAGGGGGAAAGGAAAATTATGGAACACTGGAACTTCAAGGTAATAACAATAACGGACACCTGGGTCAACTACAAATCAGCTGAGAAATTTAGAAAAAGGCATATTTTAGCTAACACATGCACAAATGAATGCATATTTTCCAGCTAAAGCACAAATGAATGGTAAACACAATGTTCTTGATTCCAAGAGAAGTTTTAGGTTCCAAGATTATGTATGCTGAGGTACAGCAAATATTCAGAAGAGAAAGATGAATTCTCGGTATGTTGTTTCTTGACTCTCCTTCGTGTTTACAGTAAAGCCAATAAACAATTCTTAGATCTTTAAGAACTCTTGAGAGAGGACCAAATGATCCATCAGCATTACTTGGTCCCAAAGATGTGATGACCTCACCCACCATTTCCTTCAGAGCTGTTTGAGCTTCTCTGGCATGAGCAGGGTGTCCCATTACAGACAGAATTACTCACTCAGTAACAGATTACAAATTACTACCAGTTCTCTTTCCAAAGGAAAGTTATTTCGTGTTTTGGATTAATGAACAAATGAAGTTCCAGGCCTTTAAACAAGAAATAGTCCCAGAAAAAAAATACTATAAATTGAATCTGATTTTCCCATAGAAATGTTTAAGAAGACAATCGCATTACTTCATCTGCTTATAGAAATGACCACTAAAAACTGGGCACAGTGGCTTACACCTGTAATCCCAAAACGTTGGGAGGTCAAGGCAAAAGGATTGTTCAAGGCCAGGCCTGGGCAACAGGGCAAGATCCTATCTCTACATAAATAAGTTTTTAAATAAATAAATGACCACTATTTACTATTTGAGATACATGTATATATCGTAACACTTCAGTAAATATAATTCAAGATAACCAACTGATAAAAAATGTATTTCATAAATCATGTTGTCTAATTGTAATTTGTAATTCCTGCTTTCATGGTAACTTGGGAGTTTCTCTGTTTAAGAGCCGTCATCTCATGACTTAGCAATATCATCATATACATGAATGCACCATGTATGGTTGGCATGAGCTAATCTTCAATGAAACTGTACTTCATAGTTCCTTATAAGTAGCTTTCAAAAGTGTCAAAAGCCTCAAAACTTTGGTTTCACAGATGACATACAGTCTAACATAAAATGACACATAAAACCACGTATCTTCATATTGGTCACAAATCTTACATGACGTTTAATATTAAGTAGTTGGCCCTGACATAAAAAACGAGGTTTCAGTCCAGGTACATTTTCACACCTGTAATCCGAGCACTGTGGGAGGCCGAGGTGGGCGGATCATTTGAAGTCAGGAGTTGAAGATCAGCCTGGTCAACATAGTGAAACCCTGTGGCTACTGAAAATACAAAAATTCGCTGGGCGTGGTGGCGCGCCCCGTAATCCCAGCCACCCAAGAGGCTGAGACAGGAGGATCGCTTGAACCCAGGAGGCGGAAGCTGCAGTGAGATCAGATCGCGCCACTGCCCTCAGGCCTGGGTGACAGAGTCAGAATCCATCTCAACAGAAACAAAAACAAAAAACCCAGGTTTTTAAATGCTTTCACCAGTTTTCAGACATTACAGTGATTCACTCATCTTTTTACCAATTACATTTATACACCTATGTAAATGAAATTGCTCTCCTTCACCAGCATTTTCCTAGCTACTATTAGTCTGCCTTTGTGTATCGTTTTTTTTTTGAGACAAAATCTCACTCTTGCCCAGGCTGGAGTGCATTGGCACAATCTTGGCTCACTGCAACCTCTGCCTCCTGGGTTCAAGCGATCCTCCTGCCCCAGCCTCCTGAGTAGCTGGGACTACAGCCGAATGCCACCAGGTCCGGCTAATTTTTGTACTTTTAATGGAAATGGAGTTTCACCATGTTGGCCAGGCTGGTCTCAAACTCCTGGCCTCAAGTAATCCAGCTGCCTTGGCCTCCCAAAGTGCTGGGATTACAGGCATGAGCCACCACACCCGGTCTGTATCACTGTTTTTAAGAACTACACTGAAATTTCCCTCAGGAAAAAAGTTTCACCAAGTCCAAAAATTACAGCAGTCCCTTTGTTCTGCAGCCTTGCCCTTTCTTTCTGTCCATGCAGTAAAGTTAACAGCCCAAAGATGCCAAGCAAAGGCTGCCAAGGTCTGGAATGCTGTCAAACCAACCTCCTGTGTGTGGGCCTGGCTGAAACCAAGTGTATTAACCTAAGCTGAATGCCTTAGGCTGATGCCTGCTTCTACAGAATACCAGATAACATGGGCTTACAGGTCTTTATTCAAACTCCTCCTTGGTTTTCTTCATTTTCTATTACTTACACAATTTGTACTGAAATATAATTACCAATATCATTTTTGAGGTGAGCTTACCTGGCAACGTTATCACAAATTCCATGGCCTCCAAATTTTGCAGTTTCTACAGGAGCCCCGGCCTTTCGTACCATGATTTTGAGAGTTAGACGTTTACCCTTCATGCCAGTGGCTTCTAGTCTTCTTTGAATTTCTTCTGAAAGACTCAGAAGAAAAGCTTCTGCCTCTTTTGGCTATGGAAAGACAAACATGGAGAAACTTCCATTCCATTTTCCTATATACTTAATAATTGTTCTCAAGTATTTTAACTGAATATTAAACATGTTGGTTACTCATTATCATGCTCAGCATCTATTAAAAAGAAACGTGGCCAGGTGCGGTGGCTCACGCCTGTAATCCCAGCACTTTCAGAGGCCGAGGCTGGTGGATCACCTGAGGTCAGGAGTTTGAGACCAGCCTGACCAACGTGGTAAAACCCTGTCTCTATTAAAAATGCAAAAATTAGCTGGGCATGGTGGCATGCGCCTGTAATCCCAGCCACTCAGGAGGCTGAGGTAGGAGAATTGCTTGAACTCAGGAGACGGAGGTTGCAGTGAGCTGAGATCACGCCACTGCATTCCAGCCTGGGTGACAGAGGGAGACTCTGTCTCAAAATACTAAAACTACAACAACAAAAACCGTTTGGTATACCCTCACTATTAAATAAAAATACCCACCTTCCCAACAAAGTGAATGTAATGAGTACTTTTAAAAGATATTTTTCCTTTCTTTCTTTCCTTTTTTTTTTTTTTTGAGACAAAGTGTTGCTCTTGTCCCCCAGCAGGCTGGTCTCCAACTCCGGACCTCAGGTGATTGGCCCACCTCGGCCTCCGAAAGTGATGGGATTACAGGCGTAAGCCACCGTGTCGGGCCCCTTTCTTTCTTTTCTATGCCATCATTGACTTGTTGAAATTTTTTTGTAATTATGTTAGTAAGTTCTGCTAATAAAATGTGTTCCAACACTGTGCTTATAGCCCAAACATCATCCATCTCCATGCCTAAGGAAACAAACTTCTGAGGTCCACAGTGTAGGCAGAGAGGGCAATTAACTCATCACATTTCAAATCCTTATGATATGGTGTTGTTCGTACATACAAATTCCAGACATATCCAGCCGGGTGCAGTGGCTCACGCCTGTAATCCCCGCACTTTGGGAGGCTGAGGTGGGCGGATCACGAGGTCAGGAGTTTGAGACCAGCCTGACCAACATGACAAAACCCCGTCTCTACTAAAAATACAAAAAATTAGTCAGGCGTGGTGGCAGGTGCCTGTAATCCCAGCTACTTGGGAGGCTGAGGCAGGAGAATCTCTTAAATCCAGGAAACAGAGGTTGCAGTGAGCCAAGACTGTGCCATTACACTCCACGCACGGCAACAGAGCGAGACTCCATCTCAGAAAGACAAGACATACCCAAATCCATAATCTGAAGGAAAATGGAAACCACTCAGCCATCTGTGCTGCAGCTTTCCAAAAGCCTGCATAAGGAGGGGCTTGCTGAAACTTAATTTAACTACAGCTTAAAAAGTATTTCCAATTTTTCTCATCTTTATTATTGTTTCACTGTAAATTAGATTATAATCCCAAGTTCTCTAATAACTGGCCCCCAAGGCATAATCTTTTAGTATATTTCCTCAAGAGCTAAGTTTCCTCAGTCTCAGCCTTATCTGGGGCTATACCTTACCACACACTGCCTTAAAAGGCCTTCTTGAGGCTCTGGGGATACAACAGTTTTAAGACTTAATTTCAAGCATCAAGGGTCTTATGGTTTAGCTGGAGAGGTAGGACTATGTAAAAATGTGAGGGAACAACAGATGGTAAAATCTGTTCAATGATCAGTACCTGGGTAAACCTTATTCCATAGTTGATCTCAGCTGACACAGATTTTCTTTCCTTTTCAGTTCGAACTGGTCTATCATCCAAGCCACGGCAGAACCTGTAAAGCATCTGACCTGTTTTGGGACCAAATTCTTTTTGGAGTTTTGCCATGGTCATATATTGCAAGTCTCCACAAGTTTTAATTCCCAAAGATGCCAACTTAGATTCCATTGAACATCCAACTCCTAGGAAAAGGAATATATATAGTTCTTTAAGTATGCAGACTAAGCTACTAATAACAAGTTTATTAACACAAAATACCCACCATTTATGCACAAAACAACTAATTTAAAATAATCTTTAAAGTCTTTAGGTGACGTAACTGAAGCATCCACGGGTTGAAGAATTTCTTGGTGCAAAATCATGCTAGTAGGTGTATTTCTAGACTCTACTTCTCAATTAGGACTCCACACACAGATGAACAAGAAACTTTTAAAATACGTATAAACTCAAGCTATCAAAAATGTCCTTTCTTTATTAGTGAATAATATCAACATACCTATCTTATTCACAAAATCAACTAAGGAATCAACTGTCATTTAAACAAGTCTATAGTGTGACTTACAGACATACTAGCCGACTCACGAAATGTAAGGGACTCTTATGATTTCGGGCATCACCAAATCTCACAATGGTGTGTAAGCTGTATTTTTTCAGTGAAAAACAGAACAAGAATTCACAAAATGGGCCCAAGTCCAAAAGTGTTACATGCTATCATACATACCACTGACCTGAGGATGAAGGATCCTAACCAAACCAACTCGTGGTGGGGTAGAAGACAGACTTTTTTTTTAATCGAAAGGATGATCTCTCTGAAGAGATATTAACTCTCCTACAGCTGGGTCAGCAGGCAGCAGTCCCTATGTCCTATTCTGCAAGGTTTGAGCCCCACCCAAAGGATACTGATTCATTCTGTTGCTCTAAGTTGGAGTCTTGGTTTTCTTCAATTTGCCCTAAATGCTTAAAGGTACACAAATTTGGGAAAGAGGTTTGGAGTAACCGAGGGAAACTGTAATGCTTACTAAAATGGTTCCACACCATCAAGTAAAACTTTTCCATTAATGAGGAAAAGACAGCGTTGTGTTTCTGGTGTTCTGTAGGAACTTATCCAAAGAGAACTCAGGCTGGGTGCGGTGGCTCACACCTGTAATCCCAATACTTTGGGAGGCCAAGGCAGGAGGATTTCTTGAGGCTAACCTCTGAGTTTGAGGACAACCTGGGCAACTGAGGGAGACCCTGGCTCTATAAAATAGAAAACAGAATTAGCTGGGTGTGGTGGTGTACTCCTGTAGTCCCAGTTACTTGGGAGGCTGAGTTAGAAAGATCCCTTGAGCCCAAGAGTTCGAGGCTATAGTGAGCTATGAACCTGCCATTCCATTCCAGCCTAGGTGACAGAGCAAGACCCTGTCTTTAGACAAGAGACCTCAGAGTGAAGTCTGCTAACTTCTGTTCATTGTTACTATTGTTAATTCTAGCTCCTATCCTCCTGAGTGGTCTTCAGTAGCAGGAACCACCATCTAGTCCAAGTTCTCCCAGGAAAACCTCTGGAACACAAGGTTAGGAAGTCATCAATGTGGGTCCGACAAGTTTAAACCCAGATACTTTATTCCTTAATGGAAGTGAGATGAAAGGCATTAAGGGTGCTGGTTCACATCTGTGACATTTTAAAGTCCAAGCCAGAACAAAAGGCAAGTAAATACCAAAGACCTCAAGTTAATAATTGAAAAAAAAAAAAAAAAAAAAAAAAAATCCTCCAGAGAAGTACCATTCACCAAAAGGTAAAATTTTAAGTGAAACCTAAGTGCTTTTCAAAATGGGGAGGAGAAACACAAGGGAATAGACAAATTACATACTTGGTTGGTCAAAGGTAGACACTTTGCACAGCTATTTGCTTTTAGGAAAGGCTTTTTTCTTCTATTTGCCCTTTTTGTATTTCTTTTTTGTCATAAGACTTCTCAACATCAGGGAAGACTTTCTCTCTTTTTTCCCTCCCATTGTTGCCCCACTTCCCACTCCCATAATCTGACCATGATCTTTCCCTTACAGTTCTGGGGAACCAATCTGTTCTCAGGGACTTGCAAGGTCAGCAAGAGAAAAGCATCATCCTGGGTTGTGTCAGTGTGTGCATGTGTGTTGGGGTGGATGGGCGTGGGGAGAAACCCATAGTTTAAAATTTTAGAGTATCCTGAGTATACTAGAACAAAATTATTAGGCACTACAGGTGCAAAGGAAAGGCTCTATTAAACATCACCAAGTTAACCATCATCAATCTAATCTAAGTGGACGTCCCTCTATGAAAGCAGCACAGCCCTTCTCCATGCAAGCTCATCTGATGGAATGAAACGGCCTGGACTGGAGGTGGGGGAGGGAGGCAGGGGTGTGGTGTACCTCCAACTCCTACTGAGTGCGGGTGGGAAGATTAAACTTGGAGCCAGGACCAAAACCTCGAAGAAGGCTGCTAGTTTTAACTAAATGCGTCAATTAAGTAGGTTTTTATAAGGGAAAGATGGCAACTTTATGGACAAAAGTAAGGGGGGCTCCGGGCCCAAACAGTGCAGCCACCTATTAAGAAAAAGATGAAGGAAAATGTGCTCCTTTAGAACCAAATCTCAAAGAAGAGAAGAAAGAGTGAAGGAGGTTCCTGGTCAAGCAACTGGGACAAAGACCTGGCGTCTGTCCTTGAAGGGGAACTATTACCCTAGGTTAAAAGTGGCCAACAATGTCCCCTCCTTGGCATCCAGAACTTGGCTATCCAATACAGACACAGAGGAGTAAACGTCAAAGAATAAAGTTTTCACCATCTACACGAGTGCTGTTCAACGGAACTTTCTGGAATGATGGAAATGTTCTCGTCTGCTATCCAATCCAGGAGAACCTTGCTCCATGTGACCACTGAGCACCTGAACTGTGGCCAGGGCAAGTGGGGAACTGAACTGCTAGTTTTATTCAACTTTAACTCTAACTGTACTAGCTTCATTTGGCTAAGTAGCTACTGAATTAGTGCAGATTTTATGAACACCTACGTGATCATGGTGGTTCTCTGAAAATGGGACAGAGATGGAACTCATATGCTGGATGCACAAACCCAGCAAAAGCTGAATGAGGTGCAGAGGGTCCTTCATTCGAGAGTGCATGCAAGGGTGAAAAGCCCTGCAAAGATCCAAAGAAAAAGCAGACACGGTTCTTCAAACTTTAACAGTCGTTGGGGTCCATCCTTTCTTTCATTAGGTCACCAGATCATAGTCTCCTAAAGCAAAAACTTATTATTGTGTATTTCCTTCTTATGTAGCTATTCTAATTGTGTATTACTGTGTGCAGCACGTGTGTGGTCGCTAAACATTTATGGGTACAAGGGGCTAAAGAGGTTGGAGATAGCGCAAGTTACCACTGAATTTCTCCTGGTTATTGGTTACAGGACCAAGTTCCCCAAAGCATGTTCTGTAAGATATAAATAGGTACTATAAATTTATCACCAAATATCTTTGAGAAATTACTAGTCTTTAACAAAGATAAACAGGGTTCTTTACTAAAGTAATTCTCAGGTCTTTCACTGTACAAACCCCTCCACCACAGAAGGTTCCCTCTCGTGTATGAAACCCCTTTTTAAAGGAACAGCTTATAATCTGTGGAACACACTTCAGGACAGGAGTAACAATGGAGAAGGCAGATATTTTACAGACCTGAAATGCTCTGTAACAGTCAGGTTAAGGATTTGGGGATTTTACGAAAACCACATGGACCACTTGAGCGATGCAGACCGTGGCTCTGGAGAAGGCCAGCTCTGCTGCCCTTTCAAATATCCCTTAGGAAATTCAAGGCTCTGCCTCAGCTTGGCCAGGACATGTAACTTCACACTTGCCCTTTAAGAAATAAAGTCTTTCTGGCCATGAAGCAAATGAAGGTGAATGGTAGGATTACTAGGTCAAGTAGCTAAAACATCCCTATTTCTATTAAAAAACAACACCACCACCACCACGAAGAAAACTACAAAAAGCATTCAATTTAAAGATGGTGTTTTTGACTACATTGTGTCTTCTCCCAAATTATATGCTGAAATCCTAACCCCAGTACTTTACCATGTGACTGTGTTTTTGTTTTTCTTTTGTTGTGTTTTGTTTTTTCAACATAGTCTCACTCTGTCACCGGTGCCGGAGTGCCATGGTGCGATCTTGGCTCACTGCAACCTCTGCCTCTCCGGCTCAAGCGACTCTTGTGCCTCAGCCTCCCGAGTAGCTGGGACTACAGGCAAGTGCCACCTACCCCTGGCTAATTTTTTTTGTATTTTTAGTAGAGACGGGGTTTCACCACGTTGGCCAGGCTGGTCTTGAGCTCCTGGCCTCAAGGGATCCACCCGCCTCGGCCTCCCACAGTGCTGGGATTACAGGTGTGAGCCACCGCGCCCAGCCACAGTGTGACTGTATTTGGACACAGAATCTTTAAAGGGGTAATTAAGATAAAACAAGGTCATATGGATGCGCCTAATCCAACATGACCGGTATCCTCAAAAGAAGAGACCACGACGGAGACACGCATATGGGGAAGGCCATGTAAACACACAGGGAGAGGGGGTCACCTACAAGCCAAGGAGAGGCCTCAGAAGGAGCCAACCCTGCTGACACCTTGATCTTGAACTTCCAGTCTCCAGAGCTGTGAGACAACGCATTTCTGTAGTTTATGCCCCCCAGTCTGTGGTACTCTGTTATGGCACCCCTAGAAAACTAATAGAGATGGCTAGTGTAATAAACTTAAAACTCAAAATGTACATGCAGCTTTAAATATACCAGTTCCTTCTTACAGAAAACTGCAGTAAGATTTCTTATTAAAACTGTTCAAACTGTGCTGTCTACTAAGATAATTTGCTAGTTTGATTTTATAAAGTATTCTCAAATTAAATGTAAAACTAACCATCAAAAATGTCATATTACACATTTCTGACACTAATACATCATTTTAAGTTATATACTAAGGGGGTCAGGAAGCTTTAAAACTAACCTACCATAAAATCCCATTTCTGTCATGTAATGTTTATAGCCTGTTAACAGAAACTTCTAAGTTAGTTCGCACATTTTTATTAGGCTTAAAAATAGGCATAAAAAATGCCACTAAATCTACTTTTAACAAATGAATTTTAAAACTTTCACTATAAATGAAGATGAAGACTTTACAAAGCTGACATAGGCACTTTATAATAAATAGGTAACTACACAAAAATATGAAATAATTCAACATCCTGCCCCTTAGGTGAGAAAGGTTAAGATGGAAGGTTTTCTTCCATGAGTGAGTCAACTGAAAACACAGTCCTTCTTTAGGTTTCCTTTTTCCTAATACAGCTCACATACATGCTACTTTACTTCTAAACTACTTGTTTAATAAACTCAGAAAAATGTTGCTAGTCCTGCAGCATGAAATAGGAGAATCAATGCTCAAAACTTTTATCTTTGGCCCAGGAGTAAACTATTTCAATAACTGTTTATTTAAAGGACTCAAAGTCAATTTCATCATCCACCCTTTTAACACTGTTTCTTAGAATCTTGCTACTTGAGAAATACCTAAAGTAAAAACCCATTATGAGCAAAACAAAAATGTAACATTAGGGTCCTGACAAATCATTTGAGGGGATATTCAATGCAGAATTCCAAATTTTGTTTTTCATGGCACTCAGTAAGACTTAAAAATTTTTATAATATTCATGTCTAGGCAAAAAGAGGTCTCATAGTTCTATATTATAGACATGAAAAGGATTTATGATGCCTGTAATAAAAGTATTGTTAAAGTATTTGTATTTACCTGGTAGATTAGTAACTAGCTGACCTCTGATAAAATCATCTACTTCTTCTGGTTTTAGGTGGTACTGCCCATCTGGTTTTGCTTTTCTAGTTGCCATTCTAGCCAGGAGAATATTAGAACCTGTTTAAAAAAAAAAAAAAAAAGTCATCTAAGAAATAGTCACAATTATTCCTTAAATTTCCCAACAAAGATCTCTTCATACAGGTTATCAAGTTTCTAAAAACAATGAAAATAAATTTTGATTATTTTAAATAAGGTGTAGAATTTTGCTAAGTATTTTAGATCATAACCAACGGAGTACCTGGACAGAGGTTTCTCTTTGGTCTAACACAAGTGCCATTTCAGCAACTACCCAGAAGCAGGAATGGAGAAAGCAATCCTGATCTTATTTTTTTTTGTTTTTGTTTTTGAGACGGAGTCTCTCTCTGTCACCCAGGCTGGAGTGCAGTGGCGCGATCTCGGCTCACTGTAAGCTCCGCCTCCTGGGCTCACACCATTCTCCTGCTTCAGCCTCCCAAGCAGCTGGGACTACAGGCGCCCACCACCTCGCCCGGCTAATTTTTTAATATTTTTAGTAGAGACGGGGTTTCACCGTGTTAGCCAGGATAGTCTCGATCTCCTGACCTCGTGATCCACCCGCCTCCGCCTCCCAAATGCTGGGATTACAGGCGTGAGCAGTCCTGATCTTAACAGTGGGTGTTTGTAGGAAGTGAAGGCCACGATCAAAGAGTAGTTCATGTTCCCAACCACAAGAGCCAGGACTTGTAGGGAAACGAGAATACAAGAGTGCTACTGGACTGGGGAAACCAGAAAGCCCAAAGAACCAGCAGGAACTGAGGGTAGAAGACTCTTCAAAACGCAGAGACAGGCAGTGAGGTTCACGGTGTGAGTGTGGGCAGGGGCCACAGAAGAGGTGGAGGAAAAGGGCACCAAGCCCTGAGGAAGGGGCAGGGACCTGCAGAGCTCGGCCGCTAGGTGGGCTTCTCTGTGAATACTAAAATCTCCAGACACAGAGAAGACCAATATTGAGGACATATGTTGGTTTTACAGAAGACTTATGTAAAAACTATGCACTTTCCTAAAGTAAATACAGAGATTCACGAAGAGGGCAAGTTCTGGGAAGTCACACCAAAATGATACAAGTAGTGAGTTCAGGGGAGGGAAAGGAACTGAGGAGTGGGAATATAAAGTGGGACTTTGGCATTACATATGCTTGAACTTAAAAGAATGGATTCATATGATCACTTATCAATGAAAATTAAGGACAATTAAAAACAAAAAAATAAAACTGTGCCTGACAATGGAATACAGAATTCCTAACTGAAATGTTACCAACGTCTGTGGGTCAACATCAGGGGGTAAAAGGTAAGCTAGCCAGTGGCTGTAGGAATGCTGGGAATGTATTAATCATACTTTTTATTTTCTGTATCTTGTGGTGTTTTGAAATCTTTACAATCCTGCTGGCTGAGGAGAGACTGCCCTCCCAGGGCTGGCTCATTCCTAAAGACAGTAAGCCTCTTACGTGGAAGCACACTTGTCACCTAACCTAACCACCTCCTGCCCCAAACTGTCCCAGGGCCAGCTACCAGGCAACTAGGGACCACCCTATGGCCCACAGCCCACCAGAATTACTCCAACTAGCCACTCCTAAAGTGTTTCCTCAGCCCTGCCTTGCCTTTCTGAAAACAAACAAACAAAAAAACGTAACAAAGGCTCTGGAGCCTAGGCTTTCGTTCCACCACTCCTCCTGCTTCTGTCTCCTAACCACCCTGGTGCTTCCCCGGTAGTCCTGTGTAGCATGGTATGCCCCCTCCTCTCGGGAAACGGAAGTAACAAATTCTTCTTTCAATGGCATTAGCCTCTCTGCATCACCACTCAGTCATCAGTAAATTTCATGGGTACAAAGGAGACAGGGAACTTTGGAGGAAGAAGCGTTTTTGGATGAAGATGGAGGAATAATAGTTGAAAGTGACAATGGCAAGCCAAGACAAAGTTAACTTTACCTTCCAAGCCTGTGGTATACTGAGTATGGCAGCGACCAACTGGCTCTAGTAACAGAATGGCAAGAAAAGGGGTATCTTGACAGAAGGTAATGAGTGGGTTAAGAAAGGAAGAGGTGACTCGGGGAAGCTTAAGTATGAAAGAGAGAGTTCCAGAGGACACAGCTGGAAGAATCAACAAAAGCAGGGTAAGTATTGGGAGTAGCTGTGGAAACAAAATGCAAGGCTTCAAGAGGGCACGGATGCAGATGGAGAAGAGACTGAATAGTTACTGAGAGCACTTGGAGTCAGGGTGACTTCTAGAACTGAGTGAAGACAGGAACAGCTCCATGTGCAGGGAGGCTAAGGTGCAGAGAGTAACAAGACTCAGACTTAACATGTAACTCTAAACCCATACCACCACCTAGCTTTAAATACAACTTCCGTTCACTTTTGGGGGGAAAAATTGTTTACAAATGTTGAATTAAACCTTTCCAATCTTTTAAGAACAAGTAAGAAATATTCCAACTTATTTATTGTGAAGATTATCAACCACTTACTTATATTTCCAACACTTATCTCGTGTATCACACAATTGCAAGCAATGTTAAAAACTTTTACAAGTGAGAGGAAGCTAATAAAAACAAAAACTCCTTAAAATTAACTGAAATTCAAGAATCTTAAAGCAACTCTTTTGAGTACAAGATAAGCTAGATACTAACCAATTCCAACAGAGGCAGCACACTTCGTCTGGTCTTTGATTTCCATACGAACAGCATTTGCAAATTCATCAGGAGTAAGTTTGGTCTCTGCAAGGATTTCGGTGATGTCCACCAGTGCTTCATCACAGCTGACAGCTTCAATGTTATGAGTGTAGCTATCAACACAGAGCAAAGGCAACGAATCACAGCCACAGCCACCATCTGGTAGACCCAATGTTGCAAAATAAAGGCTTCTTACCCTATCTTTTTTCTATTTCCTCACAAGGCATTTTAAATGAATTGGCTGAAGTACCATTTTAGTCACCCAACTTTTAACTACAAAGTTAATTAGTGTGTTCTCTTTCTCCTTATTAACTACCAAAATACAGCATATAGGATACGAAAACGTTTGAGGAGTAAAATAACCAACACAAAAAAATTTAAACACAAAAAAACAAAAATACAGCATAAATTATTATTTCAGTTTCTCTATACTGACAATACTTACTATAAACCTTTGAAAAGTTGAAAACTGGTGGGTGAATTTGAACTGTCAAAACATTTAATCTAATGGTTTATGAGACTCCTTTAAGGAACAGAAAAATGAGACAAATCAGTCAAATAAGTAATTCCTGCTCTCCTAAAACAAAAATATCAGTTAAATTCCATTCACTGTGGCAGGCCTAGAATACAGAAGGAAAAAGTGGCCAGTCATCCCAACTGCTTGTCTGAGAATAGCATCTACACTCTCTGCATCTGGAAATACATTTTAAAAAATCATCTCACAGGATCTATCCACAAAAAGGATTTGTTGTAATTAGAGAAAAGAAAAAGGAAGACAAGAGCTCCTATGCGGCCCCCAGAGGAATATAAGGACTAAGAAACCACAAAATAGAACCGGACCGAAAATGGGAGGAAACCTAAGAGGCCTAAGGATCAAAACTATGTCTTTCATAATCCACTTGGTAATGTACACTAGGAAGGCAATTCTCATCTCTCACCTACACCTTACTATAGGCAGATTACAATCAGATTAATATCACTATTAAGAAATAATCTCCCTATATTAAAGAAATAGGTATGTTTTGTTTAGGCTTAAACTGTGACATTTTTAAGAACAGAAGGGTATGACTGGTATGAGGTATTTTGCTTCAGAGTGAAAGTTGCCCTGAGACAGGGAGAATATGAAGCTGAGACAGGACTTCCCAAGGGTGGCAGAATAACAACACTGGATATTTTTCCCCTGAGAACAGAAACATGCCACTGAAACTGTCTCCAGCCTTCTACCAGGACCATGTGCATGTGACTGTGTAGGAGTATGGTCACAGCTCTCTCACACCCTCCTAACCTCAGGCACAGGCTGATGGTTTGCTCTAGGGCTTCAACACGCAGGACACAGGAGCACCACAGTACTCACCTCAGTCACCCATCCCTATCTAGCCCTCATTTGGATGCTACCACTGACTTCACCTTTCTTTTTTTTTTTTTTTTTTTTTTTTTTTTTTGAGACGGAGTCTTGCTCTGTAGCCCGGGCTGGAGTGCAGTGGCCGGATCTCAGCTCACTGCAAGCTCCGCCTCCCGGGTTTAGGCCATTCTCCTGCCTCAGCCTCCGGAGTAGCTGGGACTACAGGCGCCCGCCACCTCGCCCGGCTAGTTTTTTGTATTTTTAGTAGAGACGGGGTTTCACGGTGTTAGCCAGGATGGTCTCGATCTCCTGACCTCGTGATCCGCCCGTCTCGGCCTCCCAAAGTGCTGGGATTACAGGCTTGAGCCACCGCGCCCGGCCTACGACTTCACCTTTCAAAGAGGATTTAAAGCACATTCCACTTGACAATACCAACATTCCTGTATTTGGGATTTATTTATTTAGTTACCCAACTCATACCTGGAAAGTTAATTAGTGTGTTCTCTTTGTGTTAATAGGATAGCTATAATAAGTGGCTTAACATTCAGCACTCCCTCCTATATACTGATGCCAGGTAACAATCAGTTCCTTTACATTCTCTCTCTCCTACTAAAGCAAGCTCCCACAAGGGCAAGGATTAGATATTCCTTTCTGAGACTAGCAGCATCTAGCAGTCACCTGTACTTAGCAGTACTGGTGTTCAAATTAACGCATAAAAAGGAAGAGGCAGAGGTGAAGACAGAGACAAGAAGTCTATCTCTTAGAACATTAATACTGCCCAGGAGTTGACAAACCTTGGCCTAACATCCAGTAAATGCATTTTTACTGGAACTACACAAAGCCCATTCATATACATTTCCCATGGCTGCTTTCCATTCACAACGCAGAATGGAGTACTTCTGTTGAGTGACAGAAACTTTATCTGGCTCCCTTCAGAAAACCATGCTGACCCCTGGTTTACAGCATACATAGGCTGGTTATACTTTTAACAAATTTCAGTTCTGAGTTAATATAAAATATATCTACATTTTAAAATATTTTTAAATACATCTACGATTTTAAATATTTTTAGCATTAATCACCTTTTCTCAAGCCAACTCATCAACTACTTTGAAACTATTAATAAAGACCCACTTTTATGAAAACTAACTCTTGGCATATCCAATGATTTTTAAGAAGATAAAGGGTTTAAAGTGTCTCCACTTGTTATCAACCCATCAGTTCTAAGTTTGAACAAAACCATAATTAAAATGAAATAAAAGAGAATAACCAGGTTAAAAAATTCCATCCTTCATCTATTTGGCTCCATGGGAAGAAAACCAGAACCACAGACTAGAAGTAACGTAAGTGAATGATCAGATCTTACATCAACCAAGGAAGCACATGAACAATTGTGGCAATACAAAACTATCCTTTGAGATTGAGCTACCTGGAAACTGCCCAAAGAAAGAAGGTCTCAGCCTGGGATGCTGAAGAGCGGTTCCTGAGAGAGAAAAGTCTAACAAAAGCGATCCCAACAATCCTAAAGAAAACTTGAACTATCTTTACTATTAGCTAAGAGAAGGAAAACAAACACAAAATGACAGTTTGATACACTGTACCTTGCCAATGTTTCATACAGTGTTCGTGCGACTTCCTTATATGCATGAAAATCGTATGGGACAGCTTGAAGATTGGGACATAGTTGTTTAGCATGCCCAAAAAACATTCCGTTCTTAATGCCAAGTTTCCTAGAGAGAGAACAAAACACAAATGGAGTTATTCTAGGAATTTTTAAACTCAAATATTTATCAAATATGTTGGTATCTCCCCATGCCACTAATTTATAATTTCCACTGAACTCCATTCTCAACAGGGGTTAAAGATAGGCATTAAAATTTACAGGCTTGTTTCCCCCCCAGATAAAGTCACAACTGTCTCAACAGTGCAAACATGACACATGTAGATGTGCCAACCATGTCATTAAAAGACCAGGTTTGGCTCTTGTCTGTATCTGAAGCTTTCTCATAAAACTCATACCTCTGGCCCCTTTGCAGAGATGCCAGCATGCCATATGCTGGTGATATCACAACCACCACAGAGCAGGAATATGCTGTCAAAAAGAGGTTTTCTTCCCCTAATACATGGCACAGTTTGGCCAGGGTTCATCCCCCAAAGACAAAGAATATAAACAAAAGAACTACACAAAACAGTGCTATGTGACAAACAGACAAAATGTACTCATCCTATTACCACCCAATTCCCAATTGACCAATTCCATGCTCCTGAAGTGGCTCCACAGTGGTTGAGATGCCAACAGCATTGTACATGGTAGGACATCACTCTGGGCAGGAGCCAGGGTTCCAGAACTTTGAGGGACCTAATTGAAAATGGTAAATTTTAAATCTGTGTGTCTCAATGCCCCACATTACCTTTGATATTTGGAGCATTCACCACAAAACTATAATTATGGAACTATATATAATTAGTAAAATTCTATTTTATCACTCTGTAAAGAATCAAGAAAAAAATTAGAGTAAAAATAAGCAAAATAATAAAGCAATGTTTCACTAAATTACATATTATGTAATACGATAATGGTCATTTGATGTATCTGTTCAATAAATATTTACTAACTACACGGCATGAAGACGTTCCCCGTTTTAAGAAACATATATACAAACAATCGCCAATTACTCACAGGCCTCTGGCACCCTCCCAACATTCAGACTCTGAGAGCCAAGAAGGAAGAGTCCTCCAAGAGACTCAGCGGTAGATGCAAAATCACATGCACTTTTTATGTTTCTAAAAATAGTAATATTATAAATGGCCTCAGTGCTAAGTCCCTAGTAGATAAGAAATGCCTAAGTGGAAGGTAAATGACAGAGTCGTAAAGAGAACAATTCTTAATGTGTCGAGGACTCAGCGAGGTGCTGGGTACAGGATGGCAAATAAAGCAAACTCCATGATGTCCATGGGGACAACCCTGCACTCGCCTAGAAAAGATGGCCTGTGGCCAACAAGCTTTGTCCACTAATGCAGGAAAGTAAATACCTAACAGTTTAGACATATATAGAGAAACATAAAATAGTTTAGAAACATTATCAGAAACAAAGCAGAAAAAAGGTCTAGTGTTGAAAAGGGTAAACTTCAGGTAATAATTATGCCAGATATATAGATTCAACATGTAAAAGCTGAGTTTACAAATTAAAGATAACTCATTTTTTAAAAATGTGTTTATAAGTCCGGGCACGGTGGCTCACGCCTGTAATCCCAGCACTTTGGGAGGCTGAGGTGGGCAGATCACCTGAGGTGGGGAGTTCGAGAACACCCTGATCAACATGGAGAAACCCCATCTCTAATAAAAATTGAAAATTAGCCAGGAGTGGTGGCGCATGCCTGTAATCCCAGCTACTCGGGAGGCTGAGGCAGGAGAATCGCTTGAACCTGGGAGGTGGAGGTTGCGGTGAGCCGAGATCATGCCATTGCACTCCAGCCTGGGCAACAAGAGCAAAACTCCATCTCAAAAAAAAAACCAAATATGTTTATAGTCCAGGCGTGATGGCACACGCCTGTAATCCCAGCACTTTGGGAGGCCAAGGTGGATGGATACCTGAGGTCAGGAGTTTGAGACCAGCCTGGCCAACATGGTGAAACCCTGTTTCTACTAAAAATACAAAAAAAACTAGCTGGGCGTGGTGGCGCGCACCTGTAATCCCAGCTACTCAGGAGGCTGAGGCAGGAGAATTGCTTGAACCTGGGAGGTGGAGGTTGCAGTGAGCCAAGATTGTGCCACTGTACCTCAGCCTGGGCAATAAGAGTGAAACTGTCTCAAAAAAAAAAAAAAAAGAAAGAAAAAGAAATGTGTTTATAATCCCTGTAAAGATCCTGTTCTTATATTTACAATATTTTCATTTTCAAAACATTTATTTATGCAAAAATTTTCCGAGGCACATTACTTAGTAAAGTATGGTACATCTACTTAGGTACTCATGTAAAATGTACCCAGAGAAAACGGTTTAAAAGCCATTAGACACTATAAGGAAGTTAAAAACAAAAAAGGAAAACCTTTTTCCTTTGGCTTGCCTTAGGTTTGCCATACTAAGGGAAGCCAAATACCTTGAAGATGGCTGGGAAATGAGGTTTGTTCCATAGAAAATAAATGAGTAAAGACAATTATAAGAAAGTCCAAAGTGACTCTTCATTACCATGACTCATCTATTACAACTAAAATCCCATGCAGGACAAATTACCAAAACTTCGTTAAGTGTATGCTGCAAAAACAGCTTATTCCCACGTTCAAAGTACAGAGGACATATTCTGTCTGGCAATATGCTTTGTTCAGACAGCTGTATTTGGTGTTGGATTCAACAATATTAAAAACTTGCTGGCCGGGTGCGGTGGCTCACGCCTGTTAATCCCAGCACTTTGGGAGGCCAAGGCGAGCGGATCACGAGGTCAGGAGTTCAAGACCACCCTGGCCAAGATGGTGAAACCCCACCTCTACTAAAAATACAAAAATTAGCTAGGCGTGGTGGCGGGAGCCTGTAATCCCAGCTACTCGGGAGGCTGAGGCAGGAGAATTGCTTCAACCCGGGAAGCAGGGGTTGCAGTGAGCCAAGAAAGGACCACTGCACTCCAGCCTGGGCAACAGAGCAAGACTTCGTCTCCAGGAGGAAAAAAAAAATTGCCATCAAACCACTGTCGCTGTCCATTCTACATACTAAAATACATCCATAAAGTAAGAAAGGTAGGGGTCCTTACAAAAGCACGTGAAAACGGGGTTTAGAAATTATTTGACTTTAAAAATCTATGATTCTAGGATACCTGTGTATCATTACCTATTCATGTACAATCTGCCTTCTTCTCATTTATTCCATACAAAGTTTGCTCTCTACTGTAAGTATAGGCCAACTACTAACAGCAGTGCAAACTGTGACCCACATATACACATTCTACCTTGTATTTCTACCATTTCATATTCACATTCTATCCTTTGCTGGCCCCGTTATTAGGCTATGTATAGTGAAAACTCACGAGTGCATAAAACTGAGCAGATCATCCCCACAATCTAGCCCCCACTCCAAACTCAGAAACATTTGTCTTATGCAACTACTTGTACCTGTTAAAAAAATTTTCCTCAGAAAAGGAAAATATAACCTGTTGGATGGCCACAAAACAAGTATCCAGAAACTATTTCCTAGAAACTTTCACTAGGAATAGTCTTCTAGAAAACAGAAAATTACAATTAAGGGACAAAAATCTCATGGTTGCACTTTTTTTCTTCAAGTTAAATTCATTTTCATCACTTTATGCATCTTCTTAAACATCTGCACTTAAGTGGCACTTGAATGGCTCACTATATAGTATTCTGTCCTCATATATTGTCACCCCAATTATTTTGCAAGGCATGAAGCTTGACAGTCACCATCCGTGGATAAATACAAATGCACCACCCAAAGACCCAAGAGAAGCCTAGTGCCTAGACACAATTGTGGCTCCTGGAGTCCAAAGCCACCAGAGCTGTTGACACTTTCACCTGGAGGCAGTCCTGCTTCCCAGCCAGCATTCATCTTGGTGGGGACTGGGTATGAAGGCATAAAGGGAGACCCTGCAGAGGCAGTCTAGCAAGGGTAAACGGAGCTTGCATTTTACCAACTAGCGAAATTCAAGGACTGAGAATATTTCTGGGCTTCATCACACCCTCCACATACTGCACGTAACTGTCTAGCCATCTGAAGTCCAGGCCACCATTCAATAACTTAGTAGGAAAAAAGAGACTACATAAACTCAGCTCTAGAGTGCCTGTGCTAATAAAAAGCAGTATAACAGTTCAAAACGTATTTGTATTTAATTATCATTTAAAGTGAGTTTCAATTCCTTGGCCACAGCATCAAGTGACAATGAAAACCATTAAAACATAATTCTGTCAATGAGAAAGGCAAAGTTAGCCTGGGACGAAAAGTTTGGCATGTCATGAATGGAAAACAATTTAAAATATAAGCATGCATGTTTAAACTTAATGCTTTTACTTAAATATACTTTAAAAAAAATTAGCAAATTTAAAAAAAAACTATTATGATTAGACAATGCTGAGCTCAAATATCTTTTCTTCAGATTAGATGCTTGAATAGCCACAACTTTGAATCAAGATTAAGAAGACGTAACTGGGCCGGGCGTGGTGCCTCACGCCTGTAATCCCAGCACTTTGGGAGGCTGAGGCGGGTGGATCACTAGGCCAGGAGATCGAGACCATCCTGGCTAACAAGGTGAAACCCCGTCTCTACTAAAAAAATACAAAAAAATTAGCTGGGCGTGGTGGCGGGCACCTGTAGTCCCAGCTACTAGGGAGGCTGAGGCAGGGGAATGGCGTGAACCCAGGAGGCAGAGCTTGCAATGAGCTGAGATGGTGCCACTGCACTCCAGCCTGGGCGACAGAGCGAGACTTGTCTCAAAAAAAAAAAAAAAAAAAAAAAAGTAACTGATCTAAGACTGTTTCGTTTTGAAATTATTGAATACTTTAACACTTGCCAGCTATGTGTAAGGGCTTGCTGTGTTATACAGGTAAAAATGTCTGTGTTTGGTCGACAGGGAAAAAAAAAATTAAGACTTCTCTTTAATTATTACTCCCTCTACTTTTACAACTATTCCAATTATTTCAAAAAGATTTTTTAAATTATGAGGAATATATATATGTGTGTGTGTGTTTCTTCCTATACTGAAACAGCCAATTATAATTATGGTTTCAGTTCACTATAACATAAACACCTATTCAAAAAGTTGGTGCTAACAAGCTGACAACACTATTACCACTTTTAAGTGAAGAGATATTAAGAATGTTAATAATTAAATTACTTACAATTGAATAGGCAATTGGGTTTTAACATTAAAAAAAAACTGAGTATCAGGAAGAATGGATTACAAGAGATTTTTCTTAGCAATAAAAACAAAAGATTAGAGTAAATAAATATTAAAGTCCTCTTCCATTCAAAAACAATCTAATTCTTTTATTTCATGCTTCAAAAGACAATAAAAATGACAATCCCCAAGGTCTTTTGGTTCCTACTACAGGACCTATTGGTTCTCATCAGGGAACTACTAAGCTGTTTGTTTAAAGTTATCTAGCACTGGTGAGGGGTTGTGGGGGGCATAAATGAAATGATTTAAGGCTAAAACCATTTATTTCCATAACACGTCTGTAACGTTTAAATCACTGGCCTGACTGGCAGGTCTGAATCCACTTCAAAAGATTACAGTTCAAAAAATTATATAAAAATAATTAACCAAATTGTTCATTAAGAATTATAACACATAACTTCTACATACCTGGCCTCATAACTACAAGATGCAATTTCAGCCTTTGACAAAACAGAATCAATTCCATTTGCTTGTGCAGAATCTGGATTCTCCCACAGTGATGAATCTGGTATATCTGCTTTAAAAATTTTAAAAAAATTAATGGTTATTTGTTATAAACTGATTTTCCATAACTTTTTCAAGAAATTTGTTTTCCATTACTTTCATATAAAAATGTTTAGTAAATTCCAAATACAGTTATCTCTATTGGCATTATCTCCTTATCTAATAAAAGAAAACTCTGTAACTCTAAAATGGTTTGCTTCCATTATATTCTTCATCAGCAGATAAAAACTTATAATAAATTCAAAGTGTTCTGGGAGTTGTTTTTTTTAAATACACCAGAAGATAAATATAGAATATCCTATAACACAGTCCCTTGAGGTGGACATGGATGAGAAGTGATCAGGGAGATGAACTCCCTCCTATAACCTTACAAGGACTGTACAGCTCTCGGTAATGGGGAAAAGTTAATGAAAAATATAAATTTCTCTGAATATTCGTTGCTGTTTCCTAAAAGATCTGCAAAACTTAAAGCTAATTAACGTGTACAACAAACATGAAATTCCTACCATCTATCTGATGAAACAATAATTTAGTAGGTCACAAACCATGAAGAGGTTTCATTCTAAATTCAAGCTTTTTCTTTTGAACAGACGTCACATTATCCCCTGCTACAGGTAATTGTATTTTGGTTTAATAATGCATGTTCAATTAAAAACATTCAAGTGTGATCAGAGTATCGATACTTTAGAAAACACAGCTGGAGCTCAGTGTGGCTTACCAACATGTCTTAACATCCGAACCAAACGTACAACTTTACACAAGAATACAAAAGCACACACTCTGGAGAGCCTACTGGCTGCATGCCACTTTACTTCCTTTGCCACCTTTAGCTTCACTAGTAATTAAGAAATAAATTAAAACACAACTTCATCGTAGGTCTCTTGGGATACTACTATTAGGTTCCAAGAAGAGTATGCTGTTTAAAAAAAAAAAAAAAAAAAAAAAAAAAAAACCACATTCTAAAACCACAATCTCAGCCACATCTCTACTATTATAAACAAAAATACCATTAGTAAAACAAAGCCAAAATATATCACTTCAGCTATTCCAGACAAATCTATTGTGAGTACACTGTAACAATACATAACTAACAAACCCAGCATTTCTCTTCTGTTTATTTCAGACTTACTGTTCTGTGAAAAGTCAGCCAAGTTAATGCACCACCAGGAAAACTGGCAAAGTCTCTGGCTTCATGGGCTTAAACAACTCTTCCTGGTTTGACTAGTAATCATCAACATCTTTCATCTAACTATGCAACCCATACAAGCATTTCTGGATTTCAGCAACCATATATACACAGCATAAATGCAAATCAAACTGATTGGCATCTCAGTGGGGTCAAATCCTACTTGCTTCAAAACAGCTGAGTGTGTAATGTGAGCTATAGTTTCTGACATATGAGTAACATATGCTAGCTATACTATTACAAATTAAAGACAGAATCCCAAGCAGACTACCCAGTGTTTCTGGACGGTTTTAAAAGGCTAAATATAAATTTTAATAGTCCATTCATCTAAGCTGAAAAACTGTAAGAATTTCAGGACTGTCAGTATCACTCTTCAACAGAGGGTGCTACTAGACCCCAAAAAAAGGAGTGCTGAAGCTTGAACAGCCACAACCGTCTTGTAACCATGGTGTAACCATGAGTTATGCCTTACAAGTTGGAGAATTACCTGACTTTGATATCTGAAGGGCTAGTTATCTAAAACACTGTCTTGAAAATAACAGAAAACTTATGCTTGAGGAGAGAACAGTCTCTGTGGTCCATGCGCCCCCAATGCCCTGGCCTGAGGCAGCACCATCGTGTTCCTCTCCATTGGGCTGGCTGACCTGTTCCACAGTGCAGCAGAATGCGTGGGTCCCTCCACGAGCGGAGTGAGTTGCTTCATGTGAGATTCAGGGAAATGCAGGGACACACTGTCCTCACTGGAGGGCAAAGTAGAGAACTGCTCATCAAAACTTGACAAACTAGACGGGCACATGGAGAATGTGGAGGAACGGTTGGAGAAATCAGAGGCCAGGACCCAAGTCTGTGAAAAAGAAATCGCTGAGAATAAATCTATGACTAATACGATTTTTAAAACTGTTGTTCTTTAGAATGAAAACTGAAGCTGTCGATGGGATAGAAAACATCTGTATCCTGGAAATCCAGGAAGGGATAAAAGGCCCCAACCATGAAATTTGGAGCATAAATTGTTCCAAACAATGAGATCATCAATGAGAAGTGCCACTACTGAGTATTGCTCAGGAAGCAGCCTCCAAAAGAAGTCATGGATGGATGAGATACCCTGGTTGCACTGGTCTAATTAAAGAGCTTTTGGATATGACAACTAAGAAACTAAAGTTTCAAAAAGGACTAAGGATGCTATTTGTCCTAATACGTTGTCTAGACATATAAGCCAAACATTAGACTGATCTTTTTTTTTTTTTTTTCAAAGCTAGTGCACAGAAGCCAAAGATTCTAATTCCTAAACTGATCCTCAATATTTTTCTATTTGGTGCCATGTCTGATAATGACCGAGAGAAAGAAAGATCAGGGAATAACAAGCAAAGAGGAACAAAAGCATTGAAAAAAGTTCTGAGCACAAGCTTAGTTGTAATCAAATTTTATAATAATCTATTCATTTTATATGTAGCAAATAATCTGGTGAGCTCCTAATGCATGAAAAGGCTTAGCATATAAAAGTAAATGGCATCAAGTTAAAGTAAGAGTATAAAATACAAACTGTCATATCACCTTTTCTAGTGACGGGACAATCTCCTTTTGACAGTTTTCAATGGCAAGTGAAATTTAACTATTTCTCCTAATACTTCCCTTCTGGTTTACCACCCACATTTAGATGTGAAGGGGATGTGATTATAGAAGGTCATTAAAATGTTGTAAAAATTAGGTGACTAAACTGATGAAGACAATTAAGTAACCAATGACAGTATTGTGTTAATAAACCATTTATAGTAAGATTGTCTGTAACAGAAGAAAAGACAAAAGAGAACTAGCTCTCTGCTACTCCTAAGGAATGTGAGCTTGTCAAGGTGAAAATTTTAAATGTAGACTGCCGACAGAAGGACGTGTGTAGCAAGACCACCCACCAGAGAGACTCTGAGCACTGAAGATGCTACTGCACGTATATACATGGTGGTTTCTCTTCTTTCAACATTCTTTAGTATTTCATAAACGCCTAATATATGACAAGTATTGTGTACTTCCTTAAGCTATTTATTTCTTATTTTCTAGAACTTAAGATTTCACCTGTTTAATAGCACATAGAAAATACAAAAAGAAAAACCAACCTACCACAAAAACCATACTACCAATACTTAAAACTACCTATACCATAATACAACTAAATGTCAAGTTCAGTAACAGCTACTCCACACCTACTCGTGACACACAAAATTCTAGAATCTCAAAAATCTCTGCAAAGATTTAAAGACCAAGAAAACATTTATAAAACTTGGAAATAAATGTACACACAAAGCGTAAACATGTATCTACAATTATGTTCTTTCATACTTAAGACCACATAAACAGATGATCAAAACCAACAAAACGACTATAATCCCAAAAACGGTCCTCAGAGATGTTCGCTGGCTTTCCTTTTGCCTTAATTTCATTGGAGTCATTGTGACAAGTAAGCCCAACGTTTTATAACTGACAACAAGGGCACTGAAGTAACTGCAGTAAAACTAAACTACATGCTTTCCATTTCACTGCATATCTAACTTCTGGCTACTTTCTGGGGAATATATTTCTGAGAAACTAATTAAAAAAATTCTCTCTGGCTTTGCAAAACAACCATGAGAAAACGAATCAATTATTTAAAAAATTTAATTTCTAAGAAAACATTTCTCAGCGAATTTACTCAGGGGAAGAAAGTAATAGACACATGAAAATCTTAATAAGTATCATGACTAGTACAACTTATAATTTTGCTTAATAATATCCAAAATTAAAAAGTCAAGAGAGGCAACAAGGTTATATCTCATAACAAATAGGTTCACTAAAGGATATGGAGAATGATTACTGGTGTTCACTTTTAATTCCAATAAATTAAAAGTTCTACTGTTTGTTATCCTACTTCCTCATACAAATATCTTGAGCAACACAAACTTTAACATTCTTACTGTGATGCAATAACCAAATGACCAGTAATTAACTCTCACAATAGACAGAGGCTTCTTTAAATTATGCCCATGATTTTTATCCCCAATCTAAATTTATACAAAGCAAATCAATCATATCTTGTAAAACATTCTTCACTCTCTATTTCAGGAAAATGTCACCCTCCAATTCAATACAACCTAACAGTTGAAATCCTTAAAAGCCCTGAATGAAAAAGCTAATTGCTACAACTCTGCTCTCATTTCTGTAACATCCATGCCAACAGCAAAATCCAGAAGCCGCCCACAGGAGCACTAACACTTCAGAGACAGCTCATGTGTACCTGCTTTGCCTTTCAGGACTTTATTCTGGTAATACTGCCACTCCAGCTGGGGGTTAGCGCCAGGACGTAAAGGTGCCCTTCCTGTGCCTCTGTTACTTGTAACAGCCACTGGTTTGCCTGTGAGGAAAATATTAAATTATTTCTGCATATGGGTATAGGAATGTTAACAACATGTAAGCAAACATTTTTCAAATGATTTTTAAAACATGCCTTTTTTTTCTTTACCTTTACTTATGACATTAATCCTTAAAGAAGCTAATACTTTAAAGACTATCAATCACCATGTAAATGTCATCTAAGTTTCTCAGCACCTCCAAAAAAGCCAATTATTTGTGACCATTCTGATACATTTTTTCAGCCTGAAAGCAGTAGTCAACTCAGCCTTCCAGGGTTTTTGTTTGATTTCGTATTGTAGAAAACAGGCAACTCAAGACTCTAAATTCAGACATTAAGTGGTGGGGAAAGAAAAACTAAGTATACTTTTTTTGTATTTCTAGAGTTAACATCTATACTTCTCTCTCAGTTTTACAGCAACAGAAACTAAATACATACACATCGGAATCACAATCTGACCTACCACATTATCAAACACGAGCATACAGCCCCTCAATTTTTGCTTTAGTATAAACTTACTTTCCTGTATCATTTCCTTTTGTACGTGTGTTAAGTTACAAGATGACTCGAACTTTGTAAAGCAACAGCATGGATAAATATGTATTTACTGAATGCATTATTTTGAGGACCAATAAATAAAATCAACAATGCATTAAAAAGTTACTCTATGAAAATCAATTATTTAACATTCTAATAACTCCTTTCAGAGCTGAGGAACCACTACCCATGACAAAAATAAAGTCCTGGTTTTAACACAGCAGCTTCTATGCCACAGTGATTCCTTATTTAAGGGAAGAAAACACTAAGTTTTCTCTTTCAGACAGAGGCAAACACTGGAAAACCCAGAATGTATGCTTTTCAAAGTACTAACTAGTTCACAAATATCTGCAATTTCACTAAGACAAAGACTGTCCACACGACTTAACATATTTTAGCAATATTCAATAATGCAAAATTATCCTACAATCAAAACGCTGGGATGTTCATGGGCACCAAGACAGTTAATCAAGTTATTTGCTCAAAAGAGAAAGCATAATGACCCAAGTCTCACAGACAAGAGCCACCATAAAATTTCCATTCATTAACAAGGAATACAGATACAAATTTAGAAAATGCCCAATATAGATCCTGCCTACATTAGTCTTCGATGACATATCCTTCAGGTGAAGATGAATATTGTTCCCTGAAGATCTCTACAGGGAGAAAGAAAAACTCTAATTCCCCTATACCTTCCTTGATAATTGAATACAGAAAATTTGGAAAAACTGATTTTCCCAAGAAAAATCACAATTTTTTAAAAAAAGATTTTGTAAACTCTTTGAATATGTATTTACAACAATATATCAATTTTCTTAAAACATAAGCAAGAATACAGACCTTTGAGATCTGGTCTATTTCGTATACCCACTGACACAAAGAAGCAATCCATATCAACATGCATTATACAGCTCTGATGTCTGGGAGAATTCAATACTGACATATCTCCTAGAAGGAAAAAGACAGCATTCAAACCCCAAGCTAATTTTTATTATTTAAAACATCAGGTCTAGTTAATTTTACAAACTATATTTAAAACATGCTTCACCCAGAATGGAGTCTTTTTAAAAAACCAGAAATGACTACAGATTATTGCTATCACCTCAAGAGAAGCCCAATTTAATTAAGTCTCTAATTAGTTTGTCAAAAAGTACATCTTAAAATTATTTCATTGTGCTGATTATTTTATAAAAATACAAAGGTGTTGGCATACATTTAGTTACATGAAGCTAAGTAAAACTTATCTTGATGATCATTATTCCATGCAATCTATAAACACGCCTGGATAAAATAACCACAATAAAAATGGCTACTATTATCCAGTGCTTGGTAGGTGTCAGGCACTGCTGTTAAGAGGTTTACATGTATGTATTTATTTAAATTCTCACAACTATGAGGTAGGTAACCATATCATCTCCATTCTGTAGACTAAAAGTTTAAGTCACACAGCCTATTATAAAGTGGTTGAGCTGTGATTCTGTCCCAAGCAGTCTGATTTCTGAGCCTTAAAACTACCATGTTGCTGTTCTAAGTACTTGAAAAACAGTCTATAAAACATAAATCTGTAAATTTTTACCCTTATGCCATTAAATACTATTAAAGATCAGAGCTGAATGACATAGACCACATTTAAGGAGATAAAGGTGAGTGTCCTCACCTAAGGACAAAAGCTTCTAATCATCCTGAGCTACAATGAGATTCATCAGGGTCACTTTAACCCTAATCCAGGCACAAGCAGAGCTTTCCTCTATTATCAGTCTCATCCTTAGCCTTTTCCTCTGGTCCTCTAAGATACACAAGTTCTGGAAATAAGAACCCTGAGCTTGTAAAAAGTTCTGATCTCATAAAGGAGTTTTTCTCAGGCTTGAAAATATTAGTACTGAGGGTTAGTCTTTATAATAGGCTTCCAAAAACAGATATCCCCTAGCAGTTTTGGACCACTCCATTTACCAAACTGTGCCTGCGATAGATAGCATGTACCTAGTTCTCCCCACTTTTTTTTTTTTTTGAGATAGGGTCTCACTGTGTTGCCCCATCTGAAGTGCAGTGGTGGAATCTGCAGCCTCAACCTCCAGGGCTCAAACAATCCTCCCGCCTCAGCCTTCCAAGTAGCTGGGACCACAGGCCCGTGCCACCACGCCCAGCTAATTTTTTTTTTCTTTTTGATAGAGACAGGGTCTCACTGTGTTGCCCAGGTTGGTCTTGAACTCCTGGGCTCAAGCAATCCTCCTGCCTCAGCCTCCCCAAGTGTGGGAATTACAGGCATGAGCCACCGTGCCCAGCCTGCTCATGTATTCTTAAGCTCACAACCCCATGAGGCAAACATCGTGGACTATCTATCACTTCTCTTCACAAAGAAAACTAAGACTCAGAAAGGTGAACTAACTTGTCCATAGTCCTGCAGCGTAAGAGTGGCAGAGTAAGGATTCAGATTCATGCTAAACTATCTAACTCCAAAGCCACGTACTTCCTTACTGCCCTCTATATTATCTCAAATGATTCATAAAATAATCACAATTCTGCTGTATAGAAGTATTTTTCAAAGTATCACATAAACATAATGCAAGCAACTCAAAATAATGCTTTTAAACATTCAAGTAGTACAGAATGCGTAAGCCAAATATCTACCAAATGCTTTCACACAATAACAAAATTTCTCATTTTATTCCCATTCATAGAACTAATTAATGATAGTTCTCTGAAGCATTCAGAATTAAATAACCTTCAGGTAACAAGGCCAAGACATGATGTAAGGATAATCTATTATCTATATTATTCTGAAATATTTCCTAAATACCAAAAAGCATTTTTTGACTAAAAGTACGTAGGAATACATCAAACTCAGTAAAACATAACAGAAAACACCCCATAGAGTCTCTATCACTTTCTAGGACAGAACCATGAGCTTCTCTCTATACCTCAGTTTCCACAGCTATAAATTAAAGGATAGTATTAATCTCTGAGGTCTCTCCCCATAAAAAAATCCTATAATCTGTAAAAGGAACTAAAACTTCAAACCAGATACTAATTTATGACTGGCACAGAAACACAGTCTGCTACTGTGTTTGCATTTGTTTTTGATAACAAGAAAAGTATTAAAATTCAACATACAATGAACCAATGCACTTAGATGTCAAATAACCTCACTGAAAGTTTACCACTGTTAATTATAACAGCTCTATGTCAAAACTGATTTAAAAAATCATTATGATGCAAGCTTCTAGAAATTTAACAATTCCTCTTATCAAACCAATTGCATTCTTACAGGGGTTTAAGCACTGGATAGGTGTTACATTAACACAGTTCAAAACTTCACCAACCGATAAGGTCTACATGAGGAATGAATGCTCAGAATCCCAACCATCTTACTGTTTAAATTCTCTGAAAATTTTCAGTCAGCCACAATTAAATCTAATTGTTTTAAAAACATTTTAATAAATAAGCTTTCTATAATGTTATGCTTACTGTAGATTACATGACTTGACATTCTGAGACTTTTATATTATGAAAACTTCATATTGACCAGAAATACCAATAATAGCGTAAGAGCAAAATGATAAAGCGTGACTGTTTCTTAAGAAAACAATTTTAGTAAGTATCTACCTGTGTCAGTTACAACAAGTGCAGACCTGCCTGTTTTCATTTTTTTTAACTTTTCCCTTCCTGGAAAGATACCATTACTTTGTCTTTGTAGGGTATTGACAAACTCAGTCAATTCACACTTCCACATTGATATGTGATGCAGTCTTGAATGAGAATAGAAGTTTGAAATAAAATTGCAGTCTGAAGGTTTGGATGGCACTGAAGGTGCTGCCTTGCTAAGAGTAGATACTGAAGAAGTGCTTTTTGTGCTTGAAGGCCCCTGAACAGTGGAGTGGTGAGCACCATTGATTTTAGTGTTACTGTGCAAAGGTGATAATGAGAAAGAATTAGTTCTGTGTGGATTCCGCAAAGCATCTGTGTTTCTGGTGCTTTGCTGCAACTGCTGCAGAGTGCAGTCTCTGAAATCAGTGCTGCCCTTCTCAGCCTTATCCTCCTCCTGGGAAGAGGCTGGAGAAAGCCTGCTGGCAACACTGTTGACCATGGGCACCAAGCAATCCTGTGTCTTTAAGGCACCATTAGAGCTAGAAGTGTGTCCATTAAAAATGGCAGTGCTGCCTCTGGGATGAGGAATTCCATTCTGTTTCCTTCCCGGAGAGGTCTGTTCCAGATCCACAAAACTAAAATCATTATTTTCGTCTTCTTCATTCCAACTGTTCATGCCATTGACTTTGACTTCATTTTCTGCTTCAATCTTCTTAACGATGTGATTTCTAAAGCAGGAAAAAAATTTTAAGTTAATACTGTCTGACTTTTAGGTTAAAACAATTTTTTCATTTCAACATTTTCTTAGTGGTACACACTTTGGTATTTCTCTCTTTAGAAACAGGAAACTTTTTTTTTTTTTTTGAGACGGGGTCTCACTCTGTTGCCCAGGCTGGAGTGCAGTGGCACAATCTCAATTCGCTGCAAGCACGGCTTCCCAGGTTCACGCCATTCTCCTGCCTCAGCCTCCGGAGTAGCTGAGACTACAAGCGCCACCACCATGCTGGGCTAATTTCTTTTTGTATTTTTAGTAGAGACGGGGTTTCACCGTGTTAGCCAGGATGGTCTCACTCTCCTGACCTCGTGATCCGCCTGCCTCGACCTCCCAAAGTGCTGGGATTACAGGCTTGAGCCACCTCGCCCAGCCAGGAAATTCTTATATCGAATATTGACAATAAAAAAAAACCCTGAAAATTAAACCACAAACTTTATATTCTGATTTGACAAAAGATCATTCTTTGCAAAAGTAGCAAGGTAACTAGAAAAATTCTAGAATATTAACAGCCCTTTAGGTGTTTTTTGTTTGTTTTTTATTTTCACTTCAGATAGTACCAAAGAAGAAATAAAATAGAGTATTTCTCATGGCTGAAGAAAAACCCAAAAAACTTTTCAATTATTTTTTCCATAAAGAATTCATTGGAATCTATAAGCTCTAAATATCCAGTTCTGAAGCACAGTGCTTGGCATTTACTACATGGTCAATAAATATCTGCTGAATTAATATACTACAAATAACTTTCACAAAAATGGATTTTAAAACCTTACTTGAATTCTTATTCCTAGTTTTAGTTTCTATGGAAGGTACTATTCGACACATTAAATCCAGTATGAAGCCAGCTAGTTTCAGTAGGAAAAAAAGTGACTATATTGATTAACCTATTAATGAGCTAATTGTTGCACAAGTAGACAAAAAGTAAAGCCATGTCAATGTGTGGGGGTAATTCAGTAAAATTTACACCCAGAAAAATGAGGACACTTGCCTTATTAACAAGGGAAATTGCACTTCATTTTAAGAAATGCACATTTAGATGCCAGGGTGGTACAAGGCAACATGGACCAAGTTTCCTGATGACAGCTTTATAAATGTAGAACCTATGACATATGTTATGCTAAAGTCACATCCTGGCTCCTCTAGACGTTTGTTCAGAAATGCATTCACAACAATCATCTAAGTAACAAAAACAAAAACCTGAATTACAAAGCAGTAATTCATTCTACTTAGAAATGTCCAAATGTCCATAGCATTAATTCAATTACAGTGCAGGCTCCAGATGTAGGGCTACCCTACAGAGTAGTAAGCCACAGGTGAAATTACCACAGTACTACCAGGTTCCACCAAAAGTCCCTCATCCTAATACCAACTTGGTTTCTCAGTAATGAGAGCCTGACTACACAGAAAATCTCCACAAGCTGGATGATCACCCATTTCAGGGTTAGCTCAGGCCCTGGCAAAACATCACATGGAATGTGACAGGCAACTCTGAGTAGACGCCATCCTCACAGATGATCATGCCAGTGAAGGGGAAAAAGACAAACTGGATATGATTAAAAGAAGAAAAAAAGAAAACCTAATTTGTCACATGCAGAGAAAGCCTCTTGAAATAAAGAGAATGCAAGGGAGCAAAATGTCACAGATGAGCATTTCAAAGAAATGTACAAAATGTACTGAATATACCCTCCAAAAAACCCCAGAAAACAACAAAAGTGGTGTACGTCAGAAAGTCTTACATCTAGTTTTGTGTCAAAAACATTAAGATCCTTTACATGCATTATAGCAACACATCCAACAGAAATCCATATACTGGCAGGAAAATACACTGTTAACATACATTCTTCCTGTACTATATAGTTTCTCAGCCTAGACAAATGGACATTTGCAAAGTAGCTGTACTGGAAATATCATGGGTAGAGCTACATTTCTTAGGCAATGGCATAAATGTATTAAGAAGTAAAATCTAATAGGTAATTTCTTCCTAAAAGTGTCACAAAGAAGATCATGAAAAAACATATCTATTTTCTACTTTTATTAATGTGGGTAAGAAGAGAAAGATAAAGCTATGTATTCTGTGAAAAGGTTTTCTGGTATTATTTGCTATATACCTTGATACCACATTAGAAAAATTAAAAGCTATAGGTAACATGAAAAATATTTGAATACGTTTGTGAGTACAAGTTAAATAACAAATGACAACAAAAATTACAGAAGGCAGTGATACTGGATCCTCTCAGATTAATTAGACTCCTGGTCTTTTCGGAAAAAAAAAATATATCCAACTCCTAAAGCAAGCAATTTAATAAAGAGAAGGCTAACAAAAATGAACCACTTGATATACAAGGTAAGGCAACCCACCAATTAATTGTGAAACCAATTTACCCAGGGTTGCAACTAAAGCTTTTATCAATATTTAAAAAAAAAAAAAGCAGCTACACGGAATAAAGTCTAGATTCACTCTCAATTCTATAACCAAGGGTCACCAACTAAACTTACACTTATATATTTACATATTTAGAATTGTAGTTATGAATTTTGAATTTTTCAAAAATCACCCAGAAGTGTTAACATTTTCATTGTCTTTTTATGCATGGAACACAACAAAAATATAGCTGGTGCAGTTAGTTCAGTTTTTGAGAAAGCAATACAAAATACTTGTGAGGAAATAATTACTTTCATGAAAATCCACGAAAAAACTAACAATTAAGATCCACTAGCTTAAGGTGAGAAACTAGTATGAATGTAAAATCTTACATGAATGAAATTTTCATAAAAATAATTCATTTTTAGATAAGACACTCATACACATATATTTCAACATATTCATTATAAATGAATAGCCAGGGTTCGTATCTGCTTCTGTCTGTCTGTAACAGAGCAGGGGCCATGCTCAATGATAAAAACCAGCTTTGCGGCCAGGCATGGTGGCTCATGCCTGTAACCTCAGCACTTTGGGAGGTCGAGGAGGGTAGATCACAAGGTTAGGAGTTTGAGACCAGCCTGGCCAAGACGGTGAAATTCCACTTCTACTAAAAATACAAAAATTAGCTAGGTGTGGTGGTACACGCCAGTAATGGGGGAGGCTGAGGCAGGATAATCACTTGAACCTTGGAGGCAGAGGTGGTAATGAGCCTAGATTGTACCATTGCACTCCAGCCTGGGTAACAAGAGCGAAACTCCGTCTTAAAAAAAAAAAAAAAAAAAAAAAAAAAAAACACACACAAAACCAAAAAAAAACCCAGCTTTGCAGTAATCCCCAACTAGACAAACTTACACCCTGTTGTTGAACTGTTTGGCTATATTGCTTGGACCTGGCACAGGATCCTCAGGTCTGCATACAGGATTAAAGCTGAGACCCTTCTGCACACTGGACTGCTTGGTGTACAGCTGATATGGAATGTAGGAGAGGAGTCGTCCAGCTTTGATGCTGAAACAAAAAGCAACATCAATTTAGAGTTCCATACTTGGTGACAATGAGCTTCATGAAAAAAAAAATCAATGTCTTCAAAGATACAGTATTTCACCAACAACAGGCCATCATCTGTTTTCCTAGTTTATTCCTTCTTGCTCAGTTTTAGTGGTCCCAATACAATATGATCTTAGAGTGGGGAAACACTGCAAGCACAGAGCTGAACTAGTCAATATTTTAATCCTCATGACTTTATATTTACCACCCTGTCAACAGTTAAGACAGAATATTTAAGACTTCATCAAAATCTCATCTCACATATTAAGGTTTTCCAGGATAAGTAAACTGAATAAGGATTCTAAATTTCCAAATTCATGTCAGAAACTTAATAAAAATATAGGACAAACTAAAGAATCTCAACTTCAAGAGTAATAATTTATACTATTTTTATGTATACAGGAATGGTAAGAGCCAAGGCCATTTGAAGATATGAACTCTACAGGGGCCAAAACTACCATGTACATCCTCACAGCATATCACACATCACCACTCAAATCCAGGGAACACCAGTATTACAATGCTAGGTGGTACTAGCACTGTAACCGAAGCTCCCAAATGTCTGCTTTCTTGTGTACTTCAGAACTAAAACTAATTTGACTGCAGTATCTTAAACTGATATTTTCTTGCTAATAAACTGAGTTATATATGGCTACTCTACCTTTAAAATTATCATTTAACTTCAAATTTAAAAACAACCAATCAATATACTTAGGCTATCATCCAAATTTCAAAACAAGCTCCTTTAACAAATTAGAAAATATTTCAAAACAACCTCTGGATTTTAAACCTAAAATATATACCAAGGAATCATCACTTAGTTATTTAGAAAAAGACTGATAAATAACATGATAAAAATATATTTCTTATTGTCTCATAAATCTAAGACTTGATATTTTCATTTTCTTAAATGGTGCCTCACAAAACTTTTTAAAAAATAATAATCATTTAAGAAATGACTGAATTGGCTTACAGAATACTAATTAAAAATAACTGAGTCAACAACTTGGAATACAGGAAAACATACTAACAGATTCTAAAAATGGAACTATATACGATACAGAGTATGTCCTTTATATAATTATGTCAATATATATTTAAAAATTCTACCTAAAGTACCTTAAACTATATCAAATGCTATAACTACTAAATTATGATAGTAAAGAACATACTATACTAGTCACAAGACATGTACCCAATGAATTTATTAGCAGGCTAAATGTTTTATCAAAATTTAGGTTACCTTCAAAATACATTCAAACACATTCAAAATTTCAGGTTACATTCAAATATCAGAATCAAAATCCTAAAATTAGACTATTTTTTACTTTATTCTTCCTCAAACCAACTTTTCTTCCCTTTTTTGAGATGGAGTCTCACTCTGTCGCCCAGGCTGGAGTGCAGTAGCACGATCTTGGCTTCACGCCATTCTCCTGCCTCAGCCTCCCGAGTAGTGGGACTACAGACACCTGCCACCAGGCCCAGCTAATTTTTTGTATTTTTTTAGTAGAGACGGGGTTTCACCTTGTTAGCCAGGATGGTCTCGATCTCCTGACCTCGTGATCCACTCGCCTCCGCCTCCCAAAGTGCTGGGATTACAAGTGTGAGCCACCTTGCCTGGCCCTTTTCTTCCTTTAATAGTTGGTCTCAATTGCCTAACTATAAATCTTTGTTCTGTGGTATTATGTGTATCAACCCACTTGCTTCCCCTGCCAAAAGAAGTACAGATACTTAATACCTAAAATAAAATCCCAACCTTAGCTTTCCATCCTTTATCATAGATAGCTGTAACTAAGAAATAAGTAGAGAGTGAAACTACACCCACTGTGCCAGCTGCACAGCTCAGGTAAAACCAAAGTGCAATGAACAAAATGCCCTATGATCATGCTCGCTTTTCCTGACCTACTGACAGCATGCTGGAGTGATGCAGACTCTACAGGTGCTCTCTATGGTCAGCACTCATCATATACAAGACTGTCAGGCCTTGTCCAACTCCTAACAAGAGCCATGTGGCCATCCGCAGAATTCCTAGGCTTACATAAGTCAGTCCATGGAGACTGCTACAAAATTAGACAGCTAATTTGAATACTCCAAGTCTCAAATCAGATATCCTCAGAGATACTCAGTAAAAAGAATTAAAGCCCAACACACTACAGTAATGTTAGCCAAGTAATGTCAGTTATAATCTGAAGCCTAAACCACTGATCTATCAGTTGTATACTCCTAATTATCCCTGCTTACCCATTTATCTATCTACAGATATATAGACAGAAATATTATCTGAAAGCATATTTGTATAAGACCTTTTTAAAAATCTCTCTGTGATTAATTTCTCACATTTACTAATTTCCCCTCGTCCTAAGCGCAAAGAAACTGTACTGACATTTTCTACTATTCTTTCAAAACCAAAAGGAGAGGATAATAAAAAAACCATCTTTATCCAAAAGATAATACTACACGATTTCCTTATACACTGAGTTTTTTCATGTACATTGAAACTAGACTCTGATATATATATATATATATATATATATATGAAAGAGTTTACATTCTATACAACGAATCAAAACATAGTCATAGCAAGTGAAATATTCACCTATTTTGCGAAGTCTTACTCTTGCTTTGTTCTATAGCCTCTGTGTTCAGGCAGAACAAAATAAAACACAAGGAATGGCAAAAAAACTAATGAGAAATAAAATTGCAATCAATTTTTATTTAAATGAGTTGAATAAGCACTCTAATATTTACACTGAATGTAATTAGAAACCAAAGTTTTGGCTCATATGTAAGCACATGACAAATGTAAATGGTTTGGGAATTTAGAAAGAAAAGATAAACTGAAAGTTCTACTAGTAGATCCCATTGAGTTGGCATGAACTGGAACAATAAATTATCATTCTGTCGCAACTCCCAACAGATCTACGTGACCATCTAATCACAGGATATACAAATATAAAAAGGCCAAGCTACGAGGTTCTCAATCTACAAAGATCAACACAAAATCAAGAACAACAAAAACAAGAACAATCCGTAGTAACTTAGGACAATATTTTTAAATTACGCTCCATGACACTCCTCAAGCTTGATGGGCCAGTGGGGTATGTCATAGCAGCTTCTCATCTATTCCACATTCCAAATTTCAATGTAAAATTATCTCAAGACAAAGACTGTGACAAAAATTTTTAAAACCATTACTTTCAATACACTATGTACAAGTTTGAGATTTACAAAACAAAGGGTTTAGTAAAATAATTTCCGACTTTAACGTACACAGGCTCCTCATTAAAGGACTCCCTTGCCTCTTCAAAGTCAGGGCCCTATAATGCAATGATTATGCCTACATTAACTCAGTTCTACTGACATACAGACCTCAGGGAACTGAAATGAAAGCAACACCCCACGTACTTACAAGTGGCAGTTTCTTTTCAAACTGCTCGAATAAAAACAAAAACTAATTATTCAGAATAGTATGTATCATTTATTAAATAGCTAATACATGTTAAGATTTTTAAGTGTATTATCATTATCATTTATTATAATGATAATAAAATCTCATTAAAGCACAGCTAAGAAGAGATCAACCAGGGATTAGAGTGTGAATAAAAACAGTGCCATGATTTAACCAAAAGGATTCCATGTTACAATCACATAATGGACTCCTGGCATTTAAGACATATGAGACATATGCCAACACTGATCCATTTCCCCATGGGCCATCTATAACAAGCTGAATCTAATGGTAAAGGAGGACACAAACAGGATTCAGAACACCCGGACTCTAAAACGTACTCTGTTCTTGGGCAAGTCAGTGAACCCTACTGGCCCTGTCTCCTCAAATACAAAATGAGGCCAATAGGATATATAATCATGCTGTCCAAAGTCACTCTTAAAGACAAATGATTCAGTCTCAGTCCACACTAAGATAAAATCCATTAAAGTGAATTTTAAAATGTATTATCGAAGTTGCTTTTTCTATCTTCTTATCTCCCTAGCTGCATTTGGCAAAAAGAAAACGTGCAAAAAACTCAACTGTAATGGAAAACAGCATTTTCTTTTCTTTTTTTTTTTTGAGATGGAGTCTCGCTCTGTCACCCAGGCTGGAGTGTAGTGGTGTCATCTCGGCTCACTGCAACCTCCACCTCCCAGGTTCAAGCAATTCTCCTGCCTCAGCCTCCTGAGTAGCTGGGATTACAGGTGCCTGCCACCACACCTGGCTAATTTTTGTATTTTTAGTAGAGACAGGCTTTCACCATATTGGCCAGGCTGGTCTTGAACTCCTGACCTTGTGATCCACCCACCTCGGCCTCCCAAAGTGGTGGGATTACAGGTGTGAGCTACCGCACCCGGCCGGAAAACACCATTTTCTACATAAATCAAAACTCCCCAGCAACAGCCCTTTCCCCTCGACGCTCCTCCTGCTCATAGAAATCCCCCATTCCCTCCAAAGCCTAACTATTGCTCCCAGATAAAAACTCTAGCTCTAGTGACAACACAGCTCAACTCTGAGTGATCCAACTTCAAATACTGAGAACAAGTCCTCTGAAGAGACACATCCCTAAAAGCCGTTTTAATCAATACTATATCACTGATAGACAGTGGCTAGATCATGAGATCACAGTGTAAAGGAAGGAATCAGTGGGATGTTATAGGGATGAGCCTTTAACTTTATCCCTCAAAGTTTAAAAAATCCTTAATATGTCAAATATATTTGACTTTTTTGTTTGTTTGTTTGTTTTGAGACAGAGTCTTGCTCTGTCGCCAGGCTGGAGTGCAGTGACATAATCTTGGCTCATTGTAACCTTTGGCTCACTGCAACCTCCACCTCCCAGGTTCAAGCAATTCTGCCTCAGCCTCCCAAGCAGCTGGAACTACAGGCGCGCGCCACCACGCCCAGCTAATTTTGTATTTTTAATAGACATAGGGTTTCACCATGTTGGCCAGGATGGTCTCGATCTCTTGACCTCATGATCCACCTGCATTGGCCTCCCAAAGTGCTGGGATTAAAGGTGTGAGCCACTGCGCCCAGCCAATATATTTGATTTTCTAGAGGTAGTAATGTACTTTTGAATTTTTGGAATTTTCTAATTGTTAATGTTACAGAATAAAAATAAAACAGTAACAGGAGCTTCTCATATATTACACCTCTACAACACGCCAGGCGGGCCAGGCTGTACACACAAACAATTTTTATCTCTCACATAACCACAGCAGGTAGATATTAGCCTTCTTTCACAAATGAGGAAACAAGGTTCTGAGTGACTGCATAAAGTTTTTTTTTTTCCTTTTTCCTGAGACGGAGTCTTTCTCTGTCACCCAGGCTGGTGCAGTGGTGCCATCTCAGCTCACTGGAGCCTCCCATCTCCTGGGTTCAAGTGATTTTCCTGCCTCAGCCTCCCAAGTAACTGGGATTACAGGCGTAAGCCACCACCCCCCAACTAATTGTATTTTTAGTACAGACGGGGTTTCACCAGGTTGGCCACGCTGGTCTCCGCCCACGTCGGCCTCCCAAAGTGCTGGGATTACAGGCGTGAGCCACCACACCGGCCAAGCATAAAGTTTCTAAAATTATACCAGGTTACATGGATACTGGACTGCCGAGTTTGATGTGAAGCCAAGTATGTCTCCAGAGCCCAGGTGCAGCCTTTTCCACCATGTTGCTTCTCCGTGAATTTATGCAGCTAAATACACTATACAAAAGAACTGAGTTAATATATAACTTGTGGAACAGTTAATGGAGGGTGTTATAATTAGTAAAAGCAAGAACCAGAAAAAAAATTCAGCAACTGACTTAAAAAGATAAGCAATTTCTCATATACTGATTATAAACTATCCATACATAAAATTACTATTTTAATATTTTAATTCTATCTTTATAAATCAGCAACTGCTCATATGTATTGTATACCTCATGTCATTTAAAAATATAAACCACTTAAGTTTTGGCTCATCCCCAAGGTTTCAGATAACATATTGAAACTTAGGAAGTCAGTATGAATGGCCACCACTGATTTACAATTATCATTTCCAAACCAACAGCAGAGAAACCACAATATAATCATTAAAAAACAGTAAATAATACTGCAAACTGTACTCCCTCCTTTCCCCTACTCCTAGCATTCTAGGTCCACATTATCTTGATGAATTAATATGCTAAAAACCCATATAATAGGCAACATGGTATAATTTACTCATACATTACTCATTCTTTCTCTCCCAGCAGAATATAAACTCCATGAGGTAGTGAAGGGATCTTTGCTTTGTTCACTGTTATTTCCCAAGAACACAGAACACCGCCTAGTCTGTAGGAGGTGCACATATATTTGTTGAATAACATGCTTGATCCACCTTCTCCAATAACTGCTTCCTGACACTTTCCTGAGTCATCACCCCAACTCCTGGCAAAAACATTAACATGCTACTTTTATTAGGATGCCAAATCCTAGGCTATAGTATTATCAACATGAGGTTAAAGGGTAGTGTTAAGACATTATTTTTCACCCTGTCAATTAGGAGGCAATACATTACATACTTATAAAAGAAATAAAAAGGCCAGGCACAGTGGTTGTAGTCTCAGCACTTTGGGAGGCAAAGGCTGGAGGACTGCTTGAGTTTGAGACCAATCTGGGCAACACAGTGAAACCCATCTCTACAAAAAATACAAAAAATCAGCTAGGTGTAGTGGCATATGCCTGTAGTCGCAGCTACTCAGGAGGCTGAAGTGGAAGGGTTGCTTGAGCCTGGGAGGTGGAGGCTGCAGTGAGCAGTGATTACACCACTGCACTCTAGCGTGGGCAACAAAGCGAGACCCTGTCTCAAAAAAAATAAAAAATAAATAAATAGTGTTCCAATTTTAAAAACTTATTAATTAAATTTAATAAAAAATTAAACTTACCTTTCCACAATCCATTCTGGTCGAATTACTTTTTCCCCCTTTAATTCTTTAATTTTAGCATTGGGAAGATTTGTGGCAATAATATGTGTTGTTTTAGATCTGGAATAATATACATGGTATTGACCTCCATGCAACATCATTAGTTTTCTCAATTCCTCAGCAGAAGGATCTGCAAAATTTATATTAAAATATATTAAAAGTCTTACCTGCAAGAAAGTAGAACCCTAGTGAATAACTCCTCAAATAGGTCAACTTTAAGAATGTCATTGGTTCACCTTCTCCTTGGCTGTGCTGCCAGGTAAACAAAGCTGGGAGGTAAATTACAAAGTGAGGAAGCTATGTTGCTTTAGTACATCCTCCTTCCCTAGCTGCCACACAGCCAACTAATACAAAAACATCTAACAAGTGCCTAGCAGAGCAAATAGGGACCTCAAGTAATGAATCAAATACTAATAACAGAACAAATATTTTTACATTTTTGACGTTACTTAGCATATGACCTTGATATTGTTTATAAAAATTAACTATAAACCCATTTATGAATCATTTTATAAAGACTAATCCTTCAGCTCCTCCAGACTATACGAGAGGAGTCAGATAAATAATACTTACTCACACTTACTATAAAGGAGACTTACTGTAGGGCTTATTAGTAGATTTTACTTCTAGAAAGCTTTATGATTTTTATTTTAAGAAAATATCTTAAAACTTAATCGAATAGTAAATATTATCCAGTTCCCTAATATGAAATTTCATAAAGTCCAAAAAATAAAGTCCAGCAACACAAAAAGGACTGCAAACCAAGAAACACCATTTTTTTCTTCAATTTTGTTTCAAATGATTTATTCTTAATAAAACTACAGAAAATATCTTAAATGTCTTAAATACTGGAAATATTTTAAGAAAATATCTTAAAGAAGCAATGTGACTTATGCTTCCCCCTAAAAAGCAATGTCTGATTCACTAAAGTCATATTATGACCTGCATTACTAGCATCACATTAATCATCACTGTTCTCTTCCTTTCACCTATCATCCTAACGAATGCTCTCACACCTCCCCTAACAACAGCTGCACCCAGGAGTTTCCACATGTGGCTTATCCCAAGCTTAATCCCAAGCAATATAGGTCCAAGTATTTAAATAAACATTTTCATTATGACAATAATTAGGTGAGCTTTAGTTTCTAGAAGATAAAAAACAGCACATACAGACATACTAGGTTTGTCTAAATTTTACAGCACATAATTTGACATTACTGATTACAAATATTAGCACTATTCAGCAGAAAATATAATGCAAGCCACATAAAAATTTTCTAGTAACCTCATTACAGTGAAAAGGTGAAATTAACTTTATTTAACCCAATATATCCAAAATATTATTTCAACATGTAATCAACAGAAAAAATATGAGATTTTTACATCCTGTTTTCTTCTTAAATCTCTGGAATCCAGTGCATATTTTACATTTACAACACATCTCAATTTAGAATAGCTGTATTTCAAGCGCTTAACGCATGTTACTAGTAGCTACCAAACTGGGCAGTGTCATACAGAGAGATTTAAAAGCATCCTTTTAAACAAAATGAATTCAAAATTAATAATGGAAGTTTTCAGGGTTAAGGTTAAGTTAAAAACTGAACTATAGCATCACAGTGATTTAAAGTAAAACAGTGGAAATTAAACAGCTAGCCAGTCAGGAGTCTACAGTTCAGTTTCTTTCTCTAATATTAAAGAACCTGGCTGATCTTTTTTTTTTTTTTTTTTTTTTTGAGACGGAGTCTCGCTGTGTCTCCCAGGCTGGAGTGCAGTGGCGTGATGTCGGCTCACTGCAAGCTCCGCCTCCCGGGTTCACGCCATTCTCCCGCCTCAGCCTCCCAAGTAGCTGAGACTACAGGCGCCCGCCACCACGCCCGGCTAGTTTTTTGTATTTTTAGTAGAGACGGGGTTTCACCATGTTAGCCAGGATGGTCTCGATCTCCTGACCTCGTGATCCACCCGCCTCGGCCTCCCAAAGTGCTGGGATTACAGGCTTGAGCCACCGCGCCCGGCCTACCTGGCTGATCTTATAAAGTAACAGTGAGAAATATCAAATTAAAGGCTATATTATAACGCATTAATATGGGCACCAAATCCAATGAAGTCACAGAAATCTAAAAAATTAATTTGCAAGTTAATCTGTAACTTTCCTAAACTAATTCTATTTAATGACTTAAAGAGAAAATGGCTGTCCTTTACCAAATAAAAAGACATGTCAAGAACACATTAACTTAACTTTCCATATACATACTCATCAAGTACTCCCCCCTCTACTAGCTGCTCTTTGAAAACTAATTACTCCAGAAATTTGGAACTGGAAAATACATTGCCCTTCTACTGGATGAAGCGAAGAGGGCTCTTTGAAGTTCACTTTTGAAAGCTCTTACATATTCTTCAGTGTGAAGTGAAGCATGAAAACCAATCTAGTTAAAAGGTAAGATCATATAAACTATGGAATAAGACTGAACTGAGTTTAATCTTAGTTTTCACACTCCTGAGTTGTGTGACTTTGGAGAAGTTGTTTAACCTCTTTAGGCTTTCTCCTCTTTCTCCATAAACAAAGCTGTTACCATGAAATGAGTCTGGCACGTAGAAGGCACTCAATATGAAAACTGCTGTTATTATAAACTACGATCACACTAGAACTCCCTTTCGAGTAATGTATATGACCTCAGGATCCTGCCCTAGATTCTACAAAAAAAAAAAAAAAAAAAAAAATGACAGAAGACAACATACATAGGCTGGCACACGGTGACCCGAAGCTTCAACAAAAACAGACCTGCCAATAGTGCACTATGGACAGCAGCCAGGGACCACTTTGTCAGGCCCAACAGCCTGGCATGCTAACTCTTGGCGTGTACAACAGCTGGAAGCTACCCTATTTTGGTGTTTTGTTTTTTTTTTTTTAAATTTTTAGAGCAGTATTTCTCTCTGGTTCTATTTCTTCAATACTAGAACATACTTCCTTATTACAAGTCCAAAGGAACATACACTATAACTGCAGATTTGCATAATAAATTCATTTTTGTATTTAACACTCTCCTTTAATTCAGCAGATGGGTGAATCAGAAAAAAAAATTGGGAGTCAAGCACAGTGGCTCATACCTGTAATCCCAGCACTTTGGGAGGCCAAGGCGGGCAGACTGCTTGAGCGCTCAGGAATTCAAGACCAGCCTGGGCAACAAAGTGAGACCCTGTCTCTACAAAATATGGAAAAAAATTAACCAGGTGTGGTGGTGTGTGCTACTAGGGAGTCTGAGGTAGATACTTTGAGCCAGAGAGGCAGAGTTTGCAGTAAGCTGAGCTTGCACCACTGCACTCCAGCCTGGGTGACAGAGCCAGAGCCAGTCTTTAAAAAAAAAAAAAAAAGAAAAGAAAGAAAAGAAAAGAAATAAATGGAAAAAAGAAAAAAAAATGGGGAGATAATATCCAACCATGAAAGCTATGACATTAAACCCTGTGTGACACACTGCCCACAGAACCCAACCCTGCAATGTACTGTAACAGTTAACTTTCTCCATAGCACTGATAATCTGAAATTACCATGTCTGTTTTTACTTGTTTACTGTGAGATTCCCCCCTGAAACATATGCTCTTTGAAGGCAGGAACCTTGTCTGTCAAGCACTTTCATATCCCTGACACAAAGCAGGTGCTCAGTGAGTATTTGCTCAATTCATTAACATCCTCAATGCATCAGACTCCTGCCTAGAATCCATCCTCCAGCAAAAGTGGAGTACAAGTGGTACCAATACTTAAAATCTCAAAACACTTATTCACTCACTCACAAATCAGAGAGGCCGTACAATGTATTAAGAGCACAGACTCCAACGCGGGAATGACTAAGGTCAAATCCTGGCTCCATCACTTGCTAGTTATGTGGATTTCAGGCAAGTTATTTAACTTCTCAGAACCTCAGTTTCCTCACATGTAAATTGGGGATAATAATAGTGTCTCAAAGGACTTCTGTAGGAATTAAGAGCTAAAAATTATAAATTACTGAGAAAAGTATCTTGCACATAGTAAAAGTTATGTGGCCAGGTACGGTGGCTCACACCTGTAATCCCAGCACTCTGTGAGGCCGAGGCGGCAGATCACGAGATTAAGATATCGAGACCATCCTGGCCAACATGGTGAAACCCCATCTCGATTAAAAATACAAAAATTAGCTGGGCATGGTGGCGTGCACCTGTAGTCCCAGCTACTTGGGAGGCTGAGGCAGGAGAATCCCTTGAACCCGGGAAGCGGAGGTTGTAGTGAGACAAGATCACGCCACTTCACTCCAGCGTGGGTGACAGAGCAAGGCTCTGTCTCAAAAAAACAAAACAACAACAACAACAACAAAAATTGAAACAAAACAAAACTAGATTCAGAGAAATTCTATCCTCCAAATTTTTACAATTGATGTCACTGTTTTGAAATGTTAGAGTGAGTGCTTTTCTCTTCATTGTTCTTTCCATTTTTATTTTTTATTTAGAGACAGGGTCTGGCTCTGTCACCCAGGCTAGACTGCAATGGCTCTATCATAGCTCACTGTAACCTCATCTCCTGGTTCATGCTTGTAATCTGAAAGATTTGGGAGGCTGAGGCAGGAGGATCATTTGAGGCCATGAGTTTGAGACCACCTAGGCAACACAGCAAATCCCGACTTAAAAAAAAAAAAAAAAATCCACAAAACAACAAAAACAAAAACAAAAAACAAACAAAACAGGCTGGGTACGGTGGCTCACGCCCGTAATCCCAACACTTTGGGAGGCCAAGGCAGGTGGATCCTCTGAGGTCAGGAGTTCAAGATCAAGTCTGACAAACATGGAGAAATCCCGTCACTACTAAAAATACAAAATTATCTGGATGTGGTGGCATGTGCCTGTAACTCCAGCTACTTGGGAGGCTGAGGCAGGAGAATCACTGGAACCTGGGTGGCAGAGGTTGCAGTGAGCCAAGATCGCACCATTGCACTCCAGCCTGGGCAACAAGAGTGAAACTCCATCTCAAAAAACAAAAAAAATCCAAAAATTAGCCAGGTGTAGTGACACACACCTCTAGTCTCAGCTACTCAGGAGGCTGAGACAGGAAGATCCCTTGCGCTCAGGAGTTTGGGGCTGCAGTGAGCTATGATCAGTCCACTGCACTCCAGCCTGGGTGACAGAGCTTATCTTAAATAAATAAATAAATAAATAAATAAATAAATAAATAAATAAAATATTCCACAATACTCCTACTATTAGTTTCATTTTGCAGAACATTCTATATGCAACTAAATTTGAGGTTTAACTAAAACCAGACATAGGGACAGACAATTGAAAGCAAAGTAAAAGTAAAAGCCATATACAAGGACCACAATTTGGCCGACATTTAGGCCTAAAGCTCTACAAGTAAAATGTCACAACAGCAAATGCCACCACCTAACATCAGAACAGTCATATGAAGACCACTTTCATGTCTGTAGGTCCAGCTTATAGAAACTGTTGCTCATCTGGTTAAAACAAATTCTATAAACAAAAATTTAAAATCTTGCACAAAAGCTTTCCTAGCTAGATTTCTACTGAGAAAACATTTACTACAAGCACCATTTCACCCTGCATATCCAAAGAACTTAACTGTTGGCTGTGCTATATAAATCACCGAAAAAAGTGAGGTGAATGGCTGCTTATACCTCCTGTGGTCCTACCATAGCAAGACCATCATCACTTCATCTGAGTTTCACAATCTTATAAATTAGAAAAGATAACTTATTGATGAGGAAACAGAGAAAACTTACTGTGCACACGCGTCTGTCTTTGGACTCCTGTCCCCCAGTTTCCGCAGCAGTGATACTTACTCTCTTGACTCTTCTCTCCCCTAACTACCTCAGACTTCCAACAAAGACCACAATCAACTAGAAGCCACAGATGCACTCAGCCAAACAAAAACCGAAGAAAAGTTTCAAATGCTTAGGGAACAAATCTTTGAGTACCAACTAGGTGCAAATTTCACATCAGGTACTAGCAAAATTACAGGAGGTGGCAAAAATTAATACAGTAAGTCTTCTCCTATGTCAGAGGTTCAGTTCCTCCACCTCTGATCTACAGGATCAGAGTCTTACAGGAAATGGAAGGAGAGAGATATATCCATACAAAATAATATCTGGGAGGCATTTATTTCCAAAAATTTAGACTTGTCAACAATAAAGAGAATCCTCTCCTAAATCACCACATTTGTATGTTTAGAAAACATCAATGTAAGCTGTCAGCTTTCAAACAAATCCCCTATCACTTGAAATGTAAGTCTGTTACACTTGCATATTCCCTTGTTTCATTTGTGAATTGTGCTAAAGTACTTGTCCACCCCGCCACCTGCCCCATCTGCTTTTTCACAAACTTCAGCAGTGCCAAAATCAACAGACCTGGTCTTTTACCCACGTACTAAAGGAAGCAGAAGATAACCCGAACACCTCTTTCCATATGAACTGTCCCAATCTCATACCACTAGAGTGCAACCACTGTCCACGAGGTCTGAAGCACTGACTCCCCTAGGCAGCTTTCACAAATATAAACATGCCCAGAGCTTACCTCCCAGAGATTACAATTCAGGCCTCAAATGTGGCCCATTCCTTAAGACTGACTGGACTTAGCATGAGTGAAAATATTTTAACATTCTGATGTACAAATACAAAACCTGTTATTTATTTATTCACTCAACTAATGTTTATTGAGCATCTACAATGTGCCAGGCAAGGTAGGTGCTGGAGATATGGCAATGAACAAGACTCAAGTCTGTGCCCCGTGATAGCTCTTGTATTCCACTGAGGAGACAAAAGCCAGTCATGCAAGTAATACCACTTTAGGTGCAAATAAATGCAATGAAGTAGTTAAAGGGTTAGAGAGCGACTGGAGGGCAAAGTACGCCTGTTTTAGATAGGCGAAGTCAGGGATGGAGGGCAAAGTACGCCTGTTTTAGATAGGCGAAGTCAGGGACGGTCTGGTAAAAAGGTAACATTTGAGCACAGATGTGAATGATGAAGACCTGAGGAAGCAGAAGGAACAGCAAATTTAAGGCCCTGAGGTGTTATCTCTACTCCATGTTGGGCAAGGGATCACTACACATAAAACAGGCTTCCTAACGCCAGAGAACTTAATATAGAATTAAGACCTAACAACACAAGACACAAACCAGGTGTCAAAATAAATGTTTCTAGCAATAATGCTATGGACTATATACCTCTATATAAAATACTACTACTATGGACTAGCTTAGCCAGGGAAGGAGGCAAAACCTAACTTTATCTGGATCTTAATGAATGAATTTAATTCCAGTTCACACAAGTGAGGAGGGAAGGAGTTTTTCCTCAGAGGCAAAAGAACAGAAACACAGAACTGTAAAAGTAAAAAGACAAATCTAGAATATCAGAGTAATCTTGTTGAGCAAAATTTAAGAACATGAGGTTGGAAATGTAGGTTAGAATTAGGACTAGAATGTTTTTCCCCATTTTCATTTGAAAAATGCCTGTTTATCTAAGACCAAGCTAAACATTTCAACTCCTTTATGAAGTATTCACTCCCACTCCCAAAGGCAACTGTTTCCTCTCTTCTGTGTTGGCACTCACCTTCCTCTGTTCATGTCTAAGGCTTAGAGATTACTTTTTCATCACAAAATCTACATTCTCCATCAACTGCTATCTCTTTTCAAACATAGTTCCTAACCCACAAGCAGCATCCAAAATATATCTGTTCAATCAACTAAAGTAAAATAAAATGGGATGTAAGGTGTGTAAACTAGAAAACTCAACATAGTAAAGGTGACAATTCTCCCCAAACTGATCCACAGGTTTAATGTAATTCCTATCAAAATCCCAGCAAGGTATTTTGTAGATAAATGACTTATTTTAACATTTATACAAGTCAGATGCACTGGCTCATGCCTGTAATCCCAGCACTCTGGGAGGCTGAGGCAAGCAAATCACCTGAGGTCAGGAGTTCGAGACCAGCCTGGCCAACATAGCAAAACCCCATCTCTACTAAAAACACACAAAAAATGAGCAGGGCGTCACGGCATGTGCCCGTAATCCTAGCTACTCGGGTAGCTGAGGCACAAGAATCACTTGAGCCAGGGAGGCAGAGGGTGCAGTAAGCTGAGATCACGCCACTGTACTCCAGCCTGGGTGACAAAGTGATACCCTGTCTCAAGAAAAAAAAAAAAAAAGAGAGAGGCATAGGTCCTAGAATAGCCAGAACTATCTTGACAAAGAAGAAACAAGTGAAAGGAATCACTCTACCTGATATCAAGGCTTACCACATGGGTACAGTATTTGATATAGTGTGGTACTGGTGAAGGAACAGACACAAACGTCAATGGAAGAGAACAGAGAACCCAGAAACAGATCCACCCAAATATGCCCAACTGACTGTGCTGAAACAACCAGAAATACACAAATTAAAAAAAAAAAAACAATGTTAAAACCTCAAAATGAAACATGAACTTCAATGTAAAACATAAAACTACACAAATAAAAAAAAAATGTTAAAACCTCAAAATGAAACATGAACTTCAATGTAAAACATAAAACTATAGAATTTAAAAATATAGAAGAAAATATTTTGGATCTAGCACCAAAGCGACAAGTTCTTAAGACTTGCAAGCACAATCCGTAAAAGGAAAGATCTACATATCAGATCTCATCAAAATTAAAAACACTGTTCTGCAAAAGACCATTTCAAGAGGAGGAAAAACCATAGACTGGGAGAAAATATCTGCAAACCACTTTTATGACAAAGCAGTAGTATCTAGAATATATAAGGAAATCTCAAAACTAAACAGTAAAAAAAACTAAACCCAATTAGAAAATGGGCAAAAAAACCATGAACAAACGTTTCACCAATGATGATGTAAAGATGAGAAATAAACACATGAAAGAATGTTCAACACTATTAGCCACCAGGCAAATGCAAATTAAAATCACAAAGAGATACAACACCATCTATTAAAATGGATAAAATGAAAACCACTAAATGCTGGCAAGGATGCAAAGACAGTTTATCCCTCATACAAGGCTAGTGGGAGTATAAAATAGTATAACCACTTTGCGTAACAGTTTGGCAGTTTCTTACAAAAACTAAAGACGTAACTATTACGGGAACCAACAACTGTACTCTTGTATTCATACAAAAACTCATACACAAATGTTCATAGCCTACCAAGAAATAACTCAGATGTCCCTAACGGATGAAAGGTTAACATACACATCCACACTATGAAATATAACTGAACAATAAAAAGGTAACAATTTTGATGACCTGAAAATTTATGCTCAGTGAAAAAAGCCAATCCCAAAAGGTTATATACTGTATGTTTTATTTATATAACATTCTTGAAATGACAAAATTATAAAAATGGAGACCAGATTAGTGGTTGCCAGGAGTTAAGGAAAGGCGGCGAACAGAAGTGGGTGTGACTATAAAAGAGTAACATGAAAGACCTTTGTAGTGTGGAAATGTTCTGTACATTAACTGCATCAGTATTAATTTCTTAGTTGTGATATTGTTTGCTAGTTTATTAGATGTTACCATTTGGGGAAACTGGGTAAAGGGTTCACAGTATCACTGTGTGCTATGTCTTACAACTGCAAGTGAATCTATAACTGCAAGTGAATCTACAATCTAAAAAAAAAATTTAATTTAAAAAATGGATGGGCCAGGCATGGTGGCCCATACCTGTAATCTTGACACTTTGGGAGGCTGAGGCAGAAGAATCGCTTGAGCCTAGGAGTTTCAGATCAGCCCAGGAAATACAGCAAGACCTCGCCTCTATAAAAAATTAAAAAATTAGTTGAGCATAGTGGTACACACTTGAGGTCCTAGCTACTTGGGAGCCTGAGGAGACAGGATGGCTTGAACCTGATGTTGAAGCTGCAGTGAGCCATGATAGTGCCACTGCACTACAGCCTGGGTGACAGAGGGAGACCCTATCTCAAAACAAAGAAACAAACAAAACAAACAAAAAGGATAGAAGGCAAAGAAGTCAATCTTAACAAGCAAAACCATTTTTGGGTACAGGTGGAGGGACAAATAGGTTGACAGGTGAACTATCAGAGGGTCTTCTCTCCAAGTTCAAGTTTGATGTTAACTTGGTTGGAAGGGACAAGGACCATGAAATCATGAGAGGCTCAGATGGCAGAACTGGGAGCTTTAAAGGAATCAAGAAAAACTTGGATTATTAAAGTCTGTGGGGAGCAGGGTTAAGAATCAACAAGAAAGGACCACATCTTCTTTTACAGTGAAAGCTGCAACTCCCAGGTTTGCAAACTGTTCACTGGAATGAAGTCTCTTTCCTCCAAATTCCTTTTCAGATAACTTTCTATTTTCTTTTTTTGAGAGGGAGTCTCACTCTGTCGCCAGGCTGGAGGGCACTGGCACAATCTCGCCTCACTTCAACCTCCACCTCCCGGGTTCAAGCGATTCTCCTGCCTCAGCCTCCCGAGAAGCTGGGACTACAGGCATGCATTACCATGCCCAGCTAATTTTTGTATTTTTAGTAGAGATGGGGTTTCACCATGTTGGCCAGGATGTTCTCGATCTCTTGACCTTGTGATCCACCCGCTTCGGCCTCCCAAAGTGTTGGGATTATAGGCGTGAGCCACCGTGCCTGGCTTGAGAACTTTCTTTCACAATAGCAATGAACAAAACTGACAACGCCTGTAGCTTTGGTGCTTACATGCTAATGGAGAAGAAAGATGATACAATAAAAAAAATATATATATACATATATATATATATAGGCATTCTACAAAATAGCTGACCAGTACACCTCAAACTGTGAAATAAAGCTTATTTTTTTTAATCAAAAACAAAATAGCACCCCCAACTTGTCTTACTGCATCTAAAGAGTTATTCTTTACTTGCTAATTGTTAATGCTGTTTTATCTATAAAGCTGTATTCACTAAAACTGAATTTTTCTAAAAATACAGTTATTTTATAGCACCACAGTTTGGATGTCTCTGTGAAATTCAGCATAATGGAACTTTATTTGTACAATTATAATGAAATCTTAATAACAACAGCAAAAATATTATCATCTCTATCCTACAGAAAAGGATAGAGATAATAGATCCAAACAGAAAATGTTTTACAGTCACAAAAATTAGTGATAAAAGCAGATTTAGAATTCCAGATTCTCAATCAAAAAAGTGATTACTGCAATATTAATTTGTCCTCCCTCACACAAAGAATCTCTTTTTCTTCCTTCTATGTGAATAAGGGTGCTCTCTTGAACTGGAGACTTCCATGACGGGCTAATGTAAGAAGCAATGCCTACCTGTTTTCATTAACATTTTTAATTTTTCATAGCGCATCTCAGAAGTCCACAGAGCTTGAATTTGTTAGGACACCTACCTACGGAGAAAAGTTACAAGCTTTCTGCATGTGAACTTCCCAACGCTGTACCAGCATTTATTTTGAGGTGACATTCTTAGACTAAACTCATCATCAATGATGTCTAATAAAACCCTTAATTACAAGCAACACACTCTTCTCTTACTAAACCAGATAAATGTACCAGTTAATTAATACTTAACTCCAATTCAATAAATATGTCCTGAATGACTGTGTCCAGTCACTGTAGAGGCACCAAGGACAGAGTGATGAAAATGTAGCTCCAGCTCTTGTCCAGTAAACAGACAACTAAGGAAAGGTCTAAAGAACTCTAAGATGCAGATTCATTTAGGGAGCCGTAGCTCCAGAAGAGCACAAGTCACCTAAACCAGTATGAAGGGTCAAACTATCAAGGGGAAGTGAGGCATGGAGACCTGAAAGATAGCAGGTATCAGCCAGCTGAGAAGGGGACAGGGGAATATGCAACAGACTGACACAAATATTTACAGCCATTCACTTCAAAAAATACAATGAAATGATAATAAGGAGAAGAATCCCCCAAGAAAATAAAGAGAAAAATTTAGGCGAAAACCTGATAACTAACAGACAAGTGCTAACTGACTTTACAGTTCAGAGAAAGATAAAACTGAAGCTGGCCATATGGAAGCTCGGAAAGAAGCTGCTTGTTGCCAGTAAAACAAAGAGAAAGTCATGAAATAAAGACACAGGCACCTTCAAAAGTGGATGTGTGGATAAAATCATCCTTGAAACTGTGCCACAGACAAGTAAGAATTCGCAGATTTCTTTCCTCATTCACCAAGAATAAAGACTACACTACTCCTTCCAGATACCGGACTCAATGACAACAGGCACAGCTGGTGGAGAGGAGGTAGGAATGAAAAAATGAATAGAGAGATTAAGTGAAATTTTACTTCCTAAACTGTGAGAATTCAGGTCCTTTCCTTTCCTGCTTGGTGACCCAAATGCTGGCAGTTTACACTCTTCTCCAGACGAGAGAGTAAAATATTCTTCTCTAGGAAATCTGACACTGACACACACCCACACACCACCCTACCCTAAAGGACCTATGGATAATGACATCTAGAGTGTTACCAATGACATGGACCTACAGTGAAGCTCACAGTTTACAAGTCCTACGACCCATATGCAGTAATTTCCCAGTTAGCTTACACATTTTAAACCTCATGTGACTTTTTGAAACTACGTACTTTGATAAAAGTTAAAGACAATGGTAGGTAAAAGCAACATGGAAAGGAAAAAGAAGTATCTAAGCAGATGATTTATTTTTTATCATCTTACAATCATTTATTTATAATAAAAGAGTAAAAATAGAATTTTAAAACAAATCATTCTCAATCCTAATAAAAATACATGCCAAAATAGGGTTAAGTAAAAAGTACTCAACCTGTGTATCCATTAACATAGATAGCAACTCCACTAAAAATTGTAGATGAAGTCCCATCCTTCTGCAGAGCAGCATCTGATCGAAACTGTTCCTCCAATTTCTGGACCTTGGCAGCCATATACCCACCCTAGAATTAAAGAAAAGATAAACCAATCACAAAGGTTACATTTTCTCCCCCCTTTTTTGAAAAAAATAAAAATTATATTTTAAAAACTAAATAAATGGACCTTATTCTGTGCTAGTGATCAGAACACAATGACAACCTCATAAGCGTAAACCACAGGCAAGGCAATACGTAAAACAGGAAGGCTGGGCCAGGTGCAGGGGCTCACACCTGTAAGGAGCCACCTTTGGGAGGCCGAGGCGGGCGGATCACCTGAGGTCAAGAGTTTGAGACCAGCTTGGCCAACATGGTGAAACCCTGTCTCTACTAAAAATACAAAAATCAGCCAGGTGCGGTGCCCAGCGCCTGTAATCCCAGCTACTCAGGAGGTTGAGGCAGGAGAATTGCCTGAACCCAGGAGGTGGAGGTGGCAGTGAGCCGAGATGGCGCCACTGCACTCCAGCCTGGGTGACAGAGCAAGACTCCATCTCAAAAAATAATAAACAAACAAACACGTAGGTCAAAGAAGAATTTTCCCTCTATCAACTCATTTTAACTTTATTACATTCTTATGATTATAAAAGTTACTTTTAAAAAAAGCTAGGTCAATAATAATAATAATACCGACTGGGCACAGTGGCTCACACCTGTGATCCCAGCACTTTGGGAGGCCGAGGAGGGCAGATCACCTGAGGTCGGGAGTTTGAGATCAGCCTGATCAACATGATAAAACCCCGTCTCTACTAAAAATACAAAATTAGCCGGGCGTGGTGGCGCATGCCTGTAATCCCAGCTACTCAGGAGGCTGAGGCAGGAGAATCACTTGAACCCAGAAGGTGGAGGTTGCAAACAAGCTGAGATTGTGCTATTGCACTCCAGCTTGGGCAACAAGAGCAAAACTGCATCTCAAAAAATAGTAATAATAATAATATCACAACATATTGTTCTTATGTACGTAATTGAGCAAGTTACACCAAAGTTTAAACCAATTACAAATTTGACAAGTGGTCTCAGAGCATACTTCATTTTATTTTTTTGAGACAGTCTTGCTGTTGTCGCCCAGGTTGGAGTGCTGTAGTGCAATCTCAGCTCACTGCAAACTCTGCCTCCCAGGTTCAAGTGATTCTCCTGCCTCAGCTTCCCAAGTAGCTGGGATTATAGGCGACCACCACCATGCCCAGCTAATTTTTGTATTTTTAATAGAGACGGGGTTTCACTATCTTGGCCAGGATGGTTTCCAACTCCTGACCTTAGGTGATCCACCCACCTAAGCCTCCCAAAGTGCTGCGATTACAGGTGTGAGCCACTGCGCCCAGCCTCAGAGCATATTTTAGACTGGCTTCCACTATCTCCCATATACAGAGAGCTTAAAATGAATTATTTCAGGTAAAAATGAGGCAACTGGATAAACCAGTGTAGTCCTCCCTACACATGGGTAAGAATGCAATGAATGCTCCAGTGGGTAAATTCTAGATCTAATCAATCTATTTGACAGTAATATTAACTTTCATTAGATAACATCCACCTCACAGTAAATATTAAAAAATAACTTTTTTTGCTAAACATCTTGACAGATCAACTATACTTTTCCTGAACTTTGATATAATTAAGCTTGATTTCAATTATTAGGTCTTTAAATTAAAGCTGTAGGTGGCTAGAAGTACATGGTTTTTTTCCGAAAATGGAAATGACTGCATAATTTTTGCTGATTATTAAAATATTACATGCTCACTATAAAGTCTCTTTTCAGAAAATACAGGAAATATAGGGAAGAAAATTAAAACTGGTATAATCCTATTCATTAAAACGTTGAAGTGTTGTTTTCAAAGCTTATTTCTATATCTCAGAGCATAGAGGTTTTACAAAAATATAATCATGCAAAATATTTCTTTGTAACACACTGTTTTAGTCAAGGTTATCTTTCCAGGTTAAGATATATAAAGCTGAATAATGACTGTACAGTACTCTACTATACACAGATAACTTATTTGACCAATCCCCTATTATTGGACATTTATGTGTTTTCCTGTTTTTCAGTATTATTAGCAATACTGCAATAAAATCATCATACAGTAAATTATTGTGCACTAGGCATATTTATTTCCTCAGGGTAAAATTCCTGAGAGTAAAGCTTAGGGGATAAAGTTTATAAACATCATAAGGCTTTCAATACATTATGAAAACTCAAGGATTTGGTGTCTAAAGTAATTTACAATTTAGAAAACAAGTTAAACCACATTATAAACTAAAAGAAGAATGAAAAATATCTAGACAGTTCGATATAATTATTTTTACTCTTTTAAAACACACCCATTTTTCCCAGCCATCATTTTCAGCTCGCTTCCTCCATCCACCTCGCCTCATGGTGGAGCTTCTGTATTGGGGAGGAAAAAAAATACGTCAGTTTTATAACATAATGTATTCCTTTTTGACATTTTATTTCAATATCAAGAAAATAAAATAAATTCAAATGTCCAATTGATGAAAGTCAAGAATACTAAGTAAACTTTTTCTGAAGTTCTCCATTCTCCAGCTTTACAAGTGAAATTTGTCTATAAAACACCCTCCTACAGATATGTTTAAACTGTAACTGTTAAATTTAAAATTCAATAGAAAAATATCTTTATGTATTCCTGAGCACCAATCCTAACACTCACTTACATAAAACATCACCAAATCCAACGAACATGGCCATGCTTACTTTACTTGTTACCATTATAAGATAATCTAACAAAATATTTCCCTTCATGAGTTGTCCCATAGCATGGCTCTTAAACTCTGTCTTTGCTTTACATACTGGACACTTAAGAGTTCAGTCATAGTGTGATTCACATATTCTGCCAAAGCCCTAGAAGAAGTCAATTAAAAATGATGCAGAAAAAATTACCATTGATAATAAACTATAACAGTAAATCTGTCATTCTCCTTAAGGCAACACTTACTTAAATAACTATACTACCACCAGGATGACCAAATGATGGTTCACATTAAGTGGCAGCTGGCTTAGTGGCTAGCAAAATATAAAATGTAACTCATAAAAAGAGGCTAAATGAAACCCCTTGTAAAGTCAAAACCTTCTAACACAAATGACTACATTTTGGGATATGACTACATTTATCCTTAACAAAATTAATATAACTTCTATTTAGATAATTTTCTTCTAGTAACTATATACATGTATATCAAATGGTTACCATATGAAGCCTTATATATTATCCACGTCAAATCAGCTCTGACATGATCTATGAGAATTTTTTACTTAACACTTTAAACCATTGACACTTTACCCCACACACATTAGCGGATATTTTCTTTTTTTCTTTCTTTTGAGACAAAGTCTCGCACTGTCACCCAGGCTGAAGTGCAGTGGCACCATCTCGGCTCACAACCACTTCCGTCTCCCGGGTTCAAGTGATTCTCCTGCCTCAGACTCCCAAGAGCTGGGATTACAGGCGCCTGTCACCACGCCTGGCTAATTTTTGTATTTTTAGTAGAGATGGGGTTTCACCATGTTGGCCAGGCTGGTCTTGAACTCCTGACCTCAAGTGATCTGCCCGCCTCTGCCTCCCAAAGTGCTGGGATTATAGGCATGAGCCACCATGCCTAGCCAGCAGATATTTTCTTAAATATTTTTATTCTTAGTATACTGCAGGATTTAGTTTTTCTGTGTTGACATTTATAACAATTTGAATTTTTACTGTCACCCTTAAAAGATACCTAAAAGACATGCAGAAATGTTGTCAAAAGGTTAAGTCCCAACAGAGACAAGATAATACAAAAGTTTTAGGGGCATGTGCAAGGTGCTCTGAGAAAAGGTGGTAAACTGATTAACCCTGAGGAGAGATTTTATTTTTAAGTCCCAAGGTAGGAGGAGCATGAATACCCAATGTGCTCATTATCCAGTCCCAGAAGTGCCACATGCTCTGTTAAATATTTCTTCTGTTTTCAAGGGGCTCACTTTGTCCGGTCCCAACAGACTTCAGCCCTTAAAGGAAATCTAGGAGACACATTAACACCCAGCTCTGGACTACATGTAAACTGAATCCATACACCTGCTGGAACAAGTAAAGAGTTTGGAGTTCTGGCCATTATACACTAAAAACACATACCCCGATAATTAAAGGCAGCTATTAAACTGTTAAACAAAGGTAAATAAAGGAGTAAAGTGTATTTTATACATGTGGCCCAATCATTTAAGAGCTCCAGTGTTTAACGTCTGTTGTATACCTACTGCACAAGGCCAATAAAATCCTTAATGATGGTTTAATGAGGGTAGCAGCATGAAGCACAGTTGTAATACAAAAACAAAAACAACAGCAACAACAACAAAAAATAAAACAGGTGGCCGGGCGCGGTGGCTCACGCCTGTAATCCCACCACTTTGGGAGGCCGAGGCGGGCGGATCACAACGTCAGGAGATTGAGACCACGGTGAAACCCCATCTCTACTAAAAATATAAAAATTAGCCGGGCACGGTTGTGGGCGCCTGTAGTCCCAGCTACTCGGGAGGCTGAGGCAGGAGAATGGCGTGAACCCGGGAGGCGGAGCTTGCAGTGAGCCGAGATCGCGCCACTGCACTCCAGCCTGGGCGACAGAGCGAGACTCCGTCTCAAAAAAAATAAATAAATAAATAAAATAAAACAGGTATTAAGGGTTCTTTCCCCCAACTCCAAAGTAACAAAACCACTCCAGACAAACGTTTAAAACTTTAAAAGGAAAAGGAAAGAACGAAGGACTGAACATTTTAGTTTCGTCGTTTCCAATAACTTGACTCATGAACAACAAACTCCTATTGATCCAGAAATCAAATAGTCAAAAATTACTAGCCAACATTCCAAAGAGGACAAAAATCTTCAGAGATCTGCCACCTCGCCTCTCTTCCCCAAACCGGATTATTTTTCCCTCTGAGAATATTTGGCAATCCTAGAAGAGTGGCTGAGAGACTGGACAAAGTTTCTGACAAACAGTGCTGAGAGAGAAAAAGTGGAGTCCAAGGGTCTTCCAAGGATACAGATTCCCACAATTGGTATTAGAACCCCACGAGTAACAAGAAATTGGAAGCAGACAGACCAAACTTTGCAGAAACTGTATTCTGCCTTACATTATTTCAATCTCTGAAAAGAGATTAAGGTGATCGTGGGCCGGGCGCGGTGGCTCACACCTGTAATCCCAGCACTTTGGGAGGCCAAGGTGGGTGGATCACCTGAGGTACAGTCTGGCCAACATGGTGAAACCCTGTCTCTATTAAAAATACAAGATTGCTGAGTGCAGTGGCTCACACTTGTAATCCCAGCACTTTGGGAGGCTGAGGTGGGTAGATCACCTGAGGTGGGGAGTTCGAGACCAGCCTGACCAACATGGAGAAGCCCTGTCTCTACTAAAAATAAAAAATTAGCCGGGCATGGTGGTGTGTGCCTGTAATCCCAGCTACTCGGGAGGCTGAGGCAGGAGAATCGCTTGAACCCGGGAGGCGGAGGTTGCAGTGAGCTGAGATTGCACCATTGGACTCCAGGCTGGGCAACAAGAGCGAAACTCCAACTCAAAAAAAAAAAAAAAAAAAAAATTAGCCGGCACGGTGGCTGTTTCTGCTACTCAGCAGGGATCTTCGAAAAAGAGACTCCGCCAATGCCTCTGTACTCACATCCAGGGAAAAGTTCTCCACTCTAGATGACTGATTTGCTTCTTTAAACTCCATTTAAATTTTGCTCCATTCCCTAGAACGGAGGAGGGCATTTAATCAGGATACCACTACTTGACAGAAATATCCTTCAGAAATAACACATTCCCTCAGTTTTTTTCCTGTTCCAAGCAACCTCCTGAATTACAACGTGTCCTCTTGACTAAAGGTACTCACTGAGAAGTGACTGCGCTGCATTGACAAACCATCCAATTACCAAGCTAGACTTGTAAACAAAAATTGCCTTCCAGTTTTCAGAGGCACTCTTGCAGACCAGGCTCCCAATTTAATTCCACAGAACTTGATGACCTTGAGGAACGTGATAACGGTTTCTGAAACTGTGATTCACAACCTAAAATAACCTGCCAATCTCTCCTTATCCAGTCACATTAACAGGGCAGCCAATTACTGTCTTTCAAAAAATTAGTTTAAAAAACAGATGAAGGGTGAATACACGAATGCAAAAGTACCCTTATCCTTAACATTTAGGGTACGCCTTCAATAAACACGAACTACTGTTACAGTAATCTACTCTGCCAGTCCACAGAGTGAAAATCGAATGAGACTACATATGTGGAAACCCTTTGAAAACTGTAACACAGGGAACACAGTTATTTTAAGTTAGTTATCCATGGTCTACAACATAACGATAACAGCAGACTAGTAGATTTGGTGATAAAAGATGGGCTCAAATCCCAGTTCCACGACTGCCTAACAGTGTGATTTGGAGTGAGTCCAACAGCACTGAGCCTAACATTTCTTCACCTATAAAACCAGAAAGTTTGACTGCAGAATCTTTATGGGGCCATGACTGGATGTAGGGTGGATGTGGCGGGGAGAAGAAGAGAGTTGGGGGTAAAAACAGCAAGCAGGCAGGGTTCCACTCTCCAAACCCACCTTCAATTTTAGCAGCCATGCTTTTTTTTGTCCCCCGTGAGTTTTAGGTTTAGGGTCTGAACAAGATTGTTCTTGAAGAAAAAGCACAACAACTTGAAAAAGACTGATAATTAAGAGTAATGAACTAAAAACTAAGTACAAAATTTCTTCGTTCTTTTCTGTTTCCATATGTGACTCTACAAGAGAGTCACATGTGGAAATCTCCCAACCCTTGAAAGGTTCACAAGCTAAAACTCACCTACAAGCTAAAAATCAAATTATACAGACCAACTAAATTACAGGCTGTCAATACAGCCATGCCCAGTCCCCAGTGCTAACAAGCAGTAACAACTAGCCAGGTGAGGTAAGGTGAAGGCAAATGGGAGAGTAGCTCTGTCTACGAGGAGCCCAGGGATCCTGAACGCCTACACAAAACACTTCCTCTCTCCACTCTCTCAACAGGGATGTTCAAAACTCTATTAAGGGTCTCATCAAAGACATGCTTATTTAAAAATATAACAAGATCACTTATGCATGCATTTTTCCTAACGTTTATCTTCTGCTGGAACATACTACTCTCAGTTCATTCTAAACTTTATTCTTTCTTTTTACCATAGTTATTGGTGGATTTTACTATCTAGCCCAAGAATGATGTTTATCACCAGGAACATTCATTTTCATGTAAATATGATATTTCCCAGCACTTTGGGAGGCCGAGGCGGACAGATCTTGAGGTCAGGAGATCAAGACCATCCTGGCTAACACAGTGAAATCCCGTCTCTACTAAAAATGCAAAAAATTAGCCGGGCATCATGGCAGGCGCCTGCAGTCCCAGCAATTCAGGAGGCTGAGGCAGAAGAATGGTGTGAACCCGGGAGGTGGAGCTTGCAGTGAGCTGATACCGGGCCACTGCACTCTAGCCAGGGCAACAGAGTGAGACTCCGGCTCAAAAAAAAAAAAAAAGGTATTTCATCTATTTACAAAAGAACTACTAACATTACAAGGTTCCAAACAGTTCATTACACACTAGAAAAACTCCCACTACAGGCCGGGCGCGGCGGCTCACACCTGTGATCCCAACGCTCGGGGTGGCTCACACCTGTAATCCCAGAGCTTTGGGAGGCCGAGGCGGGTCGATCACATTGTCAGGGTATTGAGACCATCCTGGCTAATACGGTGAACCCCCATCTCTACTAAAAATATAAAAAATTACCCAGGCGAGGTGGCAGGCACCTGTAGTCCCAGCTACTCGGGAGGCTGAGGCAGGAGAATGGCGTGAACCCGGGAGGCGGAGCTTGCAGTGAGCCAAGATCGCGCCACTGTACTCCAGCCTGGGCGACAGAGCGAGACTCCATCTCAAAAAAAAAAAAAAAAGAAAAAAGAAAGAAAAACTCCCACTACATACCCACAAAATGTTCAAATGTTCAGTGTTAATCTGATGGTTACATATCTGTAACTCTAAAGTCTGTTGATTAATGAAACTGATTTTGAGTGGCTTTTAATCAGTCTTTATTACTACAGTCATATATAAATGTACACATTTATAAAAAGTAGAGGTTCCTCTTCAAAGACTTTCCTCCCCATCTAATTAGGAATAAATAGTAACTTCTCTTAGAAGCAAAATTTATTCAAAGACCTGTGTTAACATTCTTAAACATCTGCTAGCCGTAATAAAGAAATCAATGTACTTTATGTTCTTAGCTCCCACAATGTAGCCTAAATACTTGCCCTGGCACATATATATACACACACACACACACACACACACACACAAATACTGGTCCAAGTCAGCATTAGGTCATAGCCTGTTCCTCTTCCTTATCTGAAGGTGTTTTTACCTTTCTCTGCATTCCACAAGTTACTTCCTCCTTCCTTTGTTCTCCTCTGCCTTTGCCTCTTTTAAAAAGTTCTAAGTTGTTAGCCAATCAGGACAAATACAGAATGTGAGGTCCTGTTCCAGCCAATGGAAACCAGACATAACAGTAGGGTGGGCACAACAGGTTATAAATAACCCTGCCTTCTTTGTTTGGTGTACTCTCAAGGCAAAACTATTAGCGAGTGTACCCTTTCTGCACAAAGTATAAAACTGGCCTTGCTGAAGAAATTAAATTTATGTTCAAGTGCTACTTCTTTACAGCACCAGGGAACAAGCATTTCAATCAGGTTTATCCTATCTTTATGTAATAGTTACCTAAAAAACATTTGCTGAATGTAGTGAGAATCGACAGGCAAAGAATATGCAATGAATGAATGTGCACATTATAGCAGCATAACATAATTCATGAATGTGACACAAATGCAAAGAAAGCAGCCTGTGGCCACCCGTTATCTAGCAAGGCTGAAACAAAATTTGCCTTTGGCACCCTGCCATCTCTCTACTCCATACCTCTTTGTTTTCAGGGCCTCTTTGTCTTACTTAGCTGTCAATTCTCTGCTAAGGCATATACTGACAACTAAGGAACTGGTTAAAAACTGGCTTAAGGTATGATGCAACCCAGGGTCATCTGTGTTTAGAAGAACTTCTTCATGACCATTCAATGAGGAAAGGACAATCTTTTCAACAAATGGTGACAGGAAAACTGGATATCACATGCAAAAGAAGTTGGACCTTTACACCACGTTAAAAAAAAAACTCAAAGTGTATGAAAGGCGTAAATATAAGAGCTAAAACGATCAAACTCTTAGGAGAAAACATAAAAGCTTCACGACACTGGATTTTGCAATGACTTCTTGGGGAAAATGTAACAAAAGAAAAAAACAGATAAACTGAACTACATCAAAATTTAAAACTTCTGTAAATCACAGGGCAAAAAAGGGTAAAAAGGCAATCCACAGAATGGGAGAAAATATCTGCAAATCATACATCTGATAAGGGGTTCATACACTTCCCATTATAAACAACTCCTACCATAAACCGTAACAATAAACACATAAAACCACTAAGAAATAAACAAAGGATCTAAACAGACACTTCTCTAAAGATAGACAAATGGCCAATAAGCACATAAAAAAAGTTCAGTGTCATTAATCACTATGGAAATGCAAATAGAAACCACAATGAGATACCACCTCACACCCAGCAGGATAGTGACTATTTAAAAAAAAAAAAAAAAAAAAGTGTTGATAAGGATGGAAAGAAATTGGGCCCAGTGAGCCCTGTTGATGGGAATTTAAAATGGTGCAGCTGATATGAAAAACAGTATGGCAATTACTCAAAAAATCAGAAATAGAATTATCCTGTAATTCCACTTGTGAGAATATATCCAAAGGAACGGAAACCTGGGACACAGATATTTATGTGTACATTTATATTAATAAGCATTATTCGCAATAGCCAAAAGGCGGAAGCAACCCAAGTGTCCATCCACAGATGAACGGGTAAACCAAACGTGGCACATACGTACAATGAAATGCTATTCCGCCTTAAAAGGAAGGAAATTCCAAAGCTTGCTACAACTTGCATGAACCTTGAAGCCATTACGGTAAGTTAATTCACAAAAGGACAAATACTGTATGATTCTACCTATATGAAGTATTTAAAGTAGTTAAATTCAGTGACAGAAAGCGGAATGGTGGTTGCGGGTGGAGTTACTGTTTAACAGGTGGGCTCAGGCAAGATGAAAGAGTTCTGGAGACGGATGGTGGTGATGGTTGCACAACAGTGTGAATGTACTTAATGCAACCGGACTGTACACTTAAAAACAGCTAAAATGGTAAACTTTTACATGTATCTTACCACAATTAAGAAGCGTTTTAAAAAAAAAGTACTTCTGAAGCTGCAAACACTGCACAGGCACCTGCAAGCTGCAGTAGACAGGATCTTCAGGTGGGGTGCAAAGCTGGGAAGAAGCCTACCTTCAAGAAAACTGTACAGCAGTATCTGGGTGTCTCGTTTATTTTTCACTTTGAATTGGGGGCAGTGGGAAGCCATTTGAGAATTTACAAGAACCAGGTATTGCCTTTATGAGTAACTAAGTACATAAAGTGCTAGCTAGCACACACGCCCTAAAAAAAGTTTGGTAACAGTCTGCTCCAATGTGCTCTTATTCTGTCCTTTAATGGTAAAAGTTTCAACACCAGAAACAGCTTTTTATGTAACATTTAGATACAAAAATACAGCTGTTTGTGGATCTTATTTTGATTCAACCTTAGAGACCATCATTGTCTAAGGCTACAGTTATCAAACAACTGCTGAAGTTGTATGGGTACTACAGACATGCACATCCCACAAACTAGTCAGGTTTTGATCGTGAAGGGACTCTCACCAAGGTATATAAAACAAAACAAAAGGCCAGGCCTGGTGGCTCATGCCTGTAATCCCAGTACTTTGGGAGGCTAAGGTGGGCAGATCATTTGAGGTCAGGAGTTTGAGATCAGCCTGACCAACCTGGTGAAACCCCATCTCTAAAAATACAAAAAAAAAAAAAAATTAGCCGGGCATGGTGGCGCATGCCTATAGTCCCAGCTACTCGGGAGGCTGAGACAGGAGAATCACTTGAACCCAGGAGGTGGAGGTTGCAGTGAGCCAAGATCGTGCCACTGTACTCCAGTCTGACAGAGTGAGACGGGAAGGGACGGGACAGGAAGGGAAGGGAAGAATTCAGACACCTAGGTGAAGGGCGCAGTTTCCCAGAAGTACAAGTACTGGCTCTAATCTTCAACCTGTACTTGCTTTTAGCAACTGATTTTAAATCAAGCCAACAGTTCACATTCTAAGCATAGTGCTGTGTGTCTTTCACGTATTTAAGATATCTTTTAAAAATACACAAGTCCAAGATATTTAGATCAGGTTTTATTCCTAACCTAATAAAACCCATTTTTGCCACTTTGTGTGGTTTTTTTACACCTTCAGCATACTGAAACATCTTCCTGTTACTAATTTTTTCCTGCTGCAATAAAACAATTTCTGTACCAGATGAGATACTGTCTTGATAAACGCAGAACTCAAAGAACTTCAAACTATCAAAGTGGCACACAGCACTCTCCATAGAAAAAATTATAGGTTTTGGTACGTAAGCCTTTTCTTGAAGTCACTATGATCTTTCAATCTTTTCTTGGGACATTCTCTATTATTCCCTCATGACTGAATTGTGTTTATACACTGCTTTGTAATGCTAAGTACATTATGCAATCCTGCTAAGTGTTCCTTTTCAAAAATAGCTTTTCTTGCTGTATTTATAAAAGCAATTCGTGTTCGTTGCAGAAAATTGGAAAATACAGAAAACAGAAAAGGAAAGGAAAAAATTACTCACATTCCTACCACCTAAAAAATTCACCTATTAACTGACACTTTATATCTCCTTCCTTTTAGTGTTCCTTTAATTTTTAACATTCAAATTTAATTTCTTTACATTTAATTACATTACTAGTAATACCTTTCACTTCTCAAGTGTCTTCAGTTTTCCAAGACCCCTTTACATCTACCATTTATCTTTACAACTCACCCATAGAGTAAGTCAGCCAAGTACTATTTATTTTGCACACAACAGTTGCCTTCTAGGGTAGAGAAGCTAAAAAGTTCTATAAGGCTGCACTTCTGGCTCGTGGTACAAAATCATACTCATCTTCTACAAAATTATGTTCCAAAATCTTCAATGGAAAAAATAATAATGGTATCAATATGAACTGCTAAAAAGTTAAGAACACTCCTATTGAACTGAAGTAACCTAACACAAAACAGATTCTTTACCAGGAAATCTAGCAACAGTCTGGATTATAATACAGCCATACATGTAACAAGACCAAGGAAGGAAACAGGTCCTACAAATAAGCTCCATCTAGACCCCAACTAGTCCATATTGATAAGTAGAGGTCGGGTGTGGTGGCTCACACCTGTAATCCCAGCACTTTGGGAGGCTGAGGCAGGCGGATCACTTGAGGTCAGGAGTTTGAGACCAGCCTGACCAACATGGTGAAACCCTGTCTCTACTAAAAAGAAAAAAATCAGCCAGGCATGGTAGCAGGCACCTGTAATCCCAGCTACTCGGGGGGCTGAGGCATGACAATCACTTGAATGCAGTAGGCAGAGGTCGCAACGAGCCGAGACTGTGCCACTACTCTCCAGCCTGGCAACAGAGCGAGACTCCGTTTCAAAAAAGAAAAAAAAAAAAAAGTAGAGACCCAAAGACAGCATCAACTTTGTTGCTAAGCAGTTCTCTGAACTTAAGTCATAATCAGTCATATTTTAGTTCCTCTGTATGTGGAAGGAGTTGGACCTGTTTGAAACGCTTGTTCCCCGGTGCCATAAAGCAATAGCACTTGAACATAAATTTATTTAGTAAGGCCATTTTTACTTCCTGCAGAAAGAGTATATACTCGCCAGCAGTTTTGCCATGAGAGTACACCGAACAAAGGAGACAGGCTCATTTATAACCTGACGTGTCCATCCTACTGCTGTGTCCGGTTTCCACTGGCTAGAACGGGACCTCACATTCTGTATTTGTCCCGATTGGCTAACAACTTAGAACTTTTTAAAAGAGGCAAAGGCAGAAGAGAACAAAGGAAGGAGGAAGTAACTTGTGGAATGCTGAGAAAATTAAAAACACTTTTAAGTAAGGAAGAGGAAAAGGATATGACCTAATGCTTGCTTGGACCAGTATAAGCATGCCAGGGCAAATATTCAGGAGCAGAGGTCTTTGAATAAATTTTGCTTCTAAGATAAGTTAGCCAGATGGGGAGGAAAGCCTTTGAAAAGGAACTTCTACTTTTACTTTTTACAGACCTGACAAATTCTAGAGTCTTTTGCAATTGTTTAAATGTACATGATTCTATGCCTGAATCCAGGAGGCGGAGGTTGCAGGGAGCTGAGATCGTGACACTGCACTCCAGCCTGGGTGTCAGAGCAAGACTCCGTCTCAAAAATAAACAGGCAGTGGCTCATGCCTGTAATCCCAGCACTTTGGGAGGCCAAGGCAGGTAGATCACAAGGTCAGGAGTTCAAGACCAGCCTGGACAACATGGTGAAACCCAATCTCTACTAAAAAATACAAAAATTAGGCTTGGCGTGGTGGCTCACGCCTGTAATCCCAGCACTTTGGGAGGCTGAGGCAGGCAGATCACAAGGTCAGGAGATCGAGACCACCCTGGCTAACATGGTGAAACCCCGTCTCTACTAAAAATACAAAAATTAGCCAGGCACAGTGGCGGGTGCCTGCAGTCCCAGCTACACGGGAGGCTGAGGCAGGAGAGTGGCGTGAAACCCGGAGGCGGAGCTTGCAGTGAGTGGAGATCGCGTCACTGCACTCCAGCCTGGTCGACAGAGCAAGACTCCGTCTCAAAATAAAAAATGAAAAAAAGAAAAAAAAAAAAATTAGCCAGGCCTGATGGTGGGTGCCTATAATCCCAGCGACTCCAGAGGCTGAGGCAGAGAACTGCTTGAACCTAAGAGGCGAAGGTTGCAGCAAGCCGAGATCACGCCACTGCACTCCAGCCTGGGCAACAGGTGACTCCGTCTCAAAAAAATAAATAAATGAAAATAAATAAACAAATAAATAAATAAATGTATACGATTATATACATCTAGTTTTAAAAGAGCTTTCAACAAACGCATACATATTAGGCAACTTTATATAACTTTTTCTATGCTTTCCAAAAAACAGTAAGATGCGCCTATCCACAGATGTGGCTGTGCAGTAAAGATCCTAACCCGGAGGTTTGGCCTTTGCCCTTGGTTCCTGGGAGGTAATCCTTTCTTTTCCTCACCTTCACATGGTCCAAAATGAGACTGGGAGATTGTAATCTCTAAGCCCTTAGAATGTCCACTCTATGGGAGCAGTGGCTCACGCCTGTAATCCCAGCACGTTAGGAGGCCGAGGCGGGAGGATCACGAGGTCAGGAGTTCGAGACCAGCCTGGCCAACATGGTGAAACCCTGTCTCTACTAAAAATACAAAAATTAGCCAGGCACAGTGGCGCACACCTATAATCCCAGCTACTCAGAAGGCTGAGGCAGGAGAATTGCTTGAACCCGGGAGGCAGAGGTTGCGGTGAGCCAAGATTGTGCCATTGTACTCCAGGCTGGGTGACAGAGCAAGGCTCTGTCACAAAAGAAAAAAAAAAAAAAAAGGATGTCCACCCTGTTAAGGGCTTTTGTTAACTGGGAGCTTTGAGCCACTCCAGATAGTTTCGCACTATGATTTACGGTGAAGGGCTTTCAGCCATGTATTATCAACTTCCTGAAGGGCTGAAAACGAAAGGTCACCATGCCAACAGTCAATCATATCCAAGTGACCAAGCCCCAGTACAAATGCTGGATGCCAAGGCTTGGGTGAGCTTCCTGATTGGCAATCTCCATAAGCACTGTCAGAAGTTGGCACTGTCCACAACTTCACCAGCAGAGGATAACTGGAAGTTTCGTAAGTGGAACTCTTCTGTGTGACCCATGCACCTCTTCCCTTGGCTGATTCTATTCTGTATCTTTTCACTGTAACAAATCCAACGATAAGTAAAAGCCCTTTCAGTAGTTCTGTGAACCCTTCTAGCTAATTATTTAACCTAAGGATGGTGTAGATACCCAGATTTGCAGTTGGTCTCATGAGGGTGGTCTTGGGACCCCCAACTCCGCGATGGCAAAATGGCACTGTCCTCCAGTATTCATTCTTCTTTCTTACTTTTAGTAATGGAACACCTCTCCTGCCCCTCTTAGCAGGAGGCAGAGTGGGCAAACAGAGACTACATTTCCCAGGCTCTTCTAAAAATCAGGGGTGGCCACGTGACTCGGTTCTGGCCAAGGAGGTATGAGCAGAGTGATGTGCACAAAAATATGAGCCATATTCCTAAAGAAAGCTGTTTACTTCTTTTTCTGGGATGCGGTTGTAAGGTAACCCAGCTTCACCCATGGGAATAAGGACAATACCCTACGGAATGGCTAAGCACACAGAAGAAATGTGGAACCCCTAAAATACCGACGTGCTCACCCACTACGGACTGCCTGTCTACCTCTGGGCTATTACAGGAGAAAGAAAAACTTAAATATTGTTTGTCCTGTTGTATTCTGAAGTCCCTGTTACAGCAGGTTGGCCTGTACCCTAATGTATAAGTACATCTGAGCATTTTAATATGATTTTGATTCAGTATCTACATAAATCAGAGATAAAGAGAAAGACACAATAAGATGTACTGTATAAAAAATATTTGGATATATTAAACCTGAAAATGCATAACAAACATTTGTATGTCCCAGTTTGAGGCTGATCTGATTAAAAGGAAAGCATCTATCCCAAACAATTCAATATAACAAAGAGTTTTCTCTTATTCTTCTTGCTATTCATAACTACCAAAAAAGATGCTTGATTTAACAAAATCAATAGTTAATACAAACTGAAGGGGGCTTCCTGAACGAATGACTAATGCTTTTCTTCCCTTCAGATTTCCACAGAAAAGGAAAGAAGTAGAGACACTGTTTTAATAAAGTACCTAGGAGGCTGGGCATGGGGGCTCATGCCTGCAATCCCAAGACTTTGGGAGGCCAAGGCAGGTGGATCACCTGAAGTCAGGAGTTTGAGAAGAACCTGGCCAAAATGGCAAAATCCCATCTTTATAAAAATACAAAAATTGGCCGGGCGCAGTAGCTCAAGCCTGTAATCCCAGCACTTTGGGAGGCCGAGACGGGCGGATCACAAGATCAGGAGATTGAAACCATCCTGGCTAACACGGTGAAACCCCGTCTCTACTAAAAAATACAAAAAACTAGCCGGGCGAGGTGGCGGGCGCCTGTAGTCCCAGCTACTCGGGAGGCTGAGGCAGGAGAATGGCGTAAACCGGGAGGTGGAGCTTGCAGTGAGCTGAGATCCGGCCACTGCACTCCAGCCTGGGTGACAGAGCGAGACTCCGTCTCAAAAAAAAAAAAAAAAAAAAAAAAAAATTAGCCAAGCGTGGTGGTGCACACCTGTAGTCCCAGCTACTCGGAAGGCTGAGGCAGGAGGATCACTTGAACCCGGGAGGCGGAGGTTGTAGTGAACCGAGATCATACCACTGCACTGGGCAACACTGAGACTCTATCTCAAAAGAATAAAAAATTTAAAAAAGGAAATACCAAGGAGAACTGCCTTCTCTAGTTTTCCAGAGTGCAGCCAAATCACCCCGTTTCCAAACACCTTCACCTGAATTTTCCTGCTTTCCTGTGTTCCAAACCACGTGGCCCAACTGCATTTATTAAGCACCTCCATCCACTAGGATGTTCTACACATCTCAAAGTCAGCATGTCCATAAGTAGGATCAAGCTACAAAGTATGTTCTGGAGATGACATGATAAAAATTAAAATCTAGAGGAAGGAGATAAGAAGCCACTGATCTTCACTAAGGAGAAGTGGTATAATCTCACAGGAAAGCCAAATGATTATCTGTAGAAAAGTTCAAGGTTGCAATAAATAAGGGATTCCAAAGGCCACAGTAGAAGAGCTAGTAACAGGAACAGAACTTAGCTGAAGAATAAAGGAAGTAATATCAAAGAAGAGGGAAATGTATCTAAAGCAGTAATTCTCATGCCTGAGCATGCATCGCAATCACCAGCACAGGGCCTGTTAAAAGACAAGATGCTGGGCCCCAACTCCAATGTTTCTGATTCAGTGAGTCTAAGGTAGGGCTGGAAATTTGCATTTCTAAAAAGTTCCCAGGAAATGTTGATGCTGCTGGACTGTGGCATACACTTTGAGAACCACTAGTTTTGCCAGTACCTAAAAATGTAACTATAGTGGTGAGAACAGAAAAGGACAGTTCAGTGATAATGAGAAAGGTTACATACAGTAGAAAGAATGATGCTACAATGTGTCCTAAGTAGAATGAATTTCACATCAGGAGTAATGCAATTCACCAGGTGAAGATTTTAATTAGATTGCAGGTGACAGGCTGGGCGCAGTTGCTCATATCCGTAACCCCAGCTCTTTAGGAGGCCAAGGAGGGCGGATCACGAGGTCAGGAGATGGAGACCATCCTGGCCAACAAGGTGAAATCCCGTCTCTACTAAAAACACAAAAAATTAGCTGGGTGTGGTAGCACTCCCCAGTGTCCCAGCTACTTGGGAGCTGAGGCAGGAGAACTGCTTTAACCAGGGAGTGGGATGTTGCAGTCAGCCGAGATCACGCCACTGCACACCAGCCTGGGTGACAGAGCGAGACTGTCTCAAAAAAAAAAAAAAAAAAAAGATTGCAGATGACAAACTCTCTCCTGTCCTGCCCCCCACTTCCCCTTAACCCGAATTCCAGGTCTGAGCTAATGGTTTTTCTCCATTCACTTAGCATTTACTATAATCTTCAGTTTTCAAGGTGAGTAAAATGAGTATAAACCACAATCCAAGGTTATCAGAGATTTGCATACAACTATAATATGAGATCTGTAATCCCAGCATTTTTGGAGGCCAAGGTGGGAAGATCTCTTGCATGAGACCAGCCTGAGCAACATAGCAAGACCTCATCCCTAAAAAAAAAATAAAAACAATAAAAAGAGCCAGGCATGGTGGCACATACCTGTAGTCAGGAGGCTGAGGTCACTCGAGCCTGGAAGGTCAAGGCTGCAGTGAACCACTGCACTTGGCCTGGGAGACACAGCAAGACCAAAAAAGTAAAAATAATAATACTAATAAAAGATTCTACATTATAGGCACTAATGGAATGAAATAAATGCACAGAGAAAACAGCCATAAATCTCACGTTCGAGAAGACACCCAAGAAAGCATCACTGAGAGTAGATCTAAACTAAGATCAGCAGGATTTTATGGGATAGAAGGGAGGTGGGAAGGGGTGATATGAAGGCAAAGATTTCAGGAAGAAGAAAAATTCATAATCAAAAACTTAAAAGGGCCGAGCACAGTGGCTCACACCTGTATCTCAGCACTTTGGGAGGTTAAGGGAGGAGGACTGCTCAAGCTCAGGAGTTCGAGACCAGCCTAGGCAACAAAGTGAGACCCTCCTTGTCTCCACAAAAAAAAGTTCTTTAATTAGCCAGTCATGGTGGTGCACGTCTGTGGTCACAGCTACTTGGGGGACTGAGATGGGAGAACTGCTTGAGCCTGGGAGGTTAAGACTGCAGTGAGCTGTCATCACATCACTGCACTCAGGCCTATACTATACAGCGAGACCCTGCCTCACAAAAAATAAAAAGAAAAATACAAAAAGACGTTTAGGACAACATTCTAGAATTTACTGGTATGTAGGAACATGGCCAGATGTAGAGGTAGACCAACTAAGGTAGGTGGTAAAATATAACAGAAGGCCTTGAATATATCATACTAAGAAGTTTAAACCTTACTTTCTAAGTTTTAAGCAAGTGTAAATTGGGTGGGAGAGTGTCTGGCTCCTAAGCCTAGCCTACACCATAACCTATGAATCTTAGCTAAAGTCCTCACCTTGTGCATTCCACCCACACAAGTCATTAGATCTCTGAACTCACAAGGTAACTGGCATAAACAATGATACATAACTAAAAACAAATCCCTCAGAGCAACTGCATTTCAAAAATATAGTCAAACTCTTCTTTTCTGGACCTGCTATCAGTTCCAGCATTCATAAATCCCTTTTCTCACAAATCTTTCTATTAAATATAATTGCAAGTAAACAAAAAGGGAGCAGAAGTTGCCACTGCTTCTGGAATCTTCCCTTGCTTACATCAATAATATATTTAAAATTATACACTTTTAAAAAACAAAAACATAACACTACAACATGCTACATTCTTCAAGACACCAGAAGTCTTATTCAATGTAACAATTTAGCACACTATCATCTCTGAGAAACAGTGAGTTCCAAGACAATTTAATATAATCTTTAAAGTGACAATCTGAAATAAGATTAGGCATAAATATGCAAAAGAATATTAACCTCCAACACAGTAAACCTGAAGCGTTAGTAACTTTGACTCAAGTGCTAAAATTCAAAACAGCAATTAAGTTACTGAAACATTTTACAACCCTAACACAGATTATCAATGCCTCCACCCCACCCATAAAAATCTCACTTCATATTTTCTTCTTCCAAATAACTAATGAATAATTACGTACATCTAAAAGTACAAATTCAAGAGCAATACCAAAATTCAAACTTTTTACAACCAATTATTAAGCTTTAAAGTATCAAATATGTAGTTTATAACCCAAGCTACAACAAAATTTATGTAATTAAAACATTTAACTCAAGTGAATAACCCAAGTTTTAAATTCTATTGTATCGATAAAAGAAAATGTTATGTAGCAATTCTCAACAGAAGGCAATGCTTCTATATATATTTAAATACAACCTGTTCCAATTTTTAATACAACAGAGGTAACTGGGTTACTATCACTACCACTAGTTTTAGCTGTCACAAATTGAGCAAGTATCTGTTCTCACTTATTTAGCCAGCATTGTGTAATAAAGAATTTGGGGCCCAGGCACAGTGGCTCATGCCTGTAATAGCAGTACTCTGGGAGGCCAAGGCAGGAAGATCACTTGAGGCCAGGAGTCTGAAGCCAGCCTGGGCAACATAGGGGGAGACACACACACACACACACTCTCACTCTCTCTCTCTCTCTCTCTCTCTCTCTCTCTCTCTCTCTCTCTCTCACACTATTTAAATTAGCCAGGTACGATGATGCATGCCTGTAGTCCTAGCTACTGGGGAGGCTGAGGCAGGAGGATCACTGTGGCTCGAAAGCTGGAGGGTACAGTGAGCTATGATAGCACCACTGTGACACAGTAAGACCCTGTCCCTAAACAAACAAAAACAAAAAAAAATTGGCCATTGTCTGATTCCTGGAAAACTCTACTCTTGGAGTCTCCCAACTGATAGGAGTGTCTTTGCTATCCATGAATCCATAATGGGTCCCTCTTGGCCCACAATTGAGTTTCTATTAACAGGGTGACGCCCAGTAGGCCCCTAGTCTCAGGATGGGGGTTGGCCATGCTAGAAATGCCAACCATGTGAATAGTGGGTTGGGGCTTTGAGCAAGCTGACACCAGCCTAACAACTTGACCTCCAGGGAGAAGCGGGCTGGCGACTGAGTTCAATCATACCTATGTAATAAAATTCCCACAAAAACTCTAGATGCTTGTAGAGTAAGAGAGAATTCCCGGTTGGCAACCACTCACTGATGTACTGGAAGGATGACACGTCCTGAGGACGTGGAAGCTTCATATTTGGGACCCTCCCAGATCTTGTTCTATGTGTCTCTTTGTCTGGTCCTGATTTGTATCTTTTAAAAAATAACTATAATTCCAAGAACAGCACTTTCCTGAGGTCTGTGAGTCATTCTAACAAATTATCAAACGTGAGGTGTAGTGGGAACTGATAAAGTCATAGCCAGTTGGTCAGAGTGTGGACAACCTGCAAGTTTGTAGAGTTTATAGCTAATATACGAAGTGAGAAGAGTCTTGTAGACTGTACCCTTAACTTACGATGCCTTACCTCACTCTGGGTAACGGATGCCCAAATGACACTACGGCTATAAAATAGGATACGCTGCCTTACCTCTCTTCCCAGTACTCTTAAGAGAATTAAATGAGAAAAAAGTTAGATAAAGCACTCTTTAAGATATAAAGCGTTGTGTTTGCTTCGGCCGCACATGTACTAAAACTGGAATGACACAGAGAAGATTATCATGGGAAAAAATTCTGTATTAAAAAATTTACACTTTGGGAGGCCGAGATGGGTGGGATCGCCTGAGGTCAGGAGTTCGAGACCAGCCTGGCCAACATGGTGAAATCCCTTCTCTACTAAAAATACTAAACTCAGTTGAGCGTGGTGGCAGGCACCTGTAATCTCAACCACTCCGGAGGCTAAGGCAGGAGAATGGCTTGAACCCGGGAGGAGGAGGTTGCACTGAACCAAGATCACGCCATTGCACTCCAGCCTGGGTGACAAAAGCAAAACTCCATCTAAAAAAAAAAAAATTGTTAGGCTCCTTAAAATATTGAAGAAGAAATTGTTAAAATATTTTTTAAAGTTCAGGACTGTCCAGGTTAAATGGCTTTAAAAAAAAAAAAGGCTTAAAATAAACAGCTAAGGAGTCAAGAAACTGAATTTATAAGACTAAAATACAGAACTTAATGAAAACCATTTACAAGAACAAAATATCTAAATAAGAGTTTCAACTACATAATTCAGACCAGTGCCTAAAAGATAAAAATGCATTAAGTCCATTCCTAGAAATTGCAAATATAGAAATGATGGAGCTTAGAGAGTGTAAGATGCAGCCACTGTTTCGTGACTAAACCTCCAAAAAGTTCATTTTAGCCTTGGGTATGATCAGGAATGACTGAGGTCAGTAAGCAACACTTTGCTTAATCAGATATGAGTTTGAATACGAACTACTCACATCACATCCAACTTTTCTTGCCCATCACTACCTAATATTTTAATTCAAGCACAAAGTCATGGGACCCAACTGGTCTTTAAAAGGTTTCTCAAAGTATCCTACATAAACAAGGCAGTTACCTGCCTACATGAGAAAGCATCACTTTCAACTGCATTATAATAGAGGACAAAATTTTTTTCTGCTATGTTCCAATAATAAAATCAAGACTTTAAATCATAATTCTACAAGAACGTATCATTTTATTTTCTGTCCTCTTGAATATGAGATACTAAGTGTTGCTGGTCTTTCCCTCAGTAATGCAGGGAACAGTTTAGTGTAGCAGGGGAAAAATGGCCTTGGGGGGAAAAACCTTGGCTCTAGTCTTATTTCTCCTCTTTAGCAGGCAAATGACCCTTGGGGTCTCACTTTCCTCCAGTAAGATATAACAGCATGGCCTATGGAATCTGTAAGATTCTTTCTATCCCTGACATTCTGAGGTGTTGAGAAGCCAATAACTCGTAATTTAGATATTCTTACAAATTAAAAAAGCCTTCCAAGGAAATGTCAGAAACCATTAAAATTTATGTAAAAACATCCCACCTATGTGTTCCTCCTTATTGAAGGAGATCCAGGTAAAGATCAGATATGTAGACTATTATCCTTAGCAAACTAACACAGGAACAGAACACCAAACACCACACGTTCTCACTTGTAAGTGGCAGCGGAATGATGAGAACTCATGAACGCAAAGAAGGGAGCAACAGACACTGGAGTCTACTTGAGCATGGAGGGTGGGAGGATGGAAAGGAGCAGGAAAAGTAACTATTGTGTATCAGGCTTAATACCTGAGTGATGAAACAATCTGTATAACAAACCCCCATGACATGAGTTTATCTATATAACAAACATTCATATGTACCCCAGAACTGAAGATAGAAGCTTAAAAAAAAATTGCCCCATAATCAGCAGGAACACATCACTAGGAACTTTCATTAAATATTTACTTGCTACCTCCAATTTAGCCTTAAGCAAACTTAGACGTTTATGTTTTCTTCAGTCTAACGTATTAGATGCAAAACCTTTTCAAACTATTTACAAAGCTGAAGCACCAAGACACAATTCTTTGACTTATTTTTAATGACTTTTAAATGTGAGTGAGAAAAACATTAATTATGATGCAAGTCATCATCCTATTAAAACATTTCACACTTATAACACAGGCATTTTAGTAGTTAAATCTAAAAAAAAAAAAAAAAAATCAAAATATTAGCCATAATGATTAAGCTGCCAGTAGTTACACACACTCACAAATAATGTGATAAATTGTAACGGCAAGCTTCCAAACAAAAACCTTGTCATTTTTAACATGCCTCACAGCACACTGGGTATGACCTCAGCAACTAGCCTGAAATCTTGGCTCCTTTCTTGTGCAACCAGCCAAGTAACAACATCTCTTTAAATCTGTTTCTTTATAAGGTGCCAACCGTATATGGCAGCTGTAGATATTAAATAAGACACTGCACCTAGCAAAGAGCCTAGCACACAGTAAATATTTAATAACTTACAATTAATAAATTTTGGATGAAATGTTACCCAAAGCAGCAGCCCTTTGACTTTTTTTTAAAAAAATTTAGGCCTAGGGTTTAGGATCCTATTGCTTGTTAAAGTTCAGACTGAGAAATAAAATAACAAGCCTACAAAGAAGCATTTCACTAAGGACAAGTGAATTTAAAATAACCGGTATTATGCAAATTCAATTACCACAGGCAGAATTTTAGTTTATGAGAATAATTCAAGTTGTATTAGCTCAAAGTATCTATTATTACAAAGTCACTGTCTCCATCAATTCTTTTTCCTATTTCTGTAACTGCTAAAGAAAAATAAATCATATTATGAAAAGAACAGAAAGATACAAAGCACAGCTGGGTTAAGTTCCAATTAATAACCAAATACAATTTGAGGGGAAAAACCCACTGAAAGGAGGGAGAAACTGAACACAACTGAAGATGATAAAAAAATTTCCTTCCTAAATACTACAAGACTCATATTTCAACTGGATCTTCAAGGACTTTCCCTGTCTGAAGACAGGAAGCCTCTAGCAAGTCCTTTCATCACCACAATCGGATCTCAGCTGAACTTCAAAGGGAACTATATAAAAGCCACTTTGGTGGGCAGTTGTTGAGATAATCACTCTTAGCATCTTCTACAGATTGAAGACTAAAAAAACCTGACTTACACATTAAGACCAAACACCAGTCACCATTCTCAGCAGTTTATTTTTTAATTTGTTCTAGACATCCACAAAATGTATTTTTTAAAGGAGTTCCATAAATATAAATTTGGTAGCTAACAAAAATTCAGCACCAAAGTAATACATATAAAATTTAACCAGACACAGTGGCTCACACTTGTAATCCCACCACTTTAGGAGGATGAGGCAGGAGGATCACTGTAGCCCAAGAGTTTGAGACCAGCCTGGGCAACATAGTAGGACCCCATCTTTACAAAACATTAAAAAACTAGTCAGGCATGGTGGCACACGCCTGTAGTGACAGCTACTCGAGCGTCTGAGGCAGGAGGCTGGCTTGAGCCCATGAGGTTGAGGTTGCAGTGAGCCGTGATCACACCACTGTATTCCAGCTTGGGCAACAGAGTAAGACCCTGTCTCAAAAAATTTAAAAAAAGAAAAAAATTCAGTTAATCCAACTTTATCTCATGCCAAAATACAAAATCCTAAGTGAACAAGCTAATTTCAAATAGTTCTTAGAAGGTCTAAAATTACCCTGTTCTAAGCACTTTACATATATTAACTCAATTATTACTCACCATAATCCTGTGAGGTAGGTATTATCATAGTCATCTTACAGATGAGCAGAACTGAGGCACCACCAAGTTATTAATTTGCCCACGGTCTCACAATCAGTAAATGGTAGGAGCCAGAGAATTGTGACCCAAGCTGTCTGATTCCAGAACCAATATTCGAATCAACTATACTATTCATTTACTCAACAAGTTTTACTGACAGCCTACTATGTACCAGGCGCAGTTCTAAGCACTAGGGATAAAGCTGTGTACAAGTCAGACAAGGCCTCTGCTCTCTTATTGAGAAGAGGGCTGGCAGCAAACAAGTCTAAGCGGGGAAATAACTAAGTAAGTGAAAAAAACAGTGTATCTTCACCTAGTGATAAATGCTATAGAGAAAAAGAGAATAAAGAATAAAAGATTATAAAAGAAGGGGCTGATTCCTATTTTAGAATTAGAAAAGGCCTCTCTGAGGCGATGACATTTGAGCAGAAACACAAGATGTAAAGAGCCATGACCACTTAGAGGAAGGGGTCATACTAAGAGAATAGTAAGTATAACATCCCAAGGTAGAAACACTTTGTTCAAGAACCGGCAAAATGACTATGGGACTGGGGTAGGTTGCTGAAAGTCTGTCACCTAGTAAGAGGTAAGCTGGAAGTTGCCAAATCATGCTATACCCTGATGGGATGTGCTAAGGGCTAAGATTCAAATGTTAAGTGTTAACAGGAAGCTTTTGGAGGATATTAAGCAAGAAAGTGACAATCTGATTTCCATTTTTAAAAAGATCCCTCTGGTTGTCAAGGGGAATCCCTAGGGAACAGTCAGGGAGCAAGACAAATAAAGAAACCAGTAAAGGCACTATGGCAACAGTCCAACCAAGAGATAATGGAACTTAGACTAGGATTCATGTACTGTTTATAAGTAGATGCTAACAGAAGAGCCTGCAACCTAATTGCCTCTAAAGAGCCTTTTTAATATCCATTTTCCCGTCTCCTCTCCTCACTTGCTTTTGGAAACAAGAAAGATTCTTTTTTAATGTCCATGTTAACGCTTCAGTTGGTGCTATTACAGTAACAGAAAAAAACTTTTCATTTTTAAATGTTGTTTAACATACCCTATGATTAGTAATATGCCACATATACACGTCCATACATTCTTGAAAAGCAGAAAGAGCCACAATGCTCTTTAGTGTAGGACTTGTTCATTTATTTGGAGAGAAGAGGTACCTGTCACCTCTTCTGATTACCTTTCCTCTCACGCGTTGTCTCTAGCACATCCTGGCTCATTCTAGATTGTGAACTGCAATGAACTGGTATACCAAAGGGAGTATGTATTTACTGAGCACCTCCTGAGTACCATGGTGTCACTAGATGTCTCACATTTAAGAACTCATTTAATTCTCAGCTACCCAAGGTGGGAAATGGTATCTTCATGCCACAAACGAGAAAAAACCAGAGATACTAGTAACTTGTCTACAGTCACTAGCTAACAATTTGCAGGGCCAGAAATCTAACCTCCATCTAACTGTGAAGTTCCTTTCTTTCCACTACAGCTGCTATCAAAGAAAGTGCTTTCAAACATATATTATATGCAGTCACTGCAACTTCTTACGAATAATGACCAGTCTGTTGCTGGTGAGGACAAGGTTTCTTTAATTCTCTTATGCAGAATCAGAGTTTTGAAGCTGGGAGTGGGGGAAATGTAGCGATCTTACACATTCAAGCACATTATTTTTCAAAAATTATGTTCTACTTGAAACTTCCTAGAAATTAATCCTAAAAGAGCAATTCCCATCTTTAGAAAAAAAAAATTAAATATGTACTGTTTACCATAATATAGCGGTTAAGGTTCTACAACAAAAGACAGGAGTTTGGTACAGACTCTACCCTCAAAGGTCCTACAAAATAAGAGAAGACAGGGCCAGAAAGATAATCATAACACAGTGAAGGGGGCAAACAGCCTCAGAATTGAATGTAAGAGAGCCTTGTATACCGGAGAATGATTCCTGCAAGAAGAGGAACTTTAGGTGAGCTCTTAAGGGTCCAGAACAGGAAGGCAGGGAACAACATGCAGCACTTGTGCTTGCACGGGCAAACGCAAGGATATGTGTGAAAGGTTGGCGGACAGATAGATGGTTCCCAGAGGCTTATTGGCTATATACAGCACTCCACAGAGAGAACCAAGATTATGGTTGGTCCTACCCTACCTAAACAGGAAATGGCTTATTCTCGGAGACTCAAGTGTAAAGTCAAGAGAAAAGACCAGACACACAGAATTACGGACTGTTACATAAAGTCCTTAATAGTTACAAGACCTTGTTGTGCTATGTGCTAGTCTGCATTATTTTCACCTAAATGAAACCATTTCTACTTACTACATGGCGTGAGAAGACGTGGAGATAAAGAGAATTAGCAGACGTATATCACCTGCAATTTATTTTACGGGGCAGTACATTAAGGAGTGTTATGTGAGATTATTTCTTTACAAACTGGGAAGAGGCAGGAAAAGCAGCGAAACACAGAGTGGCATCACTGTAACAGTACGCAGGTGGGCAAGGGGCGCTCGGAAGGACAGTTGGGGAACGGCGCCCTGCGTATTAAGGGAACAGACAAGCGGCAAGGAAAAACAAGCGAGCAGCAACCGCCTTCGGACGCTCCGACCGGTTCCGGGACGCCCCGGAGGCGTCGGAGCCGGGGTGCGGGGAAACGCTGCGGCTGGAGCGCGGCTGGGAGCGGCGGCTCGGCCGGGTCCACATTCTACAAACGCTTGTGGAACGAACGCCCGAACGCGCGCGCGAATGAATGGCGCGGAACTGAATGGCCGGCCGAGGCGCCGGCGCAGGAGGAAGGAGTTTGCGGCGCGGTCTGGCCGGGCCAGCGGGACGCGGGGAGCGCGGGGGGAAGGGCCGCAGGGCCAGGGGTCGGCGCGGGGCGGCCATGGAGCCGGCGGCGGCGCGGGGCTGGCCGCGCCATGACGAAAGGGAAGGGGAGGTCACACGTTACATAACCCGGCGGCTGCGGGCACGAGAGGAGGGCGCCGCGGGCAGCCCAGGCCGCGAGAGGACGGCCGCGGGGCCGGGGCCAAGCGCCCCTCCCCCGCCCCACCTCAGGCCGGCCGCGCTCTGGCCGCTGCCGCGCGGGTCTGCGGCGCCTCCGGGCGACGCGTGTCCGGTCCCGCCCCTCCCCCACCCGCCGCCGGCCCGGGGGTCGCTCACCTTCCGCGTTGCCCCAGACCACCATGCCCGGGCCCGGCCGCCTCCTCCGGCCTTGCGGACCCCGGCCCCGCCGCCGCCAGTGCCCCCGCCAGGGACCAGGGAAGAGGGCTGGGGAAAGGCAGACCCACCGCCGCGCCGCGGTCCACGCTCCGCCACGCTCACGGCAACCAACCCCGCGCGCGCTCCGCGGTGGCTCTCCGCCCCTCCCCCTCCGGCTGGCGCGCGCGCCGCAGCCACGCCCCCTATAGCGTCCCGCGCGCGCTCCCTGGCCCCGCCCACGCCCCCTCCTAGGCCCCGCTCGCGCTCACAGCCGCGCGGCGCACGCGCCCTGCTGCCCCCGGCCCCGGGCGACCCCAGCCTCGGGCGTGGCACCACGGAGCCCGGCGTGGGCCGTCGTGTTCCTCCCCTCCCCAGTCCTGCCCTCTTGTTCTGCAGCCGCCCGCAGGGGGCAGCGCCTGGGCGGCACGTGACCGTCTCGCTAGCAGGGCGGAGGGGAGCGTGGCACGGGCCCACCCCCGCACTGCGCCGCCCGCCCGCACTGCCCCGGCCACCTCCTCGCTTCGTGCCCGGGTAGCGGCGCCTAGGTTGCCATTGGGACAGCGCGCGGCTCCGTGCACAGCGAGTCACCGCGCCCGCTCCGCCTTGGGGCTCCCCAGTCGGGAAGGACACAAGTGCAGGCACTGACCGGGCTTCAAACCCCGGCACTGTGTGAAGATGCGCCAAACACCCGGGTTCTCTCCTTAAGCAATTGATTTACAGTGACATCTAGTGGAGAAGGGGACACATATGAACTGACATTCCTATGGCGGGAGCAACAGAGAACCACAGCCCACGCAGGTTCGCGAGAAGGAGCACTGCGCCACGGCGTTTTCGGGATTCGTGGCCAGCTCCCGCAGGGCACAGACACTTCTCTCCTTTGAGGGCCCGCGCAGCTTTGCACCTGGGTATTTGTAAACGGAGGGCCGGTATCCCATCCCACGTACAGCACTGGAGTTACATGAGAAAGCAATTTTCTACGAATATAGAAATAATATCCTGTATTATGAATGCATATGTACAATTCTAATTGAGGGCCTTCCAGCAGGAAAGTATCCGTCCATAAGGACCACTTTCTCCCTCTTGGCAGGGTTGCTTTGAAGACGCCACGTTGTTACATAATCGTCTTTATTGTTGTAATGCACAACGTGAAGATACTTTTTACCCCTCATTCTCTTGCCTAAAATGCTTCAGAGTTTACAGGTACTTAGGAAACAGTTTCTTTTGAAAACTGATTTGCAGAGTTGGAACTTGTTTACTAGCAAGACAGAATACTCATAGCTCATTTCTCTCCCTTTCGGTTTTTGCCATTTTATAGACTTCTCTAAATGCCCTTCAACTTCAGTATTCTCACTAACCCAACGAATTCAGACTGCATGCTTTTCAAAGACGTCATAATTTAAAACAAATGGCGTAAGTTTTTTTTCTTTTCTTTTTTTTGAGACGGAATTTTGCTCTTTTGCCCAGGCTGGAGTGCAATGGCGCCATCTCGGCTTACTGCAACCTGTGCCTCCCGGGTTCAAGCGATTCTCCCACCTCAGCCTCCCGGGTAGCTGGGATTACAGGCATGCGCCACCATGCCTGGCTGGTTTTTGTATTTTTAGTAGGGACGGGGTTATGTATTTTTAGTAGAGAGGGGTTTCACCATGTTGGTCAAGCTGGTCTCGAACTCCTGACTTCAGGTAATCCATCCGCCTTGGCCTCCTAAAGTGCTAGGATTACCGGCATGAGCCACCGCACCTGCCCATAATTTCAATAGACTCACAACCAGTTGCCGACTGCAACACCAGGAGGTCATCTGCTGAGATGCTACAGAAAAACAGTGGCAACCCCTTGTTATGGGTGGTTTTGTTTGTTTTGGTGGTGGTGGTGGTTGCTGTTCTGCTGTTTTTAAATGTCTTGCAGCATTTCCATTAATGAGAAATGGCGGCCGGGCGCGGTGGCTCAAGCCTGTAATCCCAGCACTTTGGGAGGCCGAGACGGGCGGATCACGAGGTCAGGAGTTCGAGACCATCCTGGCTAACACGGTGAAACCCCGTCTCTACTAAAAAAATACAAAAAACTAGCCGGGCGAGGTGGTGGGCGCCTGTAGTCCCGGCTACTCGGGAGGCTGAGGCAGGAGAATGGCGTAAAAACCCGGGAGGCGGAGCTTGCAGTGAGCTAAGATCCGGCCACTGCACTCCACCCTGGGCGACATAGCGAGACTCCGTCTCAAAAAAAAAAAAAAAAAAAAAAAAGAGAAATGGCAAAACTCGATTTGAAAATGAAAAATAATTGGTGAACTCTGCCGGAAATGTACGATTGTATTTCAGTTTTCTTTTCCACTTTCCTACTCAAACCGAAGATCTTTTTTTTCTTCTTTCTGTATTTTTCTCAAGGAAGAAACACAAACCTTCAGCCAACTGACCTTGGCAATACCTTTATAGAATACAGTAAAATGGTATTAACTGCAAACTGGTAGGCAGCCTCCGTAAAGGAGGGAAAAAAATCACGTTGCTGTCTACATAAAATAGGATAAAAAGATAGATGGGGAATACATAAATAAAAGTGTATTTATCGACAAATTCTAGCATCCTTGTGACAGGGTCTTGCTCTATTGTCCAGGCTGGAGTGCAGTGGCAAGATCATCGCTCAGTGTAACCTCAAACTCCTGGTCCCAAGCGAACCTCCCGCCTAGGTGTTCCAAAGCACTAAGATTACAGGCATGAACCACCTCACCCAGTCCAAAGTTTTATTTTTGTCCGTTCCAGAATATTCTGTTTTATGCCATCACATAATGATTGAAGTCCTCTTGTTTCAATTTCATGCACCTACATTTATTCACCCACTTACCTATTTATATTTATTCTCATAGGATTATCTTTCTCATGAAGGGGAGTCAGGCTGACCTTTGGGCCACTCTGGGGGTTTAAAGATGGCCACTCTGGACCCCCACACTTGGGGGAGTGCTTTGAGGCACTGTACCTTATTTCTGTTTTCTGAACCTCATTAAAATTCATTTTTGAAAATTCTATCATTACTGCTATCTCAAGGGGCCTATGAAAGTGCCGACCAGTGACCTTTGGAGGGACAGCCATGGGTAAGGACATGACTTCTACTGTCCATCTAGTCTCTCAAATACCGGGAAAAAAAAAAAAAAAAAAAAAAAAGCATGAAACTATTAAAAACAGAGGTTTGTACTCAAGACCCTTGGCTGATGTAGACACAATAACATGTGATTTACTCCATAGTAAAGAGTGTGCTGATTGTTATAAGGATTCTGTGCATTATGCTTAAAACCCTTGAAAGGTTTTAAGCAATAAAGTGAGTTTTGAAAGTCTCTCTGACTGATGCACGGAGAATGGGTTTGAGAGGCGGTCACGGGGTCTTGCAATAGTCCAGGAGTACAGGTGCAGCCCAGAGAAGGCAGGGGGCTAGATTTCACCAGGGTAGGGCGTCCGTAAAGCAATATAATGAAACAAGAAGAGGGCAAGAAAGTTGAGGGTGTAGGCAAGGGGGGAATCATAATGATTGATTGTGGCACTTAAGCTGAAGGGGGAAGAGCACATGCCAAGGGTAGGTGGAGGTTGCTGAAAGATGGTATCAATGGATGGGGGTGAAGGGCAGGTATGGAAGTTGTTTGAAAGGCTCTTTGGAGTCAGGCATTAACATTACATTACACGTGGCAATGACAAGCTTGCAGAGGGAGTTAGTGGCTGGGATACGAGGGAGAACAAAGTCATGGAAGAGAGAAGTTCAAGGATCTAAGAGGTCACAGTGAGAGAAGGATCATCTCTGTGTACATTGAAATCATCAAGAATAAAGACTGGAGTCGTGTTGGAGCAAGGGACAGTGAGCCCGAATACTATCTTGATGGCTCCAGGTCAGAAGGATGAACATCATTCAGTATACTCCATTCTAATATAGTAGTGGTCCTAGGGCAGAGGTTCCCAAACATTGTCTGTTCATGGCATCCTTAGTGCATCCTTAGTGCCTCAGTAATTTTTTTCTCAACATCCCTTTTTGCCAAAAGTTATACCCAACAGTTTTGCTTTTTCAATAGGTAGGACCAAGCCAGGTGTGGTGGCTCACGTCTGTAATCCCAGCACTTTGGGAGGCCGAGGCAGGCACATCACTTGAGGCCAGGAGTTCAAGACCAGTCTGGCCAATATGGTGAAACTGCGTCACTACTAAAAATACAAAAGTGAGGCATAGGGGCGCATGCCTGTAATCCAAGCTACTTGGGAGGCTGAGGTATCAGAATTGCTTGAACCCTGAAGGCGGAAGTTGCAGTGAGCCGAGATGGCACCATGGCACTCCAGCCTGGATGAAGGAGGGAGACTCTGTGTCAAAAATAAAAATTTTAAAAAAGGGCTGAGAGCAGTGGCTCACGCCTGTAATCCCAGCACTTTGGGAGGCCAAGGCAGGCAGGAGTTCCTAGAATGGGTCAGGAGATGGAGACCATCCTGGCTAACATGGTGAAACCCTGTCTCTACTAAAAATACAAAAAATTAGCCAGGCGTGGTGGCAGGCGGCTGTGGTCCCAGCTACTCAGGAGGCTGAGGCAGGAGAATGGCATGAACCCAGGAGGCGGAGTTTGCAGTGAGCGGAGCCTGGGCCACTGCACTCCAGCCTGGGCGACAGAGCAAGACTCTGTCTCAAGAAAAAAAAAAAAAACCAAACTACATTTTCCCTTAGGTGAGCTATAGAGGGGTAATTTTTTTTACCAAGTGGATATCCTCTTCAGCAATCTTTTCACCGTATGGTTTCAGCATCTATTAATGATTCTGGCCTGAATAAACCATTTTATTGATGTCTTAGTCCATTTTGGTTACTGTAAAGGAATACCTGAGTCTGGTTCATTTATAAAGAGAAGAGGAAGGCTGGGCACAGTGACTCATGCCTGTAATCCCAACACTTTGAGAGGCCAAGGCGTGTGGATCACCTGAGGTTAGGAGTTTGAGACCAGCCTGACCAACACAGCGAAACCCCGTCTCGACTATAAATACAAAAATTAGCTGGGCATGGTGGCAGGCGCTGTAATCCCAGCTACTTGGGAGGCTGAAGCAGGAGAATCACTTGAACCTGGGAAGCGGAGGTTGTAGTGATCCAAGATCATGCCTTTGCACTCCAGCCTGGGTGACAAAAGCGAAACTCCATCTCAAAAAAGAAAAGAAAAGAAGTGGCCGGGCACGGTGGCTCATGCCTGAAATCCCAGCACTTTGGGAGGCCAAGGCAGGCAGATCACAAGGTCAGGAGATCGAGACCATCCTGGGTAACATGGTAAAACCCTGTCTCTACTAAAGATGGAAAAATTGGCCAGCCGTTGGTGGCGGGCACCTGTAGTCTCAGCTACTTGGTCGGCTGAGGCAGGAGAATGGCTTAAACCCGGGAGGCGCAGCTTGCAGTGAGCCAAGATCGTACCACTGCACTCCAGCCCGGCGACAGAGCAAGACTCCGTCTCAAAAAAAAAAAAAAAAATTCCAGTGACTTTCCCAAAGCTTTCTTGCTGGTCATTTTCCCACAATAGGTGTTTCATTTCTAAATTGTTGTATACTTTGATTTGGTCTTTCTGTGTTATTTTGTTTATCATTTATTTTTCCCTTCAAGGTAAACGTGCTTCTTCCTATTTTGAAATCTTTCAAGTTTCACCTATATCTCTGTTTATTTGCTGAATACTCCTGAGACAATAATATCTGGGCTTGGCGCTCTGCTTGGCTGAAATGCATTCTGCCTGTTAATCATTTCTACTATCATCACCCTTTAACTCAGCCTCCTGGATATCAGTTATTGTTCCTAGATGGGACTCTTCATTTTGGCAATTCTCTACACTCTCCCTTTGTGAGTAATGAAATTGTCTTTTCAAAATCTAGTCTGTCTTTATCTCTTTTGTACTTTGAACCCTTCTGTTTTCCTGTGTAATAATATTTTATGTCTGTATATGGTTAAAAAGCCTATGATGATGAATACTGCTTGCAATATTGAGCCCCTTGATTTTTAAAATATTTTCCTGATTAAACTCATATCATGATTAATTCTGCTTGTCTTTTATAATTCTCTTATCTTTATTCTGGCTTCTTCATATTATTTTTCTTAAAAGACCTGAAACAAAAGTCTTCTCTAGTGTTTTTTCTTTTTCTTTCTTTCTTTCTTTTTTTTTTTTTTTTTTTGAGGTGAAGTCTTGCTCTGTGGCCTAGGCTGGAGTGAGTGGCATGATCTCAGCTCACTGCAGCCTCCACCTCCTGGGGTTCAGTGATTCTCCTGCCTCAGCCTCCCAGGTAGTTGGGATTACAGACACCTGGGAGACAATAGGTGTTCCCCTCCAAATCTCATGTTGAAATTTGGTTACAGACACCATCAAGCCCAGCTAATTTTTGTATTTTTAGTAGAGATGGGGTTTCATCACTGTTAGATATGAGTTCTAAATTTCTTTTCAAAGAATCAATATGTCAGTATGTTCAATTCTTTACCTTCTGCTTTTAAACTTAATTTCCTCATAAAGCAACCTTTTTCAATTACCTGCTCCACCCTGATTGATTTCAATCACCTGCTCCACCCTGACTCATTCGGATTACCTGCTCTGTCATAACCATTTTTCCTGCCAAACCACTCACCCCCATCACTCTCTTTAAATTAGCCAGTCGGAATTAGTTTAGCCTGTGCGGTCTAACCCTAGCCAATAGGGGAAAGACAGCAGCAGCTGCCACGTGCCTCAGGGATAAGAACCCCTTCCACTCCCTCCTCCAAGTGTTTCTCACCATTGCTTCATCTATAAGGGCACACCCTTCTATAGAGGTACCTTGCCTTGGCTAGGCACAGTGGCTCACGCCTGTAATCCCAGCACTTAGGGAGGCCGAGGCTGGTGGATCACCAGGTCAGGAGATCAAGACCATCCTGGCTAACATGGTGAAACCTTGTCTCTACTAAAAATATAAAAAATTAGCTGGGCATAGTGGCAGGCACTTGTAGTCCCAGCTACTCGGGAGGCTGAGGCGGGAGAATGGCATGAACCCAGGAGGCAGAGGTTGCAGTGAGCCGAGATCGCGCCACTGCACTCCAGCCTTGGCGACAGAGCGAGACTCCGTCTCAAAATAAATAAATAAATAAAAGAAGTACGTTGCCTTGCTGAGAATTAAAAAGAAAATTTTATATTCGAGTGCTATTTCTTTCACAGCACCAAAACTTTATATATAAAACAATCAGGATGGCCAGACTGGTCTCGATCTCCTGACCTCAGTTGATCCGCCCCCCTTGGCCTCCCAAAGTGCTCGGATTACAGACATCAGCCACCGCACCTGGGCTATCTTCCTTTAATTGAATATATTTCTGTAACCATTTTATCTTTTTAAGGTTATAGTAAATGAATTGTATTATTAATGTTTCAAGACTACATGATATCATCATTTCAACTCACCTTCAAAATCCTTAAAATGAAGGTTTTCATACAATTTGGGAGCTAGAGAAGATATTATGTACTTCGACACTTCCGTTTTCAGACCGAGTCTTTGAGGTCCAGAGAAGTTAAATTGTTTGTCCAAAATTAAACAGCTCATTAGTTACAATGTCAGAACGAGAAACCTGGTTCCTGACTTCCGTCCAGTGCTCTTTCTACAGCAGGACTGCATCTCCATTTAAAGTGTCACTTATATTTGAATACCATGAGTATAAGTCATCATTTTCACATTGTGTGCATTTTTCCCCTTCAGTATCCGTAATTAGAACACGCACAACAGAGAAATCTTCCAATAAAATTCGATGTCCCTACAGGTCCCCAGAGTTATTACTGACGGCGTGGGCAGTGGAAGCCCCTGGGCTTTGTGTTCCGTTCTGCCGCTGATCTGGTGTATCACTTTGAGATTATTTCCCCCTTGGGCTTTCCTAACGTGTTGGATTCCAGTTATAGGCAGAATCTCTGAAAGCCCTCATCTAAGTCAGTCTATTGAGAAAAAGTGTGTCTGCTAAAATGAAAAATAGAAAATAAAAAAGACCGTCAAAAAACAAGATATACAGCATCATTTAGGACATTACATTTGAGGAAGTGCACTTACTTTTAATCCAGAAACTTGATCCTCATGTCTCTCATGGTGGGTAAGGGTATATTTCTAAGCCTCTCCTCCTAAGTATAATCATCACTTACGTAGATTATTGATCTATCTTGGCCAGAAAGCACAGACCCTGGAACATCTGATGTGTTATAAAGGACTGACCTATAATTAACTGACCTAAGTATGAAAATAATCATTTGTTAATTTGAAAAAACCAAACAAGGTGACTTCCAGTGAAACTCTTGATTGAACACACATTAGTTTCTCTGGACCTTTTCAAATATAAAAATTACTGGAATTTTTTTTTTTTTTTTAATAAAAGGGACTTAAATACACAAGGAAAGGAGACTGGGAGAGGGGAGGAAATGTGTACAAAAGTTTGGAAGCTGGAAATCAGAAGGTGGGTGGCCATATACGTGACTGCCCAGGAGAAGCTGCTCTCCATCCTCTGCATCTCTGTACATGGCAGCCAAGCAGAGTGCCACGCCCAGACATTATAGTCTCAGGAGTGTTCCGCAAATAAACAGAGAGATAGGTGAAACTCGAAAAAAAAAGTTATGGGGAAAAACAAACAACCCATATGAATAAAGATTTCAAAATAGGAAGAAGCACGTTTACCTTGAAGAGGGGGAAAAAAAGATAAAGAAAAGAACGCAGAAGGACCAAATCAGAGTATATAACAATTTAGAAATGAAACACCTATTGTGGGAAAATGACCAGCAAGAAAACTTTGGGAAAGTCACCGGAATTTTTTAGAAGCACCATTTGGTCTCGTTTTTAGACACAAAGTAGTCACACATAACCAAACTTCAGGCACTTCTTGAGGTCATCGCTGTGATGATGAGGAAAGCCAGTGGCTGGGCCGTCCTGAACACATCGATTCTTAGTAAGGATTATTTGCAAATTCCTACACGGGAAATTAATTTCAAATGCTAAGAGGCAGAAGTTGCCCAATTTAAGAGTCAGCAAGATGTAGGAAGGTGGCCCATCAGGGGACCTGGGACCAGGACATCACTGCTGAGAAAGTCTGTTAGGCAGGGGACGGTGGCTCATGCCTGTTAAATCAAATTTAGCCTAAAGCTGCCTCCTGACATATTTTAAGTTTGGCGGAAACATTTCTCTGTGCATGGTGAACTCTAACAAGTGGAGGTGTGAACAGACCATAGCCTACACTTGTGCCAATCACCAAGTTTTGGCCAATCGAATGTAGCCAACTGTTCAAATAAGGTAAAAGCCAACCTGTAACCAATCCAGCCGTTTCTGTACCTCACTTCTGTTTTCTGTTGGTCATGTGACTTTTTCTGTCCATACATCTTCTTCCACCACCTGGCTACACTGGAGTCTCAGAGCCTACTCTGGGTCGGGAGGCCACCCAATGTGCGAATCGTTAATTGCTCAATTAAACTCCTTTCAGTTTAATTCAGCTGAAGTTTTTCCTTTATCACACCTGTGATCCCGGCACTTTGGGAAGCCGAGGTGGGCAGGACGCTTGAGCCCAGGAGTTTGAGATCAGCCTGGGCAACATCATGAAACCCTGTGTCTACTAAAAAATGCAAAAATTAGCTGGGTGTGGTGTTGGGCTCTTGATGTCTACCAAGGAGGTGGGGGCCGGGGGGTGGCTCAGGCGGGAGGATCACTTGAGCCCAGGAGGATGGGGCTGCAGTGAGCCCAGATGGTGCTACTGCACTCCAGCCTGGGTGAGAGAGTGAGACCTCGTCTAAACATAAAAATAAAAAAATAAAACGTTAGACACTAAGAGAGGAACTTGGGAAGGGCAGTAGGAAAGGAAGAAAGAGTGAGGGAAGGGCAAAGAAAGGAGATTTTGAGGTGAACAGCCTATATCTGTGCAATCTGGTTCCTCCTCCTTAGCAAAATTCTATTCTTGGCGTCTAAGACCCGGTGAGATCTGACCCTGCATCCTGTCCAGTGCCTCCTTTCTCACCACTCTGCAACCAAGCTCGATGCCTTTGTCTCATCTCAGGGTCTTCGCTCTTCAGTTCCTGGAATACTCTTCCAGGCTCTCTGGCCAGCTCCTGCTTCTCACTCAGGTTTCAGCTCACAGCTCACTGCAACAGAGCCAGCTTCCCCCACCATTCTGTCTGAAGTTGCCACCTCCACCCCTTGGTTCACTCTCCATCACACCATCATCCCTATCTGCTGTCTCTCCTCTTACACATGCACTGGTGGTCTTTGTCATTGTCTTCTCTCGTGGGAACATGAGCTCCTTTCAAAGAAGGACTCAGTTGTCTTGTTTAGCACTATGTTCCCGCACCTGGTATGCATTGCTTGCGTGAATGAATTCATGATAATTATTTAGTTCCTACTAGTTCTTACAAAATGTCTTTTCTTCCAAAATGCCGCCGTCTTTATTCCCATAACTACAGTCTTGGCACAATCCCTCATCTCTTTACTCTGAGGTAAGCACAGTTGTTTCCTCATTACCCAGAACCCCACACGTTACTTCCAGGTGATTCTTCCTAAAGCATCATCTTTGTTGCGAACTCTCCCTAGGATGGTGTTGTCAATGCCTGTCAGTCAAAGACCACCAGGGACACACTGGTAGTTGAAGAAGTTGGGTTTATTACTCATTGCAGTGAGGGAGAACACACACCATGGGGACTCATGGGTGTCTCAGACAAAGGGCGTCAGAAAGAACCTATTATGTGACTTGGCCGGGCACGGCGGCTCATGCCTGTAATCTCAGCATTTTGGGAGGCTAAAGTGGGTGGATTGTCTAAGGTCAGGAGTTCCAGACCAGCCTGGCCAACGTGGTGAAACCCCATCTCTACTAAACATGCAAAAAAAAAAAAAAAATTAGCCAGGCATGGTGGTGCACACCTATAGTCCCAGCTACTCAGGAGGCTGAGGCAGGAGAATTGCTTGAACCTGGGAGGCAGAGGTTGCAGTGAGCTGGGATCGTGCCACTGCTCTCCAGTCTGGGCAACAGAGTGAGACTCTGTCTCAAAAAAAAATAAATAAATAAATAAAATAAAAAATAACCTATTATGTGGCTTGGCTTTGGTTGAGTGATTTGAGGAAAGGCCCAAGGAAGTGGGGTATGCTCTAGATTGGATGTTGCCAGAAAGCAGGGGTGATTCTATGATTTCATGTCTTAATAAATCTTGGTTTTTGTTGTTGTTATTGTTTTTGTTTTTGAGACAGAGTCTTACTCTGTCACCAGCCTGGAATGCAGTGGCACGATCTTGGCTCACCGCAACCTCCGACTTTTGGGTTCAAGCAATTCTCCTGCCTCAGCCTCCTGAGTAGCTGGGATTACAGGCACATGCCACCACGCCCAGATAATTTTTGTATTTTTAGTAGAGACAGGGTTTCACCATGTTGGCCAGGATGGTCTTGATCTCCTAACCTCGTGATCTGCCCGCCTCGGCCTCCCAAAGTGCTGGGATTACAGGCATGGGCCACTGCACCTGGCCAGTACATCTTATCTATAGGGAGAGGAATTTAGAACTAGGCTAAAGTTATAATTGGTAAAGAAGCAACAGCCACTCTTTGGGATGGGAAAGGGGGTGTTTGGTATTTTGTGACTGGGAGAGTGACCTTGTTTTGCCTGTGCTTAGATCAAATTAGGAAGTGGGCTTGCTCTTTCTCATTTTATCACGATCTCATAATAGCTTTGTCTGAGATTGGGATTCTATGAGATTGTTTATACCTATCTAACAGGAGATTAACATGCTTAATTGGGAGAGTCAGACCTGCTTCTGAATGTCAGGGGCTCCCCTTTATTTTTTTTCTTTTTTTATTCCTTTTATTTCCCTTTTGGCCAACGGCAGACAAAGTCAGACCGCAGAACATAATGATTATATCCAGATTTTCACCATTGCCAAGATATTGTTGATTAAGATCAGAAGATTGCCCGTTGAATGTAGCCTCTGATTGATCTAGGGTTAATCTTTCCTTTACCTTCTGTTGTAGGATGAGTGGCTGAACCTCTGATGAGCTAATGGCTACACAGAAGCATTTAAGACTCTGGACAGGATCCATCAGCCAACTCCACCACAGGCCATTATCAGAAGCAAAATGACAATTAGTTTTTACATTACAGTTTGAGGCCAAGAGCCTAGATCATGAAACCCAGGCAATGAAACCATGTCCCATAATCCATCTGAGAGAGCCAGATGGCTCTTTCTTTTAGCTTAGTCATATACTGTTCTATTTACCCAGAAGTATTTATGTAGGTGCAGCTGGAGTGTCTACCATGGCACAAACTCCTGCTTGGCTGGCTAAGAGAAAATCAAGGGCTATACAATTGTTTATGACAACTCTAGCTAATGAACTTAGATGAGTTCGCTTGGCTCCAACAGCAGGAGTAGTATTGTTTACAACTTTTGCTAAAGTCAGGGACAAATTTCTAGCTACTTTTTTTTTTTTGTTTAAAAGACAGGGTCTCCTTGTTGTCTAGGCTGGAGTACAGTGGCATGATCATGGCTCACGGTAACCTCAAACTCCTAGGTTCTCTCTCTTCCTCCCACCTCAGCCTCCTGAGTAGCTGGGACTATAGGTGTTTGCCACCACACCCAGCTAATTTTAATTTTTTTTTTTTTTTTTTTTTGGTAGAGGTAAGATCTCACTTTTTTTTTTTCTGAGACAAAGTCTGGCTCTGTTGCCCAGGCTAGAGTGCAGTGGCATGATCTCGGCTCACTGCAATCTCCGCCTCCTGAGTTCAAGCAATTCTCGTGCCTCAGCCTCTTGAGTAGCTGGGATTACAGGCGTACGCAACCACACCTGGCTAATTTTTGTATTTTTTAGTATAGAGGGAGTTTCGCCAAGTTGTCCAGGCTGGTCTTGAACTCCTGACCTCAGGTGATCTGCCTGCCTCAGCCTCCCAAAGTGCTGGGATTACAAGCATGAGCCACTGCGCCCGACCAGGATCTCACTATGTTGTTCAGACTGGTCTTAAACTCCTTGGCTCAAGAGATCCTCCTACCTCAGCCTTCCAAAGTGCAAGGATTACAGGCGTGAGGCACCATACCCAGGCTCAAACCACTTTTCTAATTGTATGATTCCTGTTATAGGAATCACAGTTTGCAGAGTATACATGAAGAGGAAATGGGTATTGCTCCTGAAAGTTCCCCCCAATAATCTGTGTTTGCTTCATTTTGGAGGCTTCTGGATATCCTTCTCAAGGATATAGGATCCAATAGAAGGACGATAGTTTTAAATATTTGGAAATCTCTGACAATTGCTCTGAACACACAGGATCAGTGAGTGTGAGGTAGGGAGGTCTATGCCTGATGTCCCTTTAAGGAGTAGTATCCTTAGTGCAACACGGACTGAATTCCCTCGAGATTAACAAATCCTTTGAGTGGAATTAAACAGTTCCTGCAAGGCAGGCTGAAGTATCTCAGAAGAGAACAAACTATCACAATCAGGCATAGCCCAATATTAGTGCTTATTACCTATTTACTAGACTTTGCTGATAGGATTGTAATGATCTCAGTAGAAATGTTTCATTGATATGAAGTTAAGATCAATTTTTTGCAAGATGAGAGGTTGGGATTAATGACTTGAGGAAAACTCAAGTACCAGAAGCGTTCTGTAAAAGGGAATTTTCCTTCTAAAGTATTTAAAGGAACAGCTGTTATATTTTTGTCCACAGGGTCAGTTAGGGGATTACAGATTCAGCAATCCATTGGCTTCAGAGCCACAGCTGCGATCTGGGAAAAACATATGAGAGTTTTGCTTTTCATTAAGGAATACAAGATCACAAGGGTCAGAAATATCAGGATGGGTCAGGCGCAGTGGCTCACGCCTGTAATCCCGGCATTTTGGGGGGCCAAGGTGGGCAGATCACGAGGTTAGGAGTTCGAGACCAGCCTGGCCAACATGGTGAAACCCCATCTCTACTACTAATAAAAAAATTAGCCGGGCATGGTGGTGCACAAAAAAAATATATTAAGATGAAAATAAGAGGCATTTATTAGTATTCTAGAAGGTGTTGAAGTGGCACATTAGACAACATTGTATTGTTAAGGGAAATCAGAAAATTGATGACAAATCTGAAAATGTATCTTGTTCCCTCATCTTCAGGAGAAGGTGTCCACTTTGGAGCTCCATTATTTTTTCTGTATTCTGGGGTCAATGCTGTCCATTTCTGAAGTTGACAACTTCTAGAGAATTCCTAAGAATCTTCAGTTTAAGGCTTCAGATGAAATGGATGTTTAGTAGTCAGGAGGAAGAGATGTGTATTTTTTTTTTTTTTTTTTGAGACGGAACCTTGCTCTGTTGCCCAGGCTGGAGTACAGTGGTGCATTTTCAGCTCACTGCAACCTCCGCCTCTCGGGCTCAAGCGATTCTCCTGCCTCAGCCTCCCAAGTAGCTGGGACTACAGGCACGTGCCGCTGCACCTGGCTAATTTTTGTCTTTTCAGTAGAGACGGGGTTTCACGGTGTTAGCCAGGATAGTCTCGATCTTCTGACCTCATGATCTGCCTGCCTCGGCCTCCCAAAGTGCTGGGATTACAGGCATGTGCCACTGCGCCTGGCCGAGACGTGTATCTTTTGAACTGGGAAATGTGAATCAGAGGACCTTTACTTTGGCGTTATACTGCTATGCTATTTGGCAATAGTACCTGGTAAGGTCCTTTCATTGTGGTTCAAGGGCAGTCTTTCTCTCATGTCTTTTCCAGAAGACTAAACCTCCATGTTGCAGATAATATAGAGGTTGTTCAGAAGGTGGTTTGGAAATGCACCTTTTGCTTGTTGATGAAGTAATTAATCATATCTGCCTGTAGAAAGATAATGTGTTAGTTTCCTAGGACTGCCAAAACAGAGTTCTACAAACTGGATGGCTTAAAATGACAGAATACAGTTCTGGAGCCCGGAAGCCTGAAATCAGTGTGTTGAAGAGCCATTCTCCCTCTGAAGGCTCTAGGGAAGAATCCTTCCTCACCCTAACTTTTGGTGATTGTTGGTAACCCTTGGGTCTCCTTGGCTTGTAGAACCATCACTCCAATCTCTGCCTCCATCACCACATGGCCTTCTTTCTGTGTGTGTCTCTGTATCCAAATTTTATTTATTTATTTATTTTTTGAAAAAGAGTCTTTCTCTGTCACCCAGGCTGGAGTGCAGTGGTGTGATCTCGGCTCACTGCAACCTCTGCCTCCCGGGTTCAAGCGAATCTCACACCTCAGCCTCCCTAGTAGCTGGGATTACAGGCATGCACCACCATGCCTGGCTAATGTTTTGTGTTTTTAGTGGAGACAGGGTTTTGCCATTTTGCCTGGGCTGGTCTCGAACTCCTGAGCTCAGGCAATCTGCCCACCTTGGCTTCTCAAAGTGCTAGGATTACAGGTATGAGCCACCGCACCCAGCCCAAATTTCTCTTTTCTTAAAAAGACGTCTGGCCGGGTGCTGTGGCTCAAGCCTGTAATCCCAGCACTTTGGGAGGCCGAGATGGGTGGATCACGAGGTCAGGAGATCGAGACCATCCTGGTGAACACAGTGAAACCCCGTCTCTACTAAAAACTACAAAAAACTAGCCGGGCGAGGTGGCAGGCGCCTGTAGTCCCAGCTACTCGGGAGGCTGAGGCAGGAGAATGGCGTGAACCCGGGAGGCGGAGCTTGCAGTGAGCTGAGATCAGGCCACTGCACTCCAGCCTGGGCGACAGAGCGAGACTCTGTCTCAAAAAAAAAAAAAAAAAAAAAAAAGACGTCTGATGGCCAGGCTCACGCCTGTAATCCCATCACTTTGGGAGGCCAAGGTGGGCAGATAGCTTGAGCCCAGGAGTTTGGGACCAGCCTGGGCAACATGGCAAAGCCTTGTCTCTACCGAAAAGTACAAAAATTAGCTGGGCGTGTCAGTGTGCACCTGTAGTCCCAGCTACTTCGGAGGCTGAGGCAGGAGGATTGCTTGAGCCCAGGAGGCCGAGGCTGCAGTGAGTTGAGATCACACCACTGCACTCCAGCCTGGGCAACAGAGTAAGACTCTATCTCAAAAAAAAAAAAAAAAAAAAAAAAGAAAGAAAGAAAGAAAAAAGAAAGAAAAGCACGAGGACAACTTGTAATTGGATTAGGGCCTACTGTGATCCATTGTAACTTAATCTTGATTGCATCTACCAAGATCCTGCTTCCAAATAAAGTCATATTCACAGGCATCAGGGGTTAGGACTTGAGCATAAATTTTAGGGGAGACAATTAAGGTAGAATATAAGATTGGGGGTGAAATTCCCAAATACATGGGGCAATCTGTTATTAATTCATAAAGAGATAATCTGTGGGTTTTCAGAGGGGGTTCATTTTATAGACATTAAATCTAACAGTAATACTTCAGGCCGTGGGAATTAAGAGTTCCTGAGTGCTTTGCTAATTTTATTTTAGAATTCCATTAGTTCTCTTTGTTCCCTGAGGATTATGGATAATGCATTTTTGAGTAAAAGACCAAACTTTACAGAGTGTTGTATTAATAGTACTAATAAAAAGAATGTCCTTCTCCCTAGAGAGATAAGTGGGAATTTCCCAAGTTGGAAAAACAAAAGCAAGATTTTTTTTTTTTTTTTCTTGCCATAGTTAGAGGGGTAGCTCTCTGGCAAGGAGAAGATTCAACCTGCTCTGAGAATAAATAGACAATAACCAGAACATATTCATAACCCAGTGCAGGAGGCATTTATATAAAGTCCATCTGGAGTGTTCAAGGGGCCCTCCAGGTTTGGTTTCTGTCCATGTCTGATCTTTACAGTTTTGCCAGGATTTTGTCACTGGAAGGTAGGAGATGTTTTGGAAACATCCTCAGCAATACCTCTAAATTTAGCCCGCTTATGTTAGTCTAACATTGTTGCCAATTTATTTCTGCTATTATGCGTAATATCATGAAGCATCTTTACTAAATTCCTTTTTCCATTTTTTGGCACTACTGGCAGATCATCCTGCAAGTGCCAAATATTATCTGTATGCAATGAGCATCCCAATTTTTTCCATTTGCTTTTTTCCAAACCAGGAGTTTGTCTCTGACAGTCAATAATAGCCTTTTTGAATTCTTCAAGGCCTCTCTTTTCTGTGTTATTACAGGAACAATTATGTTTGGCTAATGTTGCCTTTTTTGGCATAGTGGTCAGCTAAAGCATTACCATGAGATTTGGGATTCTTGCATTCTATAAGCAAGGAAATAACTATCATAAAAGTGGAAGGTCATAAATTTAGGGTCCAGCCCTAAAAGTTTCTGTTTTTAAAAAGAAACCATCCACGAATAAAATTACATCAGACAGTCGGGTGCGGTGGCTCATGCCTATAATCCAAACACTTTGGGAGGCCGAGGCAGGTGGATCACCTGAGGTCAGGAGTTGAAGACCAGCCTGGCCAACATGGCAAAACTCCGTCTCTACTACAAATACAAAATTAGCCAGGTGTGGTGGCGAGTGCCTGTAATCCTAGCTACTGAGGAGACTGAGGCAGGGAGAATTGCTTGAACCTGGGAGGTGGAGGTTGCAGTGAGCAGAGATTGTGCCACTGCACTCCAGCCTGGGTGACAGAGGGAGACTCCATCTCAAAAAAAAAAAAAAAAAAAAAAAAAATTATGTCAGAGATATCCAGGGAATTGGTAACAAATCTGTATAAGATGCAGGTGAATCTGTAAGACAGACTTAATTGTAAAGTACTCCTTCAGATAAAGGAAAGGGAGTGGCTAGGTTTGGTGTGTTGCAGCGATAGTGATATTTGAAGGTGAAAGCATAGCATTTGATAGGATGTCAGGCAGCTAGCTGAGAAATGCTAACTATTTTCCATTAACAAAGGAGTATGTACATGGGAAACCATTAAGTTTCATGGAGAAACTAGAACTGAGCCACTTGAGGCTTCCATAAATATACAGGTGCTGCTATAGTTCTTAGACAAGGTGACTATGTCTTAGCTGCTGAATCTAATGGGAAGACTGAAATAAGCAAAGGGCCTCTGATGGTTGTCAGGTGATTGAGTTAGTATTCCTAGTGTTTAGACTTTTTATAGCAACATAGGAAAACAGTTTATGATAAAAAGGTGACCCCACATTTGGGGACTGTTGCAGAGACTTTTTTAGGTTTCAGAAGTATTATATGAATCTTCCTAGGGTAAGAGGTTCAGGATCTAAGGACTTAATTCATGGAAAGGGATTGCAATGGTAGAAGAGGTTGGCACCCATCACCCATAACATACAGTCACCCTAGGAACCCTCAAAGTTGTTTTGTAATAGTTGGTTTGGGAAAACTGAATAATTTGTAATTTTTATGCAGCGAGAGATTTGCCTTCTTGCGATGGTGTGTGCCCTAAATAATGAACATTTTGTTGTTGCTATTGTTGTTGCAGCAGAATTTTAATTTCTCTTTGAAGGCTTTATGTCTCTTCTGAACTAAGGTCTTTAATAAATACGCAAAATCAGTCTTAAAGTTTTGCTCGTTTTTTTTTGAACATAGTAACAGATCATCTACATATTATATTAGAATAGACTCACAAGGAAATCTCAAATCCTTGAGGTCCCAATTAAGAACCTGAGAGAAATAAGAGAAAATCTTCAGTAAATCCCTGAGGCAAAACAGTCCAGGTACAGTATATTGTTGATTTTCCCATGAGAAGGGAAATAAATATTGACTGCCTAGATCTAATGGGATGCTAAAAAACATAAGCCCATCACAGTGAAGTGAGTGGCTTCAGGTAGTATTGAAGACAAAATAGAATTTGAATTAAGGACCACTGGGAAAAGAAGAATCACGATCTTATTTATGACCCCCTGGTCTTGCATAAATCAATATCTATGCCTACGAGGCTTTTTACAGAGCAACACTGGAGCATTACAAGGGCTGGTGCAAGGAATAATGAATGAGTCCCTGTTTATAAAATCTTCCATCGTGGGCCTTAATGTTTTCTTAGCTTCGGGCTTTGAAGGGTATTGAGCAAGAACAGGTTAAGGTTTAGAAAAGTCAGTTTCTGCTTTGATGGGCTTGGTCCCAGAATGCTTCCTTTATCAGAACTCTTGTCCCAGGCAGAATCAAGAACCTTACATTGGACCTTACCTCAAATAGACATTGGGTTAAATGTACAGGGACAAACAAAGTGCCATATGAATTGCATTATTAAAAGATCATGCCTGGGAGAGTTTTCAGGTGCTTTTGGAAACAGCCCATCTGAGGAACATTTGAGTTGGCAGTTCCATTTACATAAAAGATCCGTCCCGGCCGGGCGCGGTGGCTCACGCCTGTAATCCCAGCACTCTGGGAGGCCAAGGCAGGCAGATCACGAGGTCAGGAGATTGAGACCATCCTGGCTAACATGGTGAAACCTCGTCTCTACTAAAAATAAAAAAAAATTAGCCGGGTGTGGTGGCGGGCACCTGTAGTCCCAGCTACTTGGGAGGCTGAGGCAGGAGAATGGCGTGAACCTGGGAGGCGGAGCTTGCAGTGAGCTGAGATTGCGCCACTGCACTCCAGCCTGGGCGACAGAGCGAGACTCCATCTCAAAAAAAAAAAAAAAAAAAAAAGAAGATCCCTCCCAATGCAATGTACTTGGGGTGGTGTCACAGAGAAGAAATGCATGCTGACTGGTGGAGGGGCCAAGAGTGATAGTCACAGGTTGCATAATAGGAAGTATTTGAGTGCTGTTTTGAAATTCCAAAATAGTTTAGTGACTTTAAGGAAGATGGGTAGGAATCATGGTAGAATTTGTATTTGACAGAGTAGCACCTGTACCTATCAGAAAGATTTGCTTTCTCCCTCTATTATTAAAGATAATCCTACTTAATGATTTGAAGGAGAAATTGGGCACTATAATATTGCCCAGAGTTGTTTCATTATTCCTATTTAGAATAACAGGGAAGAAACATTACTTCTGTTTCATTTTAGTTGAGATGGGTTACTTTTCCTAGTGCTCTGCCCTTTGTTAAGAGCAGTTGGCACTCTGTATCTGTGGATGACACATCCATGGATGTAACCAACCTCAGATCAAAAATATTTGGAAAAAAATGAAAAACAATAATACAGCAATAAAAAATAATGCAAAATTTAAAAACAATGCAGTATAACAACATTGTATTAGGTATTATAAGTAATCTGGACATGATTTAAAGTACAGGGGAGAATGTGTGTAGGTTATATGCAAATAGTACACCATTTTATTTTAGAGACTTGAGCATCTGTGGATTTTGGTGTCTGCAGTGGGTCCTGGAACCAGTCCCCCTCGGATATCAAGGGTGGACTGTGCAAGTAAGTGTTTTTGTCAAAGGGCAAGTTTTTACTGTCTCTTGAGGTACAGGAGGATAGAAATAATTGCTTTAATTGTTACATGATGTGCTTTGTGTGTTTGTTTTCCTTTTGGGTATCTAAAGCCTCTTCAAAGTGTTCGGCCAAATGTTGAAGTTCAGGCAATATGGTAATTTGTAAGCTATGTTTTTTGAGTTTATGTTCCATATCTGCCCAACAAAATGGTGGAAAGGGCACTAGAAATGCCAACACCAGGTGTTAACTTAGAACACTATCCGAATGTGCTCATTAGTCTGTAACCAAAGTCTCTTTGGTGTCTCTTTTGCTATTTGCAAGATTGAATCAAGGTCCAGTTTATTTTCTTCATTATTTTTATTTTTAAAATTAAAACAAAATTATGACAGTAATAGTGTGACCATTTTATTTTAGCAGGAAGGTTTTGTGTTATAATTCCAAGAGGTTGTCACCCATCTGCTGTGTTTTAAGTAATCCCAATTGAGTAAAATGCATTTGATTTTTTTAAATTAAATTTTATGTGTGAATTCACATGCAATTCTGAGAAATAATACGGATACATCTCATGTATTCTTTACTTGGTTTCCTCCAATGGCAACATCTTGCAGTTATAACACAATTTCACAAAGATACTGGCATTGATACAATCTACCCATCTTGTTCAGATATCCACAGTTTTACTTATATGCATTTCTGTGGGTGTATGTACTTAGTTCTATATGATTTTATGGGTAGGTGTAGTTTTGTGTATTCACCACTGCAATCAAGATATAGAACAGTTCCATTATCACAAGGACGCCCTTTGTTGTTCCTGGATAAACCCGTCCACCTCTCTCCCACCCCTTTTCCCCAAACTTCTAACGTCTGGCAGCCAATAATCCATTCTCCATTCCTAAAACTGCATCATTTCAAAAATGTTGTATAAATGAAATCCTACAGTGTGTAACCTTTTGAGATTGGCCTTTTTTACTCAGCTTACTTCTCTGGAGATTCACCCAGTTGTAACGTGTATCAAATAGTTTCTTCCTTTTTATTGCTGAGTCATATTCCACTTCTACCCGTTCACCCACTGAAGGACATCTAGGCTGTTTTCAGTTCTTGGCTCTAACGAGGAAAAATTGATATTAGGACACATGTACATGTTTTTGCACAAACATAAATTTTCATTTATCTTAAATAAATGCTCAAGAACATAATTACTGGATCATATGGTAGTTGCATGCTTAGTTTTATAAGAAACTGCCGAACAGTTCTCCAGAGCGGCCGTACTGTTTAACATTCCCACCAACAATGCATGAGTGATGTAGTTTCTCCACATCCCTGCTCACATTTTTTTTCTTTTGAGCCAGAGTCTCTCTCTGTCTCCCGGGCTGGAGTGCAGAGGCACGATCTCGGCTCACTGCAACCTCCACCTCCTGAATTCAAGTAATGCTCCTGCCTCAGCCTCCAGAGTAGCTGGGACTACAGGTGCACACCACCATGCCCAGCTAATTTTTGTATTTTAGTAGAGATGGGGTTATACCATGTTGGCCAAGCTGGTCTCGAACTCCTGACCTCAGATAATCTGCCCACCTCGGCCTCCTAAAGTGCTGGATTACAGGTGTGAACCACCGAGGAATCAACTTATTTCCTGATGAAGCCATTGTCAGTTTTGAGCCTCTGTCATAGGCAGCTGAAGCAAGATCTAGCTAATTTTTGTTTTGAGCCACCTTTGCCTGTGAGTGACAAAAATTCTGCCTCAGTCAACTTACTTTCCCTCAGTTTTGTCTAAATTTGAGGGTCTTCATGGGACCTGGGCACTTCAGGGTCCTTACGGTGTCCATCTCCACAGGCTGATCCTGCTGTCATCCATGCTGGCTGCCGGTCCACATCCATGTCCTCCCGAAGCCCAGGCACCTCCACACTTTTCCTCTCTGGGTTTGCTGCCTTCGCGGGCTCTGCTGGGGAGGAGGGCATGGCCACTTTCTGCTCTTGGCTCCCACACACGTATCTAGGGGTTGCACTGTCTGTAGCGCTCTGACCTGGAGCCAGTTGCTGGGCCTTCCCTGGAACCCATTTAAGTCAACACTCATACCATATCCTCAGCCACACTTCCCTCAGTCAGCCTGGGATCACTCTCTAGTGTCCTGAACACCTACACTCCTACTCTTGTCCTCTCCCCTTCCCTGGGGGTTTTGGCTTTTGGGTTTCCCTGTCTTTTAGCCTGACACATCTTTCTCTTAAGACAATGAGCACAGAATATTGAGAGTGCTTGAATTCTAAGGTGAGGACAGGTGATAAGTTTAAAAATGTGGGAAAACAACTGGCAAATACCTCAAAAAGTATTATTCTAGCCCAAGAGGAAATATTTAATTCCTTATTGACTCTGCTAATATTCTGTATACTCTACTTAATTCTTCTCCTCCTTCCCTTCTTCCCTTCCTTCTTTCTCCTTTTTTTTTTTTTTTGTTTTGAGATGGAGTTTCATTCTTGTTGCCCAGGCTGGAATGCAATGGTGTGATCTTGGATCACTGCAATCTCTGCCTCCTGGGTTCAAGCGATTCTCCTGCCTCAGCCTCCCGAGTGGCTGGGATTACAGGTGAAGGCCACCACGCCTGGCTAAGTTTTGTATTTTTAGTAGAGACGCAGTTTCACCATGTTGGCCAGGCTGCTCGCAAACTCCTGACCTCAGGTGATCTGCCTGCCAAAGTGCTGGGCTTACAGATGTGAGCTACTAAGCCCAGCCTTCGTTCCTTTCTTCTATCCTTTCCTTCTTTTATTTATTTATTTATTTTTTTGGCTCATTCAGGATGACTTTTTAATCCTAAGCGTAGTCAGCGCTGGAGTTTATTTTCATACTGCTTTGTGCTATTTCACTTCCAATAGGAAGATGACCCTCAGCCTCAGGCATGCCAGGGGATTAAGTGCCTGTACTTACGTGCCAGCTTTATGAGGGACCAGCATTTCTTTCAGAAATGCTTCAGTTCAGCGGACTCTGGAGGCCTCCTTGCAGTTTCGCAGGATCAGGTGGGCAGGTGGAGGAGGAGGAGGAGGAGCTCTGTGGCCACCTTTAAGGGAATTTCGATTGCTCAATTGAAAGACAGAGCTAGTGCCAGGTGTGGTGGCTCACACCTGTAATCCCAGCACTTTGGGAGGCCGAGGCAGGCGGATCACCTGAGGTCAGGAGTTTGAGACCAGCCTGACCAACGTGGTGAAACCCCATCTCTACTAAAAATACAAAAATTAGCTGGGTGTGGTGGCGGGCATCTGTAATCCCAGCTACTCAGGAGGCTGAGGCAGGAGAATCCCTTGAACCTGGGAGACAGGGGTTACAGTGAGCCGAGATAGCACCACTGCACTCCAGTGTGGGTGACAGAGCAAGACCCCGTCTCAGAAAACCAAAAAAAAAAAAAAAAAAAAAAAAAGAAGAGAAAAGAAAAAAAGAAGAGGAAAGGAGCTAGCGGTTGGCTGATGCCACTCTGGATGACGGCTTCTCTGAGAGTGCAGAGCGAGGCTGACAGCAGGGTGTGCTCCACCTGGGAAGCAGGTCTGAGGGGCTTCCATGGCTGGGCAGGTCACTGAGGGTTTCCTCCCCTCACACTCAGGGGCAGTCACAGGCCAGTCACTGCCGGGAGCACATTAGGCAAGAAGGGACACCTGTGAAAGGCCAGTGTTTGAATAAGGACCATCTGGAATAAGCAGTCATCATCAGAGAAATGATAAAATACTTCGCCTAGGATTCAGAAAAGTTTCGGCAACGGATCTAAGTACTAAGGACCTCACTTTATTGACAGACATCATTTTTATTAGAGACCAGTGTTTATTTTTATGGTTTAGTTAATGGACTCCTAGAAATAAAAATTGCATATAGACAGCAACAGTTACTACTCATGTAACACTAGAAAAATCTCTAACAGCCTTCCCTTCTTCTTTCTCCCCCTTCCCTCTCTTCCACCTTCCTTCTCCCTCCTTCTCTCGTTTCCTTTATTCCTCCCTGACTCCTTCCTTCCCCCCACATTTATTTGTTGGGCATCTACTCTGTGCTAGACATAGTAGGCTCGGTATTGCAAAGCGAAATAAAAGAGACCCCCCTGCCCTCACAGTCTAGTTCACAGTCTGGTGCCATTAAAGTTTTGCGTGCAGGTGATTACCAGGTAGTGCAGGAAGTGTCTGGATGGAGATCCATGCAAAAATGCTTTGAAGTTCAAAGGCAGTTCCCCTCACCCGGGTGGCAGACAGGGAGCAGTCAATAAAGGTTGGATTTGGGAGTGGGTTGGCTGGATGATGCCAGAGTAAGTTTTTTGTTTGTTTGTTCGTTTTTGTTTGTTTTTTTGTTTGTTTGTTTTGAAATGGAGTCTTCCTTTTATCCCCCAGGCTGGAGTGCAATGGTGCAATCTTGGCTCACTGCAACCTCTGTCTCCCGGGTTCAAGCAATTCTCCTGCCTCAGTCACCTGAGTAGCTGGGATTACAGGCGCCCGCCACCACACCTGGCTAATTTTTGTATTTTCAGTAGAGACGGGGTTTCACCGTGTTGGCCAGGTTGTTCTCAAACTCCTGACATCAGGCAGTCTGCCTACCTCGGCCTCCCAAAATGCTGGGATTACAGGCCTGAGCCACCGTGCCCGGCCTTTAATGCTTTTAAAGGCACCTTTTTTCCTGCTTCTTGAACAAGGGGTCCCATAATTTCACTTTGCACTGGACCTTGCAAATTACATAGCCAACCCTGGGGGTGAGGTGGGGGATGGGATATCCTGTGCATTGGAGGATGTTTACTGACCTTAACCTCTTGACCATTAGATGCCAGCGGCAACCTGTGTCCGTGATGGGACGATGAAAACTGTCTCCAGATATTGCCAAATGTCTCCTGAGGGGCAAAATTACCCCACATTGAGAACCACTGCTTTAGAAGAAAATCCAACCTCTCTGATACATAGGACCCTTAGTGACGTGGCCCTTGCCTCTCTTAACCCACTCACTTCTCGCCATGGAGGGCTCCCATTATGCTGAGCCTACTTGGGGATTCTTGAACAAGCCACACTTGAATGACTGCATGCCTTGGTGTACCCTCTTCCTACTCCCTAGACCACCTTTCTCCAATTTCACTCAGTCGATTCCTTATCAGCTTTCAAAACTCACTCTGGGTCGGGTGCGATGGTTCATGGCTGTAATCCCAGCACTTTGGGAGGCCAAGTTGAGCAGATCACCCTGAGGTCAGGAATTCGACACCAGCATGGCCAACAGGGCAAGACCCTGTCTTTATAAAAAATACAAAAATTAGCTGGGCTAATTGCTTGAACCCAGGAGGCAGAGGTTGCAGTGAGGCAAGATTGCCCCATTGCACTCCAGCCTGGGCGACAGAGTGAGACTCCGTCTCAAAACAAAACAAAAACAACAACAAAAAGTATTAAAATAATAAGGCCAATATGGTGGCTCACATCCGCATTCCCAGTGCTTTGGGAGGCAGGAGGATCTCTTGATGACAGCCTGGGTGACATAGCAAAACCCCGTCTCTGCAAAAAATTTAAAAATTAGCCAGCACGGTAATTTGTATATGCCTATCGTCCCAGCTACTCAGGAAGCTGAGGCAGGGGGATCATTCGAGGCTGCAGTGAGCTGTGATCACACCACTGAACTTCAGTCTGAGCGATGGAGCAAGACCTTGGCTCTAAAATTAAAAAAAAAGTTTTAAAACCTAAAGATTTTTTTCCCTTTTTTCCATCGTCTCTTTTTATTTGTCACGGTGTATTTTATTTACTATTTAATGTCATTCTAAGTAAATAGAAATTTTAAAATTTAAAGTATGAGCATGAATTTTACCTTTTCACCACTCAATGCCAGTTTTAAATTGCAAACATAAGAATATTTAATTCATCTGCAGAATCACCAAAATTATGCGATTTGTATGTCATAGTTCATACATACATATGTATTTTGTTCTTACGAGAACAGTAGAAATGGTGCACAACACTCAGCCACCTGTTTTTATTTCACTTCTTCATATTGGCACATTCCACCAATACTCTCTACCTTCTGCCTAGTAATGAGGGAGGAAAGGCTGAAAGGAAAAGTAACGGAGTTTTCCTTTCCTTCTATGTAGAGTTACCTGATAAAATACAGGATTCCTAGTTTAATTTGGATTTTAGGTAAACGACAAATAAAAGTGTATTTTAAGTATGTGCCATTATATATTTTGGGACATATTTATACTAAAACATTATTTGCTATTTATCTGAGACTCAAATTTAACAGGTATCTTATAATTTTATTTGCTAAATTAAACCCTACTTCTGTAACATCATTTTCAGCATAAGTAGTTGGCAAGTTCAGGGAAGTAACGTTAGTAAGAGAGTATGTTAGAGTTTCTTGGTCATTTGCATTTCTTAGTAGCCATTGCCTGCTTTCTGCATTCGAAGCAGGTCGGAAAGCACCTTGGGGCTATCAGGGACGCTGTTTACTCAACTGCAGACTCAACACACTTATTTTGTACTTGCTTTTTCACGGAACTTCCAGGCATCATGGGTCCACCCAAATTCTGTGCTGTGGGGCACTGGGAACATTATATTGCAAATGGAGCATCAATGGCCACGGGCGTGCATCCTGCATGTATCTACTCTGCTCAGGGGCACACTGGATTGTCCCATTGAATTTAACTTACAAAAAACACAAGTTTATTTATTTATTTTTGAGGCAGAGTCTTGTTCTGTGGCCCAGACTGGAGTGCAGTGGCATGATGTTGGCTCTCTGTAACCTTCACCTCCCAGGTTCAAATGATTTTCCTGCCTCAGCCTCCCAAGTAGCTGGGACTACAGGCATGCACCAGCACACTCAGCTAATTTTTGTATTTTTAGTAGAGACCGGGTTTTGCCATGTTGGCCAGGCTGGTCGCAAACTCCTGACCTCAGGTGACCCTCCCCCCTCAGCCTCCCAGAGGGCTGAGATTACAGGCGTGAGTCATTGTGCCTGGCCACAAAACACAGGTTTAAAGTTAAGCTTATTAAGAACGCCAAGATGGTGAAGCAGAGCAGGAAACCAGGTAGAGGGCCCTTCTGAGCACCTGGCCCTATGGGATTGTGTGAGTTGCATGCCCACGAATCCAGCCCTGTATGTGGCCCAATACTGCTGAGGTTGGGAAACCCTGTTCTAAAGGAAATAGAGAGCCATTGAAGGATTTTAAAAAGTTAGAGAAGACTGAGTTTGGGGACGGGTGGCAAGAACAGATTATGCTTTAGAAGAATCTTTCGGACAGACAGTGTAGCATTTGGATCCAAGTAGGGGAAGAGTGGACTTGCATCTTTCTTGCAGGGGAGAGGTTTAATATATTTTATTTATGTTTTATTTTTTTGAGATAGAGTCTCGCTCTGTGCCCCAGGCTGGAGTGCAGTGGTGCGATCTCAGCTTACTGCAACCTCTGCCACCCGGGTTCAAGTGGTTCTCCTGCTTCAGCCTCCTGAGTAGCTGGGATTACAGGCGCCCACCACCATGCCTGGCTAATTTTTGTATTTTAGTAGAGACAGGGCTTCATCATGTTGGTCAGACTGGTCTCGAACTTCTGACCTCAAGTGATCCACCTGCCTCTGCCTCCCAAAGTGCTGGGATACAGGAGTGAGCCACTGTGCCCGGCCATTAATATAGTTTAAAAAGTGTGAATTGAAACAATTGTGTGCAGTCAAATGCCCTTAAAATCCCTTAGGAAGGTGCTGGGTGGTGAAAGTCACACCTGCTTGCCATGTGCTGCACCCAACCAGGTTTCCTCCAGCTTTGGTGCAGATGATGTGTGAAGTTGGGAGCTTATGTTAAGCATCTGTGTTGCACGAAAAACATTTAAACACTGGAATTGCACTCAAGGTGGGGAGATGCTCATGCCACCAGCAGCCCACAGGTACTGAGACTGACTGGGAGGAGAGCAGACACTGGTCTCTGTATCCTGCTCACTCTAGAGTGGCCAGTCACTGGCTCACGGTACATACTGGTGGGTGGAATTAGCAGTGCCATTTAAATTGCTGCTCCAGCATCCATGATCTCCTTGCCCCATTTTGTAGCAGCCATATTGTGTGGGGAACTGACCCCAACCCTAGCCCTAGGCAAGGGTCCTGACTAGGACTAGTCTAAGCCAACCAGATTAATTCTATCTCCTAGCCACAGTGAGATTGGCTGAAATAACTCAGGCCTAAGTCAACAGACAATGGTGGTCCCATGGTCACAGCAAAGTGACTTGAAGTCAGGACTTCTGTTCCATGATTTGGACCTGCTTGCTTTTTCCTTCTTGGTGTAAACAAGGAGTCCCAGATGCCACCGGAAGCCATATTGTCATGATGAGGAAAGCCATGTTGGCAAAAAAGCCAACACATGAAGGAAGATAGAGCTGAGAGTGTAAGAATTAAAGAAAGAGGAGAGAAACATGAAGGGCAGCTTGACAGTCAACAGGTTTATTTCAGAAAACAAACCTGGGAGGGACTTCTGAGTTGGGTTAGGAGCTGCACCCTCTTACAGAGTAGGAGTTTTTAAGGATTCGTGGTTGGAGAGTTTATTAGAGGCTTGGACTGCTTCTGTGTCTCTTTGTTGTGCTTATCTGGGAGGCAGAATTGTATGTCTGTTCCCATACATCTTGAGGTAGCTGCAGGCATATCCCCCGAGTCTGCTTTTAGCTTCCCTATCTTAGTGCACTTGAAGGGAAAGGAATGTGCTTATTAAGGCCCACTGTTTTACTGGGGCCCGTTGTATGAGGGTGAAGTTTGGCAGTTACCCAAGAGACTTTCTTCCCACCTCCCAAGGAGCCACTATCTGCTCTTTCTGGCTCCTTGTAGTTAAAAGAGAAGTAATTTCCAGCCGGGTGCGGTGGCTCACGCCTATAATTCCAGCACTTTGGGTGGCTGAGGGGGGCGGATCATGAGGTCAAGAGATCGAGACCATTCTGGCCAACATGGTGAAACCCTGTCTCTACTAAAAATACAAAAATTAGCTGGGCATTGTGGTGTGCGCCTGTAGTCCCAGCTACTTGGGAGGCTGAGGCAAGAGAATCGCTTGAACCCGGGATGCGGAGGTTGCAGTGAGCTGAAATCCAGCCACTACTGCACTCCAGCCTGGTGACAGAGCGAGACTTCATCTCAAAAAAAAAAAAAAAAAGAGAGAGAGAGAAGTAATTTCCTTGAAATGGGTGAGGCTAGAAAGGGAGCTGGAATTTAAAGTGGTGGTGTTTGTCCAAGATAATGGTACTCCTGCTCTGTCAGAGAGAACTGCCAATAAATGAAGCCAAATCATTGACTGAATTACACCTGAAGCCTCCTCCCATGAAGCTCTTAACTTTTGGGTTACAATCCTCTTTATGGCTTACTCCGGTTTGAAGTAAACGGAAGTTGAGTTTTGTGATGTTCTCAAGCACAGGCATCCTGCCTTTCAAGCAGGACCCCATTGCACACACAAGATGAAAGGTGTGCCATCTTGTTACGGAACAGAGAGAATGAACTCTTAGAGAAGGGGGAAAGGGTTTTGCTAGGCGTTCTCAGTTGACTCATACCCATAACAGCTCCCTTTGTGGGTGTATTGCCACTGTTGTATCCATCTTGTGGGAGGTTTTATGACTTACCCACTGCCGCAGTGAAGTTGAATAAAGATGACTCTATTACCCTGTGCAGATGACTTCCAGAGGTCTGATGGTCCTTGGGTTCCACAGCAAAGTGATACTGATGAGGCTTAGGATGCATGAGTGAGAAGGCTGTGCATAATGAGCCAGTGCACACTCAATGTCTAGTGTGAACTGGAGTAGTCAGAACTCCTCTATCCTCCCCAGCCAACACTCCTCCTCTCTCCTGGTTTCTGCTTTGCTCTTAGCCAGTTCCCATGTGGTAGGCAGAATTCTAAATTGGCTCCCCAAGATTTTCCACCTTAATCCCTGGGCCTGTGACTTTAATGAGATTATCCGTCCATGATTATGTTGTGTTACTACTCGCAAAAGAGATTTCGAAGATGTAATTAAGGCTAATAATCATTTGGCTTAGAGTTAATCAAAAGGGAGATTATCCAAGTGGGCCTAACTAAATCACATCCTTTTTAAAAGCAGAGTTTTCTCTGGCTGGTGGAAGATGAGGAGGTCAGAGAGATTCAAAGCATGAGAAGGATCTGATATGTCCTTGCTGGCTTTGAAAATGGACCACAGTCAAGGACCAGAGAGAAGCCACAGTTGCTGACGGTGACCCTTCACCAACAGCCAGCAAGGAAATGGACCTGAGCCCTATAGCTGCATGGAACTTAATTCTGCCAGCAACCCACAAAGAACTTGGAAATGTGTTCCTTCCCACAGCACCCCAAATAAGAGCCCAGCCAAGCTGACATCCTGATTTCAGCCCCTGAGTAGAGAACCCAGTAGAGTTTGCCTGAGCTTCTGACCCACAGAACTGTGAGATAATAAAAGGGTGTTGTTTTAAACCATTACATTTCTAGTAATTCATCACAAAGCAACAGAAAACTAATACACTCCATTAAGGTGTCAGCTAGTAATTCCTCAAGTGCTTTTAATTAGGAGCTCTGGAGGTAGACAAACTTAAACATGCAAATGTATGAATCTCTATTTTAGGCACCTGGTTGAAGAGGAAGATATTTCGGGTTAAGAGGTATGTCTGGCATCTTATTTTCATTTATTTATTTATTTAGAGATGGAGTCTCGCTCTGTCACCCAGGCTAGAGTGCAGTGGTGTGATCTCAGCTCACCGCAACCTCTGCCTCCTGGATTCAAGCGATTCTCCTGCCTCAGCTTCTTGAGTAGCTGGGATTACAGGCATGCACCACCACACCTGGCTAATTTTTGTATTTTTAGTAGAGACGGGTTTCACCATGTTGGTCAGGCTGGTCTCGAACTCCTGACCTCATCATCCTCCCTCCTCGGCCTCCCAAAGTGCTGGGATTACAGGAATGAGCCACCATGCTTGGCCTATTTTCTTTTTTTAAAAGCTGAGACCAATGGTGTGGGAGCGATCACATACCTCCTATGCATATATAAAAACCAGTAAGATCCTTAAAAATAGGTTTGGTTTCCAATCATTGTTAAGGTTTTCAGGCCGGGTGCAGTGGTTCACGCCTGTAATCCCAGCACTTTGGGAGGCCAAGGTGGGTGGATCTTTAGGTCATGAGTTCGAGACCAGCCTGGCCAGCATGGTGAAACCCCGTCTCTACTAAAAATACAAAAATTAGCCGGACATGGTGGCACGCACCTGTTGTCCCAGCTACTCGGGAGGCTGAGGCAGGAGAATCGCTTGAACCCGGGAGGCAGAGATTGCAGTGAGCCAAGATTGCACCACTGAACTCTAGCCTAGGCAACAAGAGCGAGACTCCATCTCAAAAAATTTTTTTAAAATAAAAATTATAAATTGTGAAAGGCACAATTATAGCTTTGTGAACAGGCACGTAGTAACCCTGATAGGCAAAGGGGCTGTCTTAGTCTGTTTTATATTGCTATAACAAAATACCACTGACTGGGTAATTTATAAACAGTATACATTTTTTTGGTTCACTGTTCTGGAGGCTGAGAAGTTCAAGATCAAGGGGCCACATCTGGTGACAGCCTTCTTGCTGCCTTATACCATGGTGGATAGAAAGAAGGGCAAGGGAGGGCAGGAGAGAAAGCATGAGGGTCAGACTCCTTTTTATAACGTCATCTTTTTATTTTTTTGGGGGATGGACTCTTGCTCTGTCACTCAGGCTGGAGTGCAGTGGTGCAATCTCGGTTCACTGCAACCTCCGCCACCTGGGTTCAAGCAATTCCCCTGCCTCATCCTCCCAAGCAGCTGGGATGACAGGCATGTTCCACCACACCTAGCTAACTTTCCGTATTTTTACTGGAGACAGGGTTTCACCATGTTGGCCAGGCTGGTCTCGAACTCCTCACCTTAGGTGATCCACCCACTTCAGCCTCCCAAAGTGCTGGGATTACAGGCATGAGCCGCTGTGCCCGGCTCTCCCTTTTATAACATCTGGCTCCCTCAAGATAACGAACCCACCCCCACATTAACAACACTAATCCATCCACTTCTTATTCACCCTTGCCTCCCAACATTTTTGCATGTTAAGTTTCCAACACAGGAACTCTCAGGGACACATTCAAATCACAGGGGTTCTAATATAGTGACCTGGGAAAAGATAAAAACAAAAAATATTCCTTGACCTGTCTAATGACCCTTTTAGAGGTGAAATGCTGCATTAGGTACTAAATAATTTAAGTCTAAAATACATATTCAAGTAATGCATTTTAACTTTTTTTTTGAGACAGAGTCTCACTCCATCACCCAGGCTGGAGTGCAATGGCTCAATCTCAGCTCACTGCAACCTCCGCCTCCTGGGTTCAAGTGATTCTCATGCCTCAGCCTCCCGAGTAGTTGGAATGACAGATGCGCATCACCATGCCCGGCTGATTTTTGTATTTGTAGTAGAGATGGGGTTCTGCCATGTTGGCTGGGCTGGTTTTGAACTCCTGACCTCAAGTGATCTGCCCACCTCAGCCTCCCAAAGTGCTGGGATTACAGGCATGAGCCACTGCACCTGGCCAAGTAATCCATTTTAGATTGGTACAAATGAAAGCAAAGAGGCAAATGCATGTATTAGAGTTGTAGTGCCAGATTCTGCCCATGAGGGTTTGTAATTCTCTTTACCTGAGTCTGCAGGTGGAGCGCACGAGTGTTGCCAAGGGAAACATCTAGCCCTTTCCTTGTCAAACATTGCTCTGAAAGCCAATTCATATGGCTATCTGTACTCTTAATTGGACACCCAGTAATTTTGCAGTATGTGCAAAATATCATTAGGCTGGAGGGTTAGGCGGAAGGATGAGCAGGCGGAGCACAGAGGATTTTTAGTGCAGTGAGGAAACTCTGATACATGTAATGGTAGATACATGTCAGTATACATTTGTCCAAACCCACAGAATGGACAACGCCAAGAATGAACCCTGAGAGAAACTACGGACTCTGGGTAATAAGAATGTATCAGTGCAGGTTCATCAGTTGTAATGAATGGATTACTCTGGGGAGGGACTTTGATAATGGGGGAATAAAGCTAGTCATGTGTGGGGACAGAGGATATATGGGATATCTCTGCACTTTCCTCTTAATTTTATTGTGAACCTAAAACTGCTCTGAAAAATAAAGTCTTAAAGATGTGGGCAGGAAAAAAAATACACCGGGCCTCGGGAAGCTGGAGAAGATGCCTTTTGACCTAATGCGCTGATCAGGGCCCCCTTTCAACATGAATACACCAACGCCCAATTATTGCACCTCTGTCTCATGTAAATTTCCTTCTTCCAATGTTAAGAGCAATTGCAGCCTGTTCAAAGGTTTTCTTTCTTTGTGTGTGTCGCATCAATCAACAAACAGGTAAAAAGAAAAACCCACTATTTTTCCAGATATTAAGAATGCAGAAGGCAGGAAGTATCAACAAAGTCACTTCATTCATTCATTCATTCATTCATTCACAGAGCGCAGGACTCTGCACAGCACACCACAGTCCCTCACATTGGTTTTGGAGATCAAGCGGCTCACGAGGCTTCCCAAAGTCTAGGACCCTGGATCACCAATCCTCGTGTAAAAGCCAGCATCTGTGAGTCCGTACTCCTGTCAATTCCTCTTCTTCTTCAGAGCCTCCCTGCATCTTACTTTCTGTGCACTCAGCAACTACCTCTTCTACTTCCTAATTGTTGACCTCAGATGTAGAATTTTCTTTCTTGTTTTTTTTTTTTTTTTTTTTTTTGAGACGGAGTCTCTCTCTGTTACCCAGGCTGGAGTGCAGTGCCACGGTCTCGGCTCACTGCAAGCTCCGCCTGCCAGGTTCAAGCGAGTTTTCTGCCTCAGCCTCCCAAGTAGCTGGGACTACAGGCGCGCGCCACTATGCCGGGCTAATTTTTGTATTTTCAATAGAGACGGGCTTTCACCATATTGGCCAGGCTGGTCTTGAATTCCTGACCTCGTGATCCACCCGCCTTGGCCTCCCAAAGTGCTGGGATTACAGGCATGAGCCACCGCGCCTGGCCAAGAGGTAGAATTTTCAAGTCACCGACTATTTGGAGATTCTCAGGCCAAACCTGTCCATTTTCAGAATGAGTCTTTCATAGAAAGATACGAAGCGGCAATCCAGTGGGAAAGGATTGGTGGGCAAAGATTCAGCCTGTGTGCCCTGTCACAATCTGTCAGACTCTCGGGATCATTTAACCAGACGGAAGGGGCCTCCCTGAAGGTGGGAAATTATTTTTGTGACCTCTGATACACACTCATCTTAGCACGGATGATGGCTCCCTCCTCCCCATCTTAATGAATCCATGTGAATTAAAAGAAATCAGGCAGATCTAAAGACGTCATTCAACTGTGTTTCCCTTCCTCCCTCCCTGCTTCTTCTCTCTTTCTTCCTTCCCTCCCTCTCTGCCTCCCTCATTTCCTTTCTCCTCTCTCCCTTCTTCTCCCCCTCTAGGGCTCAGGTGTGCACCATGGTCAACAGGTGTCTCCCTTATTACCTTGAGCTGTAGAGAAAGAGGCTGGGACCACAAAAAGAGGGCAAAGGGAAGAGAATCCACGGAAACCTCTAAGAGTCCTCATTTTTCCTGGTCAGTCTGAGGTTGGGTTATATGGCTATAGAGGAGAACAGGATGAGAAGAACCTGTCCGTGTTTTACTCAGTGATTTCTTCATCGTGTTCTGGATCATTTGGAAGCTCCATGAGTAGAGTGAAGGAGAGAGGTTGAGCACCATCCCCGCTGCCCTCAGCTGTGTGAAGAAGTTGCACGGTTCCAGTTTCGCCATGTGTAAGCCAACCTCACACCAAATAGGGCGCCCTAGCTTCCTGCCCCGCATGTTGCAAGGGCTCGGTCAATGGCAGGCCTGTGTGCAATGGGTTATTACAGGAAATGCCAGTGTGGAAGTGATTGTAGGGGTCATTGAGCCCAACTGCTTGACCTTTCTGATGTGGAGACCACAGCCCAGAGAAGTTAATGCACTTTTCAAGGTCACAGGTGTTATTTCGCGGCACCATTCCCTGGGCGTCAGAGTCCTCGGCTGGAATTGTCAGCGCTTCCTAAACCCTTCTTGGAGTGAATACATCAGAACCATTGAAATACGCATTTGCGTCTTCCACGTTTTCTTTGATATGTGTACTGGCCATTGCTGAATACAGGGTTTGAAGCTATCTTTTTTTACACCAAAACAAAACAGAATAAAACAACCCATTCAAGTTGATTTACAAATTGAAGACACCTAATAACAACACCTTGCATTTCTGGAGAGCTTTTTATTTGCAGAACACTTCCCAGACAGTAACTAATGAATTCTCCAACTCCCCTTAGGAATGGAGACACATGCATTCCCACGCACACCAGGAACTTAATTTACATGAAATGAAGAAAAAGTCATTATAGAGCGGCATTCCCCTAAATCATAATTACAACCTTCAGCCCGAGGTAAACACGCTGAACCCTCCCAGGGATGCTGCGATGTTCACCCACTGCGGGGGTCTCCACTTCGATCCCAGCACTGCCTGCATAGGGAGGACAGACCAGGAGTATTCATGTAAAGTCTGCTCTCTCTGGGATCAAAGTCCCATTTTCCAGCCAAACGACTGGAGGTGAATGGCTTGTTAGGGAGCAAGTGCTGGGGCAGTGGTCTCCTCCTGTCAATCAAAAAGAAGACAGGGTGGTGAGATGTCATGGAGGTGCCAGGAACTCATGTGTGAACCAGGAATGTGCGTTTTTACAAACAGGAGCATGGAGGTGGACCTCTAGGAGTTTTTGGTCCCTGCGGGAGGAGCAGCAGTCTTTCCAGCACTTTATGAACCACATACTGGCTGTTGCTGCCTTTGCCTCCCCAAGGGACTGGTCTCATGCTCTGGCGGACAGGCTCAGGCGTCCACCTGTCCACTCAGCGCCCTGGCCCCTGCCGTCGGTCTTGCCTTATTTAGCACAAATAACCCTCAGTGCATTGGGATGATATAAGCCACCAACGTCGATGTCTCCAAGTACCACATTTGAAATGTCTCAGGCTAAATAGCTGCTTTTTTTGTTTCATTTTGTTTTTTAGATGGAGTCTCGCTCTGTTGCCCAAGCTGGAGTGCAGTGGTGCGATCTCAGCTCACTGCAATCTCCGCCTCCCGGGTTGAAGCGATTCTCCTGCCTCAGCCTCCCGAGTAGCTGGGATTACAGGTGCCCACCACCATGCCTGGCTAATTTTTGTATTTTTAGTAGAGACAGGGGTTTCACCATGTTGGTCAGGCTGGTCTCGAACTCCTGGCTTCAAGTGATCCATCCACCTCGGCCTTCCAAAGTGCTGGGATTACAGGCGTAAGCCACCGTGCCCGGCCAATGGCTACTCTCTTAAGGGCACAGTGACCAAATATGGAACTGCCCCTCTCTGGTCAGCAGGCTCATTGAGAATGGGTCTGAGGGAGAGGGCTGCACTCTTTTACCTGCTCCTCACTCCTCAGCCTTTTCCTGCCCATGGCTGATGCCATGCGCCCCAGGCTCTGGACTCTGGGCTGTCCTAAGTCAGGAGCCACATCTCAGCCCAGGTGGCTCAGT